>NC_044035.1:255978290-256288917 GCF_901765095.1 Microcaecilia unicolor | reverse complement strand
AGGCAGGGGAGGTATAACTCGCATATATCTGGCCCTGCTGGGGCGCACTGACCCACAGATGCGCTATCAAGCCCAGTGGGAAGATGCGTTACAGACCACATACACCAAAACAGAATGGAAAGCAAATTACAAATACTTACTTAAGCCATCACTAGCACAATCAGTGAATGAAAATGGGTTTAAAATATTGTATTGGTGGTACTACACGCCTGAACGCCTCCATAAGATGTACCCGGGAGTCTCGGGGCAATGTTGGAGAGAATGTGGACAAAGGGGATCATTTTACCACATTTGGTGGACTTGCGAGAAAGTAAAGATATATTGGAAAGCTGTAATTGAACTGGTTAACAGCATACTGCAGAGCACATTTGCATGGAAAGCGGAGAACTGTTTGCTTCATTTCCGGCCAGCGTCCATACCAAGCTGGCAGCACAGACTAGCGATTCAATATTTTGTAGCTGCAAAGATAGGCTTGGCTCGAAAGTGGAAGCAAGTAGAGACACCATCCTTACAGATGGTAACTAGGAAAGTAGACTTTCTTTACCAAATGTCCAAGCTAACAGCCATGCGAAGAGGATCCGTACTATCTTTTAATAAGATATGGACACTTTATGAACAATATAATGATTACACTCAGTCACCACCTGGGTAGGGAGGGAGGGTAAGATATGGTTGATCAGAGGGGGGGAATTTAACAAATGAAAAGCAAATTGTAATTGAAATGTTGGCAGTTTGTAAGCTGTTTATTTGATAACAATTTCAATAAAAAAAAAAAAAAAAAAAAAAAAAAAAATCAAGTATGGTACTGGAAGATTGGAGGGTTGCCAATTTAACGCCAATTTTTAAAAAGGGTTCCAGAGGTGATCCTACAGACTGGTAAGCCCGACGTCGATGCTGGGCAAAATGATAGAGATTATTATAAAGAACAAAGTTACAGAGCATATATATAAGCATGGATTAATGAGACAAAGCCAACATGGATTTAGTGAAGGGAAATCTTGCCTCACCAATCTACTACACTTCTTTGAAGGGGTGAACAAGTATGTGGAAAAAGGTAAGCCAGTCGACATTGTAAAATGCCTTTTGAAAATCCAGATGCACAAAGTACCTCATGAAAAACTGCAGAGGAAACTGGAAAGTCATGGGTTAGGAGAGTGTTCTATTCTGCATTAAAAACTGGTTAAAAGATAGAAAACAGAGAGCAGGTTAAATGGTCAGTATTCTTAATGGAGAAGGATAGATAGTGGGGTTCTCCAGGGATCTGTGCTGGGACTGCTGCTTTTCAACATATTTAAATGATCTAGAAGGTAATTAAATGTGCTGATGACACAAAGTTATTAAATCACAAGATGATTCTGAAAAATTACAAGAGGACCTTACAAGACTGGAAATCCAAATGGCAGATGACATTTAAATGTGAGCAAGTGCAAAGTGATGCAAGTGGGAAAGAGAACCCTGAACTATAGCTATATGATGCAAGGTTCCACGTTAGGAGTCACTGACCAGGAAAAGAATCTAGGTGTCATCGTTGATGATACATTGAAATCATCTGCTCACTGTGCAGTGGCAGCTAAGAAAGCAAACAGAATGTTAGGTAGTAATAGGAAAGGAATGGAAAACAAAAAGGAGGATGTTATAATGCCTTTGTATTGCTACATGGTGCGACCGCACCTCAAATGTGGTGTGCAATTCTGGTCACCACATTTCAAAAAAGACAGAGACGTATTTTCAAAGCACTTAGCCTTACAAAGTTCCATAGGTTACTATGGAACTTTGTAAGGCTAAGTGCTTTGAAAATGAGCCCCATAGTGGAATTAGAAAAGGTACAGAGAAGGGTGATGAAAATAATAAAAGAGATGGGATGACTTCCCTATGAGAAAAGGCTAAAGCAGCTAGGGCTCTTCAGCTTGGAGAAAAGATGGCTGAGGGGAGATATGATAGAGGTCTATAAAATAATGAGTGGAGTAGAACTGGTAGACATAAATTGCTTGATTACTCTTTCCAAAAATACTAGGACTAGGGGGCATAATGAAGCTACAAAGAGGTAAATTGAAAACATGTAAGAAAATATTTCTTCACTCAACGCATAATTAACTCTGGAATTCTCTGCCAGAGAATGTGGTAAAAGCAATTAGTTTAGCGGGGTTTAAAAAAGGTTTGGATATCTTTCTAAAAGAAAAATCCATAAGCCATTATTAAGATGGACTTGGGAAAATCCACTGCTTATTTCTAGGATAAGCAGCATAAAATGTATTGTACTGTTTTGGGATCTTACCAGGTACTTGTAACTTGGATTGGCCACTGTTGGAAACAGGATACTGGGCTTGATGGACCTTCGGTCTGCCCCAATATGGCAACACTTATGTTCTTATATTCTTGGTAATGCAAGAGGACTCTGTGTACCTCCAGCTTATGAAGGGTTCACGAACATGATTTGTCTGGCCTGAAGAAAGATGGAAGTGCAATCATCTGATTTAGATGAAAGAAGGAAAGCCACCTTCGGAAGAAAGAGTGGAACTAGTTTAATGGAAAATGAGTCAGTCAAAAAGGGCAGATAAGGATCTCTGCACGAAAGAACCTGCAATTTGGATACTCTCTTGGCCAAACAAATGGATACAAAACCATTTGAATGACAAATTCTTCAGTCAACAACGCTTTAAAAGCTCAACGAGCAGCACCACCCCTTGCAGAAGGGGACAAATTTGCTTAACTGCCTGCAAAAACCACCCACATCTAGTTGTGCAGTCAGAGAGAGACCATCAATCCTACCTCTAAAATATGCAAGAGCAACTACTGAACCTTTAGAGAATTAAGGGTTAGGCCCTGATAAAGACCCTGTTGCAAAAAGGTCAGAATCAATGGTACATCTGCATGCCTTAAAGAGATCTTCAGCTACATATACCAAACTTGAAGACCCATTATATACAGCCATATACCAGAGATGTGGAAGACCAATGAACTCACAGCAAGGTCATAACAACAGAGATATGGTAGCCTCTGTGCTTCAAGCACCATCTCTCAAATGCCAAGCGACAAGTCAGAAGGGACACCAATCCTCCATGAGGATTAGTCCCTGCTGCAGGAGGCTGGGTCTTCTTAAAAGTAGAGCTGGGGACCCCAGCAGTAGCCAAACAAGATTAACTTACCATGGCTGATGGGACAAATTTGGTGCTACCGTGACCACTAGAAACAGATTCTTTGCCACCTTCTGAAAAATCTGCTCTGTTATGGCCTACAGAGGGGAATACACAGATGGGGCTCCACTTCTGACCAATGCTGAGGAAGAGCATTGATCCTCACCAAACTATACTCTTTCTGGATGTTCTGGCTGGATGCCATGAAGATGAAGCAAGGAATGCTCCAGCAACCTACTAGAACATAAAAAGACCAAGGGACTCAATTCCACTTCCCCAGATCCAGGAGTGTCTGCTGAGAAAATCTGCTTGAATGCTGTTTTCTCCTGCTATGGGAGCTGCCAAGATTGTTGCTAGATGAAACTCCACCAGGAACAAATCCAACCTCTCTCTCCAGAACCACTGCAGCACCCCTGGTCTAACCTTGCTTGTTGAGATACACCATTGTGTTCATTGTCCAACAGCACCCTGACCGCCCTTCCTTGCGGGAGCAGCTAGAAGTACTTAAGTGCCAAGCAAATGACCAGGGCTTCCAGATTATCACTATCTCAGGAGGCCTCCTGTGGTGATCAAATGCCTTGTACCATGTGACACAGAAAATGAGCACCCCAGTCCACCAGACTGACATCTTTGGTAAGCACCAGCCAGTCTGGGGGGGGGGGGGGGGGGGGGTTTCCATGAGAACTTCCTAGAGAAGGTGGTCTGAAGAGTTCCACCATGCCAGACTAAGCTTCAAGCTACTGCTGGCTGGCAGCCGAATCTTGAATTCTTTGATCTTGGGAGACCAGCACACCAAGAGCGCTCACTGAAGAGGTCTTATAAGCTTTCATACAAGGCACTGCTTCAAGCGTCACTGCCACAGAGCTCAGGAGCTGTAAAACAGTCCCAAACCCTGAGTGCCTGCGGTGCAAAGAACAACGTTTTCTGCGCCCAGAGCTTGAGAATGCATTCCTGGATTATGCATCTGTTATATTGATGATGCCATCAAAATCTTCAAGCCTCTACCTCTATCTGCTGATATGGGGATATAACTTGTCAGTGTGGACTGCTCTATCAAAAAAAGGAATAGTGTTTTCTTCCATATCAATTTATTTTTCATTACTTAGATAACTAGCTTTTGAGCTTGCAGGTGGTATATAAAAAAATACACTAAGTTTGCAACCCAGATAGCAAAGTTTCACATCCGAATCAGGTGTTCTCCAAGGACAGCAGGATACATTGTCAGATATGGGCAACATTCTCCGATGGAGCCCAGTGCGGAGACACTCCCCAGTGTTCACTACTGTAAAACCCTTTGGCAGAATCCACCGTGTAAGTGCGCACTTTCCAGCCTGCCATTGTTGCCTAGGACCAAGGCAGTCTAATATAACAACTGATAGACTACAACTCATAGGTGAAGAGGGCTGGTATGTGAGAATGTGCGTTTTGCCATCCTCGCAGAACACCTGCTACAGATGAGTAACTCCACTTTCTCCAAAAACAAGCAGGAGATTACATTCTCTTATATGGGACTCCCTAGCTACCAGATTGTCTGAAATTAAAAAAAATAATAATAAGGGGGGGGGGGGAAATCTTGAAAAGCAGACCGACTTGGTGTGTCCCGGGGTTCAAACAACTTAGAAAGCTTGGACAGCAAAATCTTTTAAGTACCTCTTCTTGCTCTGTGACAGAAAAAACCACACTGTCAATGGTATCTCCATGGCTCTCCAAAAATCTTCGAACTGTTCCTGCAAAAAAGAGATCAGTAAGGTCAGAAGCATGGAAAACTGAATAACCATAAAGAGGAGTGGCCTAGTTGGGTACAGCACCAGGCTGAAAACCAGGGAATCTGTGGTTCAAATTCCACCGACAGTCCTTGTGATCTAGGGCAAATCACTTAATCACTTTAACTACCAACTTAGATTGTAAGCCCTCTAGGTGCTTACTGTATTTGAATGTAATGTGTTTTTAACAACTAATGCAAAGATGTGAAAAGATCCAAAACCCACTCGAGCAGGATTTCATTACACACCTTTCCAAATCTGTCCTCAAGGTAACATATAGTAAATGATGCAGATAAAGATCTGCACGGTTCATCCAGTCTGCCCAACAAGATAAACTAAGGGAATTACTTATAGATACAGCAGCAAATAAGAAATAAGTTTGCTACTGTTATCCTACCCAGAATCCACCAGACCTAATGAAGTCTTTGAGATTATTTTAAGAATCAATTTTTCATTCTGCAAATATCAAAATTAATGCAGTCTTTATAAATCACAACTTTCAATATAAAGTAAACAATATAAAGTCATGTACAAATCCAGAAAAATTAACGTATTAAAAACCAGACCTGAACACTTACAAAATAGAACACCATCCTTGTCTGCAGCCTACAGTTAAACCTAGGTATCTGGAATATAATCTACTTACTCAGGGCTATATGGGTTGCATCCTCTATGGGGTAGCATCTCTTGGAAGATGCAATGACACAGAACCCCACAGATGACATTGAGTGCTCCCTAAGGTTAAGAAAAATAAAGAAGATCACACTCAGATTAAAGATATATTGCAAATTAATGTCTTGCAAATGAAGTACATTTATGTTACAAATGAGAAGAGAGTGAGAGGTTATGAAGCAGCACTGCAAAGTCGTCAAGCAGCAACAGACAGGATAGAGTTTACTTCAAAGTTCATCAACCAGCATTTAACATACTAAAGGGCCCAAAAGCAAAAACAAGCAATAAATAAATAAACAAACATACATTTGACCATGAAGTACTTTCATAAAACCTATGTCGCCAATGTTTTTAAAGTTATACAGGATGCAAGTTTTAGTATGGTTAACAAAAGAATCTTACTTTGCCAACTGTAGGACATTTCGATAGCAACTGTAGAGGGAGCTCTCTGCTGCAGTGCGATACTTGGACTTGTATTTGGGTCCCACAGTATGAATGATGAAACGTGCTGCCAAGTTAAATCCTTTTGTCAGCTTTGCTTCACCTGTCCTGCAACCTTTATAAGCAAAAAAAAACAAAAAACTTCCATGAGGCCAACAATGTAGCACTGTATGTTTAAAATTGTTAATTTAAGATTCTCACCTGAAGGTAGAGGTTGAGAATGTTGCCTTGTTGGACTGCTGTATAAAAATCAGTAAGATTTCATAAATCCAAAAAAGAAAGCGGCAAACCATCACCAGACTTAAAGCCAGTGGTGTAGATGGACTTCTATATTGTTTTACTCAGTTATGACAGGGGGATAACTTTTTACGCTCATTTCAAATGCTTATTCTTAAATGGTGATATAGCTTTATTACAGATGTTGTGCATTACTTCTCATTATTGCTGGGCTGTAATTTATCTAAATCTCTACATAATTTTACACAGAAAGATTCAGCAACAAAGGTATGAAAGTTTGGCAAGATGATTTTTAATGGCCAATATTGTAACTGTATTATGTTGCTAGAAGATTATGTGGTTTCTTTTTACTGTAAGAACCGAGGTTCTTCAAATTAGGATTTAAAACAAAATGTAAACAAAAATAAATGACAGCCTAGATCAAGGCTTCCCACAGCTATTCTTGCGACCCCATCAGTTGAGTTGTAGGATAGTCACAATCAATACATCCTGCATGCAGCTACCCCTGAAAACCTGTTTGGTTGTGGAGTCAGAAACACACACAAAAAAGGGGGAATGACCAAAGAAGTTGCAACACAGGGATATTTATTAAAATCAACTCAACATACATGTATTAAAAAAAAAAGACTCAGTGCAGTCCTGTGTTTCGGCACTCTGAATGCTTGCCTGAGTCTAAATACTTCTGCAAAAATAAAGCCAAAACAATAAAAATACATATTTGTACATCAAACCAATCACTAAAAACAAATATGAAAAAAACATTAGGACCCCCCCCAAAAGGCTCAATTAATAATGCAAATCGTGAAGCCATTGAAATAAATTCTAACACAAACGTGATCGACATAAACCAATGAAAAAGAAGTCTTATGAAATTACTATAATTAATACATACAAGAATAGAGCAGCATACCAATCTGAGTTGATATTAGGGAAGTGTCTGGTGTATAATCCAAAAGATACACAAATAAAATCTATTACAAAAAAATGGAATTATGAGTTAAAACATTGAAAACATGCCTTAAATATATAAACATACAGATAAATATATAGATGTCAATCTAAACACATAAATACATCAACAATGTAATAAAATGTGAAACATAGAAATATGACAAGCTGTCAAATTAGAAGTTAAAAAAAACTACACAATCCATGACCACTAGAATAATTTAAAATAATTACAATGCAGAAATAAGTGGAAATGGACAGAAAAAAAGAAGCGAAACTGCAAACTGCAGTATTAAAACAAGTATTGTTGACAAAATGTGTAATGTGGCTAACACTGTGTTATAAAGAAGACATAGGTAGATAAAAAAAGGACATAGGTAGATAAAAAAAATGCACCATAAAGCATACATACAGCTGCTGACTGAAGCAAAAAAGTGCAAAAAGATTGCTAGTCACTCCGAGAACATTGCATACATTGGTGAACCAAAAATAATATGTGAATCTAAATATAAAACGCCAGATGCAATCAAACAATGAACGCTGAAGAAAGAGAAGAACCACACACCACGGTCAATATTAGCAAGGCCACAAAACAGCAATATACTATGGATGGTACACAAGCCTCATAGAAAGCCTTAAAAAATAAAAAAGGGAGAACATAAAGACTTACTGACAATTGACTGCCAAGAAAAAAATCCAAATGCCAACAACCTTAATCACTGGGAATAGCATAAACCACACACCATGGTTTACATGAACAAAACTAAACAGCGTTTGACATTTAGATTGTACTGCAGAGACAAGCCTCGTTTTCAACACTGTGAAAGCTACACCAAGCCTCGTTTTGAAACAACTCCATGCAGAAAGATTGTTTGTAATACCAAGCCTTATTTTCAACATTACAGAAGCTATACCAAGCCTCATTTTGAATCAACTCTGTGCAGAAGTGAAAACAGTGAAGAAATATATTGGCAGTGCTGTTCTTTCAAAAAAATATATGCAAGAAAGACATATGAATAAAATGTCATTAAAAAGTGAACAGTGCCATGATAAAAGATAAATAAATAAACGGCCCTACAAATTAAGAGAAATAAAATAGAAAAAAGAATTATGCGCAAAAGAACTTGGTGCACACTAAACAAGGAAATAAAACCAAATTAAGCTACAAAAGTCAAATAAAAAAAAATGGAAGAGAGCATGAATAAAAGCATGGATATTGTATTCTAAAGAAAAAGGCTTGTAGTCAATTTCCAGGTTTAATCCATGGGGAAAAATGGAATTCAATATAAACCATTTCTGTTTCTCTCTAAGGGGGTCTTAAGTCACGGTAGTTATTTTAGCCCATGGTAAACACCGAGACACCCATTATATTCCTATGGACGTCTCGACATTTACCACCAGCTGATTTCTACCATGAGCTAAAAATGGTACCGCGTTTTAGTAAAAGACCCCCTTAAGTAAAACTTGATCTAAGTTGCCAACCCTCCATCTAGGATTGAGAACCTTAAAAACAAAGTTTTAGATCACTAATGGGATGGTTCAACTTGTTCCAATGCTCAACTAATGGGACCGTGTTCACATCACGACTAATATCTTCGATGCTCTATAATTCTTGTCTTGATTAAATGCTTAGTCTTTCCTACATAAATAAGGGAACATAGACATATAATATATATTACATTGGAGCTGTTACAATCTGATGAATGGTTGAGCTTAAAAATATACTGCATTGTTGGATGCATAAATTCCTTTATGGACATGTACTCCTATGCCTCCAAAGTTCATGTTTTTCACCTTGATTATGATTACGTTTATTTCCTTAAGTTACCATGATCACATACTTTGAGCTGTGACCCCTGAGGAAGGCACAACAGCCAAAACACGGACCGTGTCTGGTTCAGGTGATTCGTGTGACTTTTTAAGGAGAATAAATTTTTGGGAAGATATTACACTTCTGTTTGTTTTTTTGGCACATTCCACCACCTTTTTCGCTGTCTGTTTTGATTTCCACAAGTGTACTTTTGCTGGTGTAAATTGATCTGAAACTTACAAATAAATAAAACTGGACCTACAATGGACAGGAATAGGTAAAAGCCACTGCAGTGTCACATGAGACATACATAAAGACAGTTTTGGTGCTCATTCATCCCAGATCAGAGAAAGCAGGGATCACATGTCGTGGTAAGACATATCAGAAATCAGAATCTGAACACATGATAGCTATAAAGTTTCAGTTCTTGAAACCCTTATCTACCACGTACACACTTCCTGTTGTTGCTTTCTGTCTCAAGGATTAACAGGGGTGCTAAGCATTTCTTCTACAGACACAAAATAGGAATAAACATTCAAAACATCTGATCTAATATGTGTAACCATGCCCCTGCAATATAAATGGAATAAAGAACTGCTACTTTGCCTCATTTTGATGTGTGTAAACACTATTTGAATAATCAAGTAATCCAAAGAGACTATTTCTTATTTTGTTTCCCCTTTCATTTTTTTAGTGCAGCTCACAAGAACATTAAGTGTTGCCGTACTGAGGCAGAGCGAAGGTCCACCAAACCCAGCATCCTGTTTCCAACAGAGATAAATTCAGGCCTCAAGTACTTGGCAAGATCTTAAAACAGTACAATACATTTTATTCGGCTTATTCTACAAATAAGCAGTGGATTTTCCCCAAGTCCATTTTAATAATGGTCTATGAACCTTTCCTTTAGGAAGCCATCCAAACCTTTTTAAAACCCGGTTAATCTAACTGCTTTTATACATTCTCTGGCAATGAATTCCAGAGTTTAATTACATGTTGAGTGAAGAAATATTTTCTCCGATTCATTTTAAATTTACTACTTTGTAGTTTCATCATGTGCCCCCTAGTCCTAGTATTTTTGGAAAGAGTAAACAAACAATTCATGTCTACCTGTTCCACTCCACTCATTATTTTATAGACCTCTATCATACCTCCTTCTCAGCCATCTTTTCTCCAAGCTGAAGAGCCCTATCCGCTTTAGCCTTTCCTCATAGGGAAGTCATTCCATCCCCTTTATCATTTTTGACTCCATTTTCTGTACCTTTTCTAATTTCACTATATCTTTTTTGAGATGCGGTGACCAGAATTGAACACAATATTTGAGGTGCGGTCACACCATGGAGTGATACAAAGGCATTACAACGGCCTCATTTTTCTTTTCCATTCCTTTCCTAATAATACCTATTTGTTTTCTCAGCTGCTGCCACACACCGAGCAGAGGGTTTCAACGATGACACCTAGATCCCTTTCCTGGTCGGTGACTCCTAATGTGGAACCTTGCATTGCGTAACTGAAATTCAGGTTCCTGTTTCCCACATGCATCACTTTGCATTTGCTCACATTAAATGTCATCTGCCATTTAGATGCCCAGTCTCCCAGTCTCGTAAGGTCCTCTTGTAATTTTTCACAATCCTCTTGCAAATTAACATTAACTGTGTCGTAAGCAAATTTAAATTACCTCGCTAGGTACTCCCATCTCTAGATCATTTATAAACATGTTAAATTGTAGCGGTCACAACACAGACCCCTAGGGAACCCCACTATCTACCCTTTTCCATTGAGAATACTGACCATTTAATCCTACTCTCTGTTTTCTATCTTTTAACCAGTTTTTAATCCACAATAGTAAAGAGGTGTGTTAGCCGTGTTAGTCCACTCTTAAAGGTAATCAATAGAAATCAAACAAAATTAAAACATGGAAAAGAAAATAAGATGATACCTTTTTTATTGGACATAACTTAATACATTTCTTGATTAGCTTTCGAAGGTTGCCCTTCTTCATCAGATCAGAAATAAGCAAATGTGTTAGCTGACAGTGTATATAACAGTCCCTCATAGATGGTCTAGCAGGGTGGGTAGGAGATGTGCATGGGGACGTCAAAGCATTCCATAGTCTAGCATAGTCTTAACAGTACTTAACAAGGATCTGGGTTTTCTAGCCCACTATAAACCATAAGTTGTATTTCACTGCTTATCACCCTCCCCTCCCCACAAACATCCTGCTAGACTATGGAATGCTTTGAAGTCCCCATGCACATCTCCTACCCACCCTGCTAGACCATCTATGAGGGACTATTATATACAGTGTCAGCTAACACATTTGCTTATTTCTGATCTGATGAAGAAAGGCAACCTTCGAAAGCTAATCAAGAAATGTATTAAGTTATGTCCAATAAAAAAGGTATCATCTTATTTTCTTTTCCATGTTTTAATTTTGTTTGATTTCTATTGATAATCCACAATAGGACACTACCTCCTATCCCATGACTCTCCAATTTCCTCTGGAGTCTTTCATGAGGTACTTTGTCAAACCCCTTGTGAAAATCCAGATACACAATATTGACTGGCTCACCTTTATCCACATGTTTGTTCACCCCTTCAAAGAAATGTAATAGATTGGTGAGGCAAGAATTCCCTTCATTAAATCCATGTTGGCTTTGTCTCATTAATCCATGCTTTTCAATATGCTCTGTAATTTTGCTCTTTATAGTAGTCTTTACCATTTTGCCAGGCACCGACGTCAGGCTCACCGATCTATAATTTCCTGGATTATCTTTGGAACTTTTTTTTTTTTTTTTTTAAATCGACATATTGGCCATCCTCCAATCTTCCGGAACCATGATTGATTTTAAAGATAAATTACATATTACTAACAATAGTTCCGCAATTTCATTTTTCAATTCTATCAGCACTCTGGGATGAATACCATCTGGTCCAGTAGATTTGCCACTCTTCAATTTGTCAAATTGTGCCATTACATCCTCCAGGTTTATAGAGATTTCATTCAGTTTCTCTGACTCATCAGTTTTGAATACCATTTCCGGCATCGGTATCTCACCCAAATCTTCCTCGGTGAAGACTGAAGCAAAGAATTTATTTAATGTCTCCGCTATGGCTTTGTCTTCCCCGAGTGCCCCCTTTACCCCTCGGTCATCTAGCGGTTCCCAGGGGACTCAACACCGTCACCTCTCATACTATGCCCTGCACGCCACGAAGGACCAGATCCAAAATGGCTCCCTCTTGTCGGTTCCTGGACCAGCTACTCCAAGAAGCAGTTGCTTACTATATCTAGAAATTTTATCTCCCTGGCACTCCCTGATGTATCAATTATCCAGTCAATATCAGGGTAAATGAAATCACCCATTACTATAGTGTTGCCCAATTTGCCAGCTTTCCTAACATTTCTTCATCCGCCTGTTCATTCTGTCCTGGCGGACGGTAGTGTAGCCCTACAATACTCGTTCCCTTCACACACTGAATTTCTATCCGTAATGATTCCACGGTGCCATCGGTGTCATGTGGAATGTTTATTTTATTTGACTCAATTAAAATAAACATTCCACATGACATAGCGTGGAATCATGAATATTCACATCCTGTTTGTCAATATTCTTCATACCAGTCATTTTGCTGTTGCCCTATTGCCAGGTAATACCGTAAGCAGGATTATAGAGGCCCAGAAATACCACCAACAGTATCACAAGAGGATAAGGAACGAAGAACATGACAGGGTTCTTACCTTTAAGTTTCTGAAGATCCTCCTGAAGCTCTGGCCCTGCATGCATTAATATGCTCTCAGATACAGGATTCTTATCGGTAAGAGTCTCATTGCTGGTATTCACTATAGCTGTACAGTTTAGCAATGCTACATCTCCTTTCCTTAGACATTAAGAAACCCAAATATCAGAATCAGCACATGAAGCTTTATCTCGTACATAAGATCACACAAAATTCTTACAGTTATATTGGTTATATCCTACTTTTAAAAGGAAAAACCTAGAGATGCTTTTACTAACGTTCGCTAATGGACTTAGCACATGCTAAATAAGAAGCCAATTATATTCCTATGGTTGTCTTATTTAGCACATCTTAAAAGAACACCTTAAAATTAAAAAAACTGCACACTACTAACACAGACAAGAAACCATCACACCTTTTGAAGCAGAAACTGCTGGGGGATAATACTGATAACACATCTCGAGTTATGTTTGTTGCTGAAATTAGGGAAGTCTGGAACATTTTCAAATATGGCTTTTAAAAAACTCTAAATCACCGATGTATTTGGCAGAAAGTTGTAGAAAAAGTGCAGTATGCCTTCCAAAACAGGCAGCTACGGTCCAAACTTCTGGTTAGTAGTTACAAAGTATACTATGAAGTATGGACTGGGTAGACTTTTATGGGCCATTAGGTTTACCTGCCATATCTACTATCAATGGCACAACAGAATGGCGATGAAATTTGGACTGACATCTTAATTTCCTTTCCTTAAGTCCAGCCAGACCAGACAAGTAGATTATGTCCCCCAGCCAGCAGATGGAGCCAGAGAAAAAGAAACAATTTAGAGATTACTTCACTTTCCTTATATGGGGCTTGTGCTGCCTTCTGATTCACCAAAGTCAAACCTGATGCAGGCAAATACATCACTTCATTTGTCTCTCACCTAGGAATGAGAATTTTATACATCAAACGATACAATTATATTCAGAGTGAGTTACAACTTACTCATCGTTAGCTATCTATCTGAATTTGTCAGACAGCCCTTGATCTCTATGACCTCCATGGGTGGGTTCTGGACTGGTCTGGGAAGACTCAAGCAAAGGAAATAAACTAGGTCTGCATATTAATCGTGATTAACATGCTAATCATTAATCGTACCTGATCGTGATTAATGATTAACCACCTTCCCTCTCCCATATGCATGCCCAGTACAGCATCTCTCCTACCAGTTTACCTTGTTATTTGCAGTCTTCACCCTGCAGCAGCTGCATATTGAAGTGCTGCCTCGGCCTGCACCAGGCCATTACTTCTGATCCAATTTCTTGTTTTCAGGAGGGGACGTAGGGTCAGAAGGCCAGGCCTGGTGCAGGAAAAGGCAGCGCTTCAATATGAGGCCGCTGCAGGGTGAAGACTTATTGCAAATAACAAGGTAAACAGGAGGGAGAGGAGAGCCACTGAAAGTCTGGAAGAGATGGCGGGTGGGCAAGTAACACGGAATGGGTGAAGGCAAGCACAGGGGGGCACATGAGAGAAAGAGAGAGCGAGTGTGGGTGAAGGCTCCCTCTAAAATTACAGTACCTGTTCAATGGCTGATGGGGCAGTGAAACCCTGCCAGCTGAAGAAACCATTGCCTGAGTCACCCCCTTCCTCAGGAGCAAGGAAGTCAACGGGGTGCCTCCAGCCACCAATGCTTGCACGCCCCAAGCATGCTCAGTTCGTGCATGAATTGAGCATGCTTGGGGAGTGCTGGGATCAGCAGCTGGAGGCACCCCACTGACTTCCTCACTCTTGAGGCAGCATAAAGGAGAAGGGGGATGGTTTAACTGGCTTCAGCACCCCCACCAGCAAAGGTATGATAATCAAGTGGGGGGAGGGAGAAGAAATGCATGTCCCCTAGTACATCCCTGTGCACTCCCATGAACTTTAATCAACCTGCAGCCCTAAAATAAATAGAAGTCCAAATTTCAGCTTCCTTATCAATCATCCATACCAAACCAGTCCAAACGGGGGATGTAGACAACTTCAACCCAAATTGTTTAGGAGGAAGCCACAATAACTCTCAGGACTCCAACACCTAGATACAGACCTTCCAGACAATCTTTTGGCTGTAATGGTCTCTTTTACTTCACCTTTTAACCACGCTGGCTGACGTTTTCTCTTCTTTCCACCTTTGCAAATATGTGGAATAGATCTGACTGGGCTTCCAAGATGGTATTTTTGAATAATGTTTATGCATGATTTAGTGTCCTAACCTTTGCTGCCGATACTTTTAGTTTCTTTTTAACCATTTTCCTCAATTTACTATAGTCACCCATTCGAAAATTAAATGCAGCTACAGTAGATTTACTTTGCAGGTTCATCCCAGATAGTAGCTCAAACTTAAATAAGTATTGCCATACTAGGGCAGACCGAACGTCCATCAAGCCCAACAGTGGCCAATCCAGGTCACAAGTACCTGGCAAGATATGTGGCATGCATCTGGACTGGGCTTCCAAGATGGTATTTTTGAATAACGTCCATGCCTGATTTAGTGACCTAACCTTTGCAGCCAATCCTCTGAACTGAAAATATTGCCCCTGTACATAGAAGTGCAAATACTTCCTGAGGAAATCTACATGGGGATATGCAGGTAGGCTTCAGTGAGATCCAGGGATGTTAAAAACTCCCCCCGGCCGAACCAAAGCAATTACAGAGCACAAAGTCTCCATTTGAAAATGCGAATCTGCAGCCAAGTGTTCACCTCTGAGGTTCAGAATGGTCCCAAAAGAGCCTCCTTTCTCTGGGACCACAAGTGACGAATTGTGGCCCTGACTGCTCTCCAGTGGCAGCACAAGTTCCACCACTCCAAAAGCACAAAAGTGATGAATAGCGAGAGTGATCACTTGCTGCTTCAGAGAAGAGCCGCATGGGGAAGCCATGAAAGCATCAGGAAGTGGACAAGTGAACTCCTGAGTATCCCCTCTAGGTCCCACTGATCTGACGTGATGTGGGCCCACTTGTCTTGGAAGAGACACAGACTTCCCCCCATTGGGAACACCGAAGGGCCTGGAGTATCCTTACCAAAAACCATCAGACTTGTGAGGACCACAAAAGGATCTGGGCCTGAAAGGCCTGCCCGTTTCCCCCCACCCCAACCGGGCAGGGGAGCACTGCACGGATCGAAAACAGCCCGGGCTCTTTAGAACACTCAGAAGCTGCGGCTCCCTACACCTCCTTCTGATGAACAGTAGGTAGTCTGAGAAGACAAACCTCCCCCACATCCTTTACTAACTTCGAGGTCCTCACTGAAGAGCAAATGCCCCCTAAGGGCTAACTGGCTCAGTCACAGCCAGTGGTGCCTCACCACTGAGCTGGCAGCTGAGCAGGGGTAATGAATTGTTTTTATAGTGTGTAAATATATCTGATTTCAGTCTGCCTTTCACAGTGAGCATTTTATATTTGCTGTTTCCTTCCCCACCCCTTCAGCTAAAATGGATACAGCGCTGTCACACTGTTCCTGCCAGAACAAATTGGCATTTAGAATCCTGTCTTCCCTCTCAATTCACTCAAAGAAAGAGATGCAGGAGAGACCTGTAAAGAAAGTGGTTGCAGATCCCACCACAGACATTGGGACCTCGTGTCCCTATGCCTTTGGAGAGAGAAGCAGCCGGACCCAATGACGCCCCCTCCCTCCAGGCAGTTCCTGAAGTTGGAAATAACTCAACACAATTTGAGCACACCGAACCAGCAGCCTGTATTAAGTTGTTGGCCCCTGCAGGATCTGCAGCGCCTGCCCACTGGCATTTTCAACCCTATGGCAGGCACGGGGAGGGGGGGGGGGCTGCCGAACTTTGGAGGATTCCACGAAATCTAAGTCGTGGGCAGCCCCAATACTTCCCGGGCTCTCCTCGGGTGCTAATTAGGAAAATCCCTCACTTGCCAGTGAGAGGGACCTCCCCAATTAAAAGCTCTGTGTTGCTTTTTTCCCTTTCAACAGAGCCCTGAAAGCTGCAGTAGCAGCTCTAATCCCCATACAGCTCTAATCCCCATACAGCTCTAATCCCCATACAGCTCTAATCCCCATACAGGCTCCCCCCAAGAGAAGGAACCTGGGGATCGCAGAGGAGCCTGGGGGGGGAAGTCCACCCCACAGGGGTACCAGGCAAGGCCCCAGAAGACTAAGCCCAAAGCCTTAGCCAGTAGCATTCAAGTGTGAACTGGGGGCTGTAGAGCCAAACTCCACGCTCAGCTAGGCATGGAACAAATCTATAAGCCTAGGAGTGGCCCTTAGGCTCAACTATGCTGCATGGCCGTGACCAGAAAAGCGGAGAGCTAGGCCAAGGACTCAGAGGCACCAAACAGAAACCTATCACCTGTGGAAGATAGAGAAAAATACTGTAATTTTCCAGGGGGAACCACAGCTTATTACTGATGATATCACTGGTAGAATTCAGTCTTTTCTCTCCTTCTACCTGCTGGTAGGAAGGGATAACAACCCATTCATGCAGAACGGTTGAGCTGCCGCTGAGAAAGAATCATAGAAGGGGCAGTTCCTGAAGGCTATTAGAGGAAGAGGGAGATAAACGGATCAGATGTGCTTTACTTAGGCATTTTTGGCACAAACCAGCAATAAAATGGCTACTGATCTCAAATAAATAGTGCTGACAAGGTCTTATTCTATTTACACTATAGGGCTAAAACCCTGCATCAAGGCACTATAATTCAGCACTAGCCTGCATAATGAACCTGACTTTTACAGACTTGACATTTTCAGACCAAATGCAGAGGCTTGGTACTGTGTGAACGCCTTGCGGTACATAAGGAGTCATCCAGTCTGCTAAAAGCAAAACAACTTGGACAATAACAACTTTTTGTTGCTATATTGTTATCAGCATGGACGTCAATGCAGGGACTTAAGAGTCTTCACGGTCCAGGACACCTGGCTGCAAGATTTGAGGAGAAAGATATAAAGACCCCATACTTGAAGGTGTGATCAGTTAGCTGGCACGCAAGCTGTTATCTGTTGGCACCTTGGTAACAGCTATCAACTGGCTCTGAGCCCGCCACAGAATGAAGGCTCGTTAATCTGTGGCACTGTCTGCCTGTTGACTTTCCTGGCTGAGAAGTCCACCTGTTGCCTGTGTTCCAGAGTCCTGATTTGTTATCATCAGTTCCTGTGTTTCTGATCCATCATCATCAGTTCCTGTGCTACCTCTAGATCCAGTGTTCATGAGTGATACCATCTGTTGGGTCTGAATTGTTACCTCCTTAGTGCCCATGAGTTCCTGGGGATGTTAGGTAGCCTACTATTTCAGGATTAGGGGAGTGTGCGCTCTTAGTTATCCCCTAGACCCTTTACCATCATTCATCATCTCTGATTATATCTATTATTGTTTGCTGCCAGTATTGTACAATAAACAGCTCACCTTTTTATAACATCTGAGCCTTGTCTATTAATCTCAGTATAAAGTATAAGTATGCATAATAATTTTGGATTGTGAATTAGGATCACGAGTGAGAAATTGTGGTAAGATTGGTTTGTTTATTGTTCCAGAGTGCTAAAGAAAATTATTCTTCTCACTCATTGCCAACTCCCTTTTGGATTTGGTAAAATGTAATTAGTCCCTACACATACCATTCAGGCCACAGTTCAATCTAAGGATCTTTCTAGCTTTGCTTATGGCTGGGAGATCACACCTGCCCACCTGCTTCCAAGCCAGGTCAAATACACCAGCTGACAAACTGAACTGCCACAACTACATGTAGTGCATCACCTTTCTTCCCCCCACACCGCCAACATATTAGAAACAAGAGGGAGAGCAGACTGCATTTGTCCACCTGGTGCCTGCTTGCTTGCCTGGCTGCTCCCAGGCTAGGCCAAATGTACCAGCTGCTATGCTGAACAGCCATGACTTCTCCCCCAAGACATATTGGGGAGTAGTGTATATGGGGGGAGGGGGAGGAAACAATGTGATCTCTTCAGACCCCCTGACCAAGTCATAGTGCAGATATGTGGGCTTTTGCAGCAACTATCTGCTGAAGCCAGAGAAATACTGGGGAGCTGAATGCAGCACCAGGTGAGTGAAGTCAGCTGACATTTTTTTTCTCTGCCTCCAGCCACTTGCAGAGAGACAATCTACCCATCTGACTGGTCCTTTGATCAATGTACTCATTAGTTCAGAGTCAGTCTGTTGAGTCTGTTAGTTGAGATTAACCAGCAAAAAATGGAGAGGGGGGGGGACCTACCCAATTTAGTGTACAAGAGGAATCCAAGTTCAACAACGAAAATAAAAGTTACCCAGAAGGGCAAAGCTCCATTCCAACAGAAGCTGCTGTGTGTATCTGTGTTCTTACCACAATATGACTTTTGCATTAATATCTTTTCTGTATGGGAAAGGTGAGTTAGAAAATCCATCCTGCTTGTTTTCCAGCTGGGCTCCTGAGGAGTCAACTTGATCATCCTCATATATGTCATTCCAACATGGCAAAGTCTCACTGTTCACAAACTGTGATGGTGCACCCAGTGGATCCATGAAACAGTAACTGCTGTTCTTTGGCCTTCCAATCTGGCAGTCACTGTGCCAACACTTTCTGGACTCCTACTGGAAATCAAAGAGAACCATATTATAATCTGACAAACTCTGAAATATTGTATAACATTTTGCAAACATGTACATGAGATAAAGAGTAGAATGGAATGCAGACAAAAGCAGAAAACTGAGGGCCCTGTTTACTAAGCTGCGCTATAGGTACGCTAATGCTAGAAACACCCATAGAAATATATAAGTGTCTATAGCATTAGTGTGTGCTCATTTTTAGCGAATGCTAAAAATGCAAGCGGCACCTTAGTAAACAGGGCCCTGAATTTCTTATTTAACTGATCCAAAAATTATACAAAAAAAAAAAAACGAAAGATTTTTTCCAAAAGGTGAAAAAGATGGTCATGAAGTCATAATTATGTATCTTTTTTTCTTTCAATATGGAAAGTTTTAAAACAGGGAAAAAGCATTTGCAAACCAGAGTAGCTACAAGCCTCTGAAAATCAACGAGAAGCTATTTAGCTCTTCCCTCTTTTCCGTCACCTCTCTAGGCCACCCCAGTGATCTTCCCTTTCTCTTACTTGTGCGAGACTGCTTTGGGTGTCTTCCTTCTTGTTTCCTGCCTATATATGTGCCTACCTCTCTCCAAGAATACATATGTGCATTACATAGTATATCCCCTGGTGGCCAAAGGCAAAAGAGCATGAACAGAGAATCAGCATGCAAGGGTATTACAATATTTAAAAAAATAGAGTTAGAAGACCAATGGATAAATAGTACCAAACAACCAGCTGCTATGGTATAGTATTCTTCTAGGATCACAGACAACTGCAGGTCTTACGTACAAGCTGTTTTCATGTCAGCAGTATAAGTGAAATGGCAGAACATTATACAAATACTAGATTCTGAGCCAGACATTCCTTTGTCAAACATAGTTAGTGTCTGATGAGATCTTGCATGCTCTCTCAACAGCTCTACTTCTATATAACATTCCATTTAAATTGTATCATTATAAAAACTAAGTTTTAAAATTTATAAACATCTCAGTCCTCTTGAGAAATGGCCATCTTTCAGATCCATATATATAACAAAATTTAAAAAAAACCCCAAGGTGTCATCTGCATCTCATTATTGAATTTTACTCATGTTCCTATGTATGCAGGCACTTGCACACAAGCAATCTTCCAGCCTACTGATCTAAATTTCTGATCAAACTGCTGTAATAACCAGATTCAACCTGAAACTATAATCCAACCAAGCAGCAGCAGAATGGTTCTGCCCAGCAGTAACTCAGGATTTCAGCCAACAATGGATTAAGAAAACCATATTACTACAACAAAAGGTTTGAGAAGCATTAGGCCAGCAACACATTCAGCTTGCTTCTAGTTTCCTATGCTTTGTTATTACTTAATCATCAATCTTTACTCCTGGGTAAGTCTGTGCAAAAACAAAACAAAACAAAAAAACTATGCACAATATTTTTAAAATTCTGCATATTTTATTTGTAATTTTTTGAGCAGAATTCCCCCACCTTTTCACCACTCAGGTGCCACCCTCCCCAGCTCTCTTGAGCTTCTTTCCCTTTATTGATGGGTTAATGCAAGCTGTGTCCTGCAAATGGCAAAAGACAGGTGAAGCTTTGGCAACTCTGGTGTTGTAGATCACTTCATCATCACATGCTGCGAGTGAGGGTGCTGCACAGGTCAGGGGGGAGGGGAGGACATCCTGATTTAAGTTAAATACTGTCAGTAATACCCTGAGATGAAATGTGGGTATAACCAAGAATACATCATGTTTGGTTGCCTCTATGGTTGGATTGGTGGAAACTTGACAGCCAGCATTTTAAGCATGGGTGACTGGGGCCCGCAGAGAGTGGCAGGTGTAGCTCTAACTACCTTGTTGGGCAGATTGGATGGACCATGTGGGTCTTTAAATGCTAACCTTTCTCCACACCTCTATTTTCTCCCTGTCTCTACTCCTCCTTTGTTCTCTATCCCCTTGATATTCAGCCTGTAGCAGCCAGCTGTTTTAAAGCTGTTGAATATACAGGATAGATTCAGCCCACGGCGGTCAATGACAAGCTACATCTGAGCACAGAGTATATGGATTATCTGTGAACCTGGAACTTATGCTACTGTCAACTGCAGCACAGCTAACCACAGTTAGGACTGCCTTTTGAAGTCCTACCTGCCCGGTCAGCTATATGGGAACCAGCATGGAATATCATGAGTACCTGGATAACCTTCAGCTCCTCCTCAACTTTGCCCACAGAACACCCTGGCATGAGTGCTGCTGAATATTGGAGAACAGCTTAAGAACATAAGAGTTTGCTATACTGGGACAAACCGAAAGTCAATCAAGCCCAGTATCCTGCTTCCAACAGTGGCCAACCCAGGTCAGAAGTACCTGGAAGATCCCAAAACAGTACAATACATTTTATGGTACTTATCCTAGAAATAAGCAGTGGATTTTCTCCAAGGCCATTTTAATAATGGCTTGTGGACTTTTCTTTTAGGAAGTTATCCAAACCTTTCTTTAAACCCCCGCTATCTGCTTTTACAACACTCTCTGGCAATGAATTCCACAGTTTCATTACACGTTGTGTGAAGAAATATTTTCTCTGATTTGTTTTAAAATCACTACTTTGTAGCTTCATTGCATGCCCCCTAGTTCTAGTATTTTTGGAAAGAGTAAACAAGCGATTCATGTCTACTAGTTCCACTCCGCTCATTATTTTATAGACCTCTTATCATATCTCCCCTCAGCCGTCTTTTCTCCAAGCTGAACAGCCCTAGTCGCTTTAGCCTTTTCTCATAGGGAAGTTTTCCCATCCCCTTTATCACTTTTGATGCTCTTCTCTATACCTTTTCTAATTCCACTATATATTTTTTGAGATGCAGTGACCACAATTGCATACAGTACTTGAGGTGGTGGCGCACCATGGAGCGATATAAAGGCATTATATCACTCATTTTTGTTTTGTCATTCCTTTCCTAATAACTCAACATTCTATTTGCTTTCTTAGCCGCCAATACACACTGAGCAGAGGGTTTAAACATATCAACGATGACACCTAGATCCTTTTCCTGATCGACGACTCCTAAAGGGGAACCTTACATCATGTAGCTATAGTTTGGGTTCCTCTTTTCCACAAGCATCACTTTGCACTTGCTCACATTAAACGTCATCTGCCATTTGGATGCCCAGTCTCATAAGGTCATCTTGCAATTTTTTACAATCATCTTACGATTTAACAACTTTGAATAACTGTGTTGTCATCAAATTTAATTACCTCACTAGTTATTCCCATCTCTAGATCATTTATAAATATGTTAAAAAGCAGCGGTCCAAGTACAGACCCCTGCCGAACCCCACTATCTATCCTCCATTGGGAATACTGACCATTTAGCCCTACTATCTGTTTTAACCAGTTTTTAATCCACAATAGAACGCTACTAGTAGGCTCAGGACAGCAGAGGAGGAGCATGGAACACGATGTATAAGCTGTGTGCGTCCTCCTCTTTCTTGATCGCTGTAGGGAGGCTGAGCCACTGGAGTCATTGCTACTTTTGTCTCAAGGCTGCTGCTGTCTCTGTGGTATTCTGCCCAAATTTTGCATTCCACAGTTTCAGAATTCCAACATTCTCAAAATATTTGGGCTCTTTTTACAAAGCGGTACTACTGAATGGTAGCATGCTGAATGAGAAGAAGCCCATTCAATTCCCATAGGCTCCTTCGTATTCAGCGCATGCTAATCACAACTTGGCCAAGTTTTGGCAACTGCCCGCCTCAAGGGTCAGTTAAGTTTTTTTCTTCTTCCCTTCAGCAGGGACCTGTTTCAACACCTCTCCCTGCTGGAGATGTTCAGCGACCAGGAGGAGACATGGCTCCACTTCGAGACTGGAGGCTGAGAGGTGCTCCTCTTTCCTTGGACCACTTTTGTTCTTGTTGTTTCACCAGAACAGAAGACGTAACATTATTTGAGCAAGGTAAGAGAAAAAGAAAACCTAACCAAAATTCATTTTAGCTTCCAGGAACTTAATCCAATTTTAAACAATTGAGCCATACAAATTATCAGTTTTTAAATATGGATACCATATTATCCTCATTTGTGATGGTTACAGAAACATGTTAAAATTCCTTCATACACATGAAAATTATACAACCTAGTTATGGAAGGCCATAAAATGCATCCTGAAAAGTATTTTAAAAAAATGTAAGATGGAGTAAGCAAAATATGGTTCTCACACTCAAAGTAATTCATCTAGAAGCCCTTTTACTAAGCTGTCCCTACATGGGCCTTTCCTGTGAACCAAGCCATTTCCTGCATGGCCATCAACAGGGTTTCTTGTTTGGCTTTATTTCTGGCCACATGCTAGTGCTAGTATTAGCATGCGGCCATTAAAAAAATAAAAATAATGACTACGGGAGCACTTACTACCTTCTATTTAGGAGGTGCTAAGGGTTTCCGCGTTATGAATATGCAGCGCTATTGTCAGTGTGCTAGCTGGTAAGTCCATCCACATCCATTCTCTGACCCTGGCATGCAACCTCCCCCCCCCCCCCCCCCCCCCCGAAATTTTAAAAAAATAATTACTGCATGTTTAGCACATGCAGATAGCGAAACATGGAGGGCACTAGCATATCTTGCATTAGATACCAAACACACAGTGAAGGTGACACAAAAAAACACCAGATGACGCTCTATGTGCTGGAAAAAATGTATCCTCAATCAGATAAGAATGTCGATAAAATAAGACTCGACAAGGACAATGTTTTGACCAATAGGCTTGTATCAGGAGTATGAAAAAAGATGTGTAATGTATGACAGAAGTAATTGCACCTCAAAAGACTGCTGATAAAATGTCAAAATTATAGCTCAAATAATCAACAAAATATGGTTTAAAGTTAAAACCAAATGAGTTCCACAATTTCAACTAACTGTGTAGCTTCTAGCTAAGCCGTGAATCTTGTTTGAGAATAAAGGCATTTTCCAGCACACACGGTGCTATCTTAGCTGTGTTTGATGTCTTCTGAGATCCCATCTCATATCCCTCGTTAGATCATATTTGCCATATTAGCACCTAACCCAGCTTAGTAAAAGGACCTCTTTGTCTCAAGTGAGCTTATCACTTGGTGGTAGTTACCATTATGTCTCTAGCTTAGTTCTAGATATTGGGTCTGAAATAGAGAATGACACAGGGACAAAGTTTGTCCCCATCCCATCCCCATGGATTCTGCCTCCCTCCCCACCCTGTCTGTCCGTGCAGGTTCTGTCTCCATCCCCGCAGGCCCTTTCTCCATCCCTGCCCTTTCCCCATGGGCTCTGTCCTCATCTGCAGAAGCCTCAAACAATTATGATTTTATATTTAAATCTTTTTATTAAAGTATAAAAAGGAATAATATGCAGTGCAACTGTTGTGTATAAATTACAAATAGAAAACAATAAAAACAACGAGCAGCTAAAACAACCCTCATCACCACCACCCTCTACCCTTCCAACCCAACAATAGCTGATTTCTACTACCCAAAGGAATCCTAATCCACCCTGTTAAAATGTCCATGGGTACAAGGTACAACCCGTTCTGCATGCCCTAGAGGGGAGAAATATGCCCTGTGAAGCACTGTTATGATTTTTTAATCTGTGGATAAATAAGAAGTCATCAAACAATCTCTGGATTCGGTCTAGCTCTCCTGTCTTCCACAGTCCTTCCTGCAATAGAAGATGTCTTCTTAGAAGATGTGCTGGTAGCAGGATGGACAGCATCCCCCATGCAAATTTTGCTTGCTTGTTTGTTTTTCCAAAAAAATCAAAATATTGTTGCCTGCATCACTCAAACAAGTAACAGTCCAGTTTGTTAACAGGTTTTAAAGTAGAAAATGACACGGCGACAAAGTTTGTCCCCATGGGCTCTATCCCCGTCCCCATCCCTGCAGTTACTGTGGGTCCCCATGTCATTCCCTAGTCTGAGCTACGATATGAAGATGATCCACTGACTAAGTAAAAGAATTAAACACTGTTCTTAATTAAAGGTAAAATTAGCAAAGGCTAAAAAAAATTTTTTTTCAAAAGTAAAAGAAGGCCAGATCAAAATTTTCTGCTTAACTAAAAGCTATTACAATAACAACCTAAAACAGGACTATTTCACCATACTAGAGCTACGATGCCAAAACAGCTATATTATAAAGAAGGAAAAGCTTGATTGCGGAAAAAAGAAAAGAAAACACACTTCTTATAGAATCCCTAAGAAAACATCTAGAGCACACAAAACACATTGAAATTAGTTTCAAAAATGTGGGGTGACCTGGGAAAATGCCCTATTCCTAGTATCCTGTAAATGTATATCGTGAACATTTAGAATGATACCAAGAGCAGGGGAGCCAGGTAGGAACCTACTGCAAGAGGTATTTCTTTCAAGTATTGTGAAGTCCACCCTTCAAAACTTTAAAAATCAATGTTAAAATGTTATACTGTATTCTGCATCTCACGCTGCAATCCTTAGTACACTGATCTCTTAATATGAAAACAGCAGTCACAGATCCTTTAATCATTAAATATAGCCACAATAACTCAGTTATCAAAACAAAAAAAAATGATCAGTATGGATTTATCTTATCAGTACCAGGCTTTCACAAACAGACTGCTTTTATCTCTGACTTCCTAAACTCAGTCCTCAGGAACTAACATCTACAGTGCGCAAAACACACTGAAATGAGTTTCAAAAATGTGGGGTGACCTGGGAAAATGTCCTACTCCTGGTATCCTGTAAATGTATATCATGAATGTTTAGAAAATACCAAGAGCAGGGGAGCCAGATAGGAACCTACTGCAAAAGGTATTTCTTTCAAGCATTGTGAAGTCTACCCTTCAAAACTTTAAACATCAATATTAAAACGTTATACTGTATTCTGCATCTCACGCTGCAATCCTTAGTACACTGATCTCTTCCTCAGTACACTAATCTCTTAATATGAAAACAGCAGTCACAGAAATTGAATCTGCTTACAGATCCTTTAATCATTAAATATAGCCACAATAACTCAGTTATCAAAACAAAACAAATGATCAGTATGGATTTATCTTATCAGTACCAGGCTTTCACAAACAGCCTGGTTTTATCTCTGACTGCCTAAACTCAGTCCTCAGGAACTTCACCTTGCCTGGCTTTCCGGGTAAGTGAAGGATTCAAATGCTAACTACCTCCTATATTAAGTAGTGAAGGAGCATTTTAAGTGTTAGAGCCACAGGCTGAGAATCATTAACTCATGGTTTGTTCAAATCCTACTGATGATTTCATGTGATCCAGGGCAAGTCACTTAATTCTCCACTGCTGTTGGATCTGCCAAAAAGAATAGCAAAGTAGCTAACATGAAATATCAAAAGTCTTGCTGGAAACACAGGTGTTGATTTTAAAGTAAAACTATTTTGGTTGATGAGAATAAAGCTAAGCTTGCAATACCTCAGGACAATAGCTGTTTGGAACACTGACTCCCAGTTACTACAGAGGTGTACAGGGTGTCATACTTGTGTATAATTAAGAAGAGATAATTTATTTAAAATAATCATCTAGTTTAATTAAAGAGGGAAATGAGTCAAACAAATAAACATACCACATGAAAGACAGCAGTGTGGAATCCTTATGGATTGGAATTCCATGTATGAAGGGTAGAAGTATTCTGGTAAGGCTGTACTACCTTCTGCCAGGACAGAGCATACAGACAGATGAAGAAGTGGTTTAAGACGTTAGGAATATGGCAACTGGACAACAGTATAACAATAAGTGATTTCAATTACTCCAATACTGACTGGATAAAATGTTACATCAGGGAGTGCTAGGGAGGTAAAATTCCTAGATGTAATAAATGACTGCATCTTGGAGAAACTGGTCCAGGAAATGACAAGAGGGGGCGGTATTTTAGATCTAGTCCTTAGCAGAAAGCAGGGCATAGTAGGAAAGATAACTGTGTTGGGTACGCTGGGAAACGGTGATCATAACAATCAAAATTTGAGCTAATATCTGGAGTGAAGTCACAATGGAATCTACTGTTGCAGCATCTAATTTTTGAAAGCGTGACTATGATAAAATGAGGAAATGGTTAAAAGAAGCTAAAAAGGATTGGCTGCAAAGGTTAGGACTTTAAATAAGGCATGGACATTGTTTAAAAATACCATCTTGGAAACCCAGACCAGTGCATTCCAAATATTAATAAAGGTGGAAAGAAGAGCAAACAGCCAGCACGGTTAAAAGATGAAACAAAAGAGGCTATTAGAGTAAAAAGAACATCCTCCAAAGAATGGAAAATGGACCAGAATAAAGAAAATAAGCACTGACAAGTTAGATGCATAGCATTGATAAAGAAGGCTACAAGAGAATATGAAGAACTTGCCGCAGAGAAAATAAAACTCACAGCAACAACTTTTTCAGGTATATCAGAAGCAGAAAGCCTGTGAGAGAATCCATGGGACAGTTAGATCATGAAAGAACAAATGGGGCACTCAAGGAGGACAAGGCCACATCGGAAAAAGACAGAATAAATTCTTTACTTCAGTCTCTATGTAAGATGATGCAAGATTTACCTGTACCACAATTGGTTTTCAAGGGTTATGATGTGTAGGAACACAGAGAAATATTGGTGAACCTGTGCGAAATCGACAAAAAGAGTAGTAAATCACCTGGACCAGATGGCATGCATCTTAAGGTACTGAAAGAACTTCAACATGAAACTGCCAATTTGTCACAGAAGATTGGAGGGTGGCCAATGTAATGTCAATTTTTAAAAAGGATTTCAGGGATGATCTGGGAAATTACAGTCCGGTATGCCTGAAGTTGGTGCCAGGCAACAGTGGAAACTGTTATAAAGAATAAAATTACAGAACACAAACATGGTTTAATGGGACAGAGTCAGCATGGATTCAGCCAAGGGAAGCCTTGCCTTACCAATTTGCTTAGGTGTGAATAAACATATCGATAAAGCTGAGCCGATTGATGTAGTGTATCTAGATTTTCAGAAAACTTTTGACAAAATGCCTCATGACACACTCCTGAGAAAGTTAGAGAATTATGTTGTGGATTAGGAATTGGTTATTGACAAAATAGAGGTTAGGGTTAAATGGCCATTTTTCTCAATGGAGGAGGGTGAATAGTGAAGTGCAGAGGGATCTGTACTGGGACCAGTACTATTTAACATTCATAAATGAACTGGAAATCAGAACAATTGAGGTAATAAAGTATGCACAAAACTATTTAAGGTTGTTAAAACATATGTACTGTGAAAAACTACAAAAGACAAAGAAATTGGAAGACTTGGCATCCAAATTACAGATCAAATTTAATGCGGACAAATGCAAAGTAATGCACATTGGGGAAAATAATCTGAATCATTAGTTACCTGATGCTAGGATCCACCTTTTGAGTCAGCACCCAAGAAAAAGATCTAAGTGTCATTACAGACAATACGCTGAAGTCTTCTGCCCAGTGTGCAGCAGTGACCAAAACGAACCCACAAACAGGATACTAGGAATTATTAGAAAAGGGATGGTAAATAAGCCCAAGCGGGTTCATTTTCAAAGCACTTAGACTTACACAGTTCCATAAGTTACTATACAACTTTGTAAGTGTATGTGCTTTGAAAATACACCTCCAAGAATACTATAATGCCTCTGGACTGCTCCATGATGCGACCTCACCTTGAGTACTGCATTCAAGTCTCTCAAAAAAAGATACAGTATAGCAGAATTAGAAAAGGTTCAAAGAACAGCGACCAAAATGAGAAAGGGCATGGAACGCCTCTCATATGAGGAAAAGCAAAAGAAATCAAGGCTCTTCATCTTGGAAACGAGATGGAACTCCCAGGGCCGGCTCAACTTATGGACCAGATGAGAGTGGGAGAGTGGTCCAGGGCGCCGAACACCCATGACATCACCCGGCTCATAGTTTGTATTCTGCCTGCCTCTCTTTCCCGTATGCACTGGTCCGATATTGCTCCTTTCCCCCGAGCGCAAGTAGTTTAGTATCTATCCAGCTCTCTGTCACCTTCCCTGCCCCCGACGGCTCTCTCTCTCTCTCTCTGCTTCCCACCGTTTTACCTTTTTCTTTCATATGCGGTAAAATCTTCGAAGTTCGCCTCTCCAGCCACGGAAACAATACTGAAAAGCTTCCTACGGCCGCACTGTACTGCGCTGCCGCTTTCCCCGTAATCTGAACTGTCGTCATTCCAAACAGGAAATTGCATCAGAAGGGGACAGGACGGGTCAGAGGCAATTGAGAAGCGGAGACGGCATGACGTCAAACTGTTGAAAAGCCACTTAGGTTAGTCTCTGTTTCCCCTTCCCTGCGCAGCCGTCGTTCTGAGTACACTCAAAACAAAGCAAACAAACACGAGCTAGCACACGGATGTACACAGAAAAAGTATAATAACGGGATAACTTTTTAAAGATAGGGTAGTTATTTGTTATAAATCAGTGTGTCATTTGGAGGGGCTGGATAGAGGGACACCCTAGCACGTGTTATATTCGTGCAGATATTTTTTCTTCTGGCCAGTAAAACAGACATCATGTTATGAGAATCAGGTACTCAACAGTCAGAGTTTCTAGCTATCTATTTAGTTATTTACTTATTTATGGCACTTATATCCCACATTAAACATGAATTAGATTGAAACCTGGGACCATTTAAAATCTCTGGGCAAGTCACTTAACCCTCCATTGCCCCAGGTACAAATAAGTACTTGTAAATAATATGTAAGCCGCATTGAGCCTGCCATGAGTGGGAAAGCGCGGGGTACAAATGTAACAAAAAAAAAGATGGTTTGTGGGAACTTGCTCCTTCGTTTTGTGGAATATAGTGCTATATTATAAAAAATGCACTTAATATTGTTTATTACTACTACTTAAAATAAAAATATTAAATGAGGGCAGATCTACCTTCATGCAGAAATCCAGAGTCAATCAAAATATCCCATTTTCCAGTTCCCATATATATTTATTTCAATTTTCAACAGCATTTTCTAAGCTACTACCCAAATACGAACACAATTATAATGTTAGTTAAAAGTTTTGGATGTTACTGAATTCTATTATTCTGTTTCACAGTATTTCCAGTTTTGGCACACTCATCACAAGGACAAAATATAAGAAAACCAATGGACTGCATTAAGGGCTTATAGCCCATTTAGTTATGTTTAAACAAATGAGAGCTCTGCATGAAAGAAAATATTTATTTTTTATTATTTTGACTTATGAAAACCACTTGTCCCTGAAACATGCTCAAAACAGAAGCCATATGTAGACATAAATAACAGGAAATAAGAATTGAATATCACTAAAACAGCTTCAAAATTATTGTAGCTGAAACAGCAGTTATAAACTCTGTAGTTTGTGCTCATTTTTCTACATTGTTCTATACAATAGAAATCAAACAAAATAAAACATGGAAAAGACCCCAAAGTCATCCACAAAGGAAAGATATTCAACATAAAGGGATCTTTCACTTGCTCATCTTCCAATGTGGTATATATCATTCAGTGTAAAAAATGTAACGAAGGATGCTATATTGGAGAAACAGGCCAGATGCTTAAGACAAGATTCAATTTACATAGACATCATATGAACAATACTGGTGCCAGCAGGGTTCCCACGCCTGTTGGTCAACATTTTACAGGACCAGGACACTGTACCAGTGACTTCACAGTGAGAATCCTCAAAGGTAACTTTAAAACCATACAAGAACGTAAGACCTTTGAAGTCAGAATGATTGAATATTTTAACACCCAACAGAAAGGACTTAACAAGGATCTGCGGTTCCTAGCCCATTATAAACCATAAAGCTGTATGTCTCTGTTGATCACCCTCCCCTCACCTATCCACACCCATCCTGTTAGAATATCAATGATATGCTTTGATGTCCCCATGCATATTTCCTACCCACCCCCCTCCTCCCACCCTGTCAGACTGTCATAGTAATGCTTGAATGTTTTCACTTATATACACTTTCAGCTAGCACATTTGCTTATTTCCGATCTGAGGAAGAAGGGCAACCTTCGAAAGCTAATCAAGAAATGTATTAAGTTATGTCCAATAAAAAAGGTATCATCTTATTTTCTTTTCCATGTTTTATTTTGTTTGATTTCTATTGATAACCTTAAGAGTGGACTAACACGGCTACCACACTCCTCTTCTATACAATAGAGATGGCCAAAGTTCAGTGAGGATATCCTGCTTCCTGATAGGTTCATCTTAACTGTTATTGTAATCTGCCTTGGGCAGCTTGGTGTTATTAAGATGGAATATATTGAAATTAAATGGAAGTAAAATTAAACTCGTCTTTCATTGGGGCACATGGAATCTTTGGGTCCTGTTTACTAAGTTGTCAAATAAGTAAAAAAACTTAAAACACTTTGTCCTCCACTTTTTAAGGCACTGCCTATCCAACTGGAACAGCTTTTGACTTTTTAGTGATGGAACACATTTGTGGTATCTTTTCTTCCTTGGTTTTACATTTTTTTTCAATTCACACTGTTCGCAGTAAAATCTTCGAAGTTCGAACCTGCAGCTGCAGCAACGATACAGAAAAGCTGCCTGCCCTGCACTGCGTTACCCTGAGTCTCTCTCTGTACTCTGTTCCAGTGTGCGTCCCGCCCTCTTCAAACGTAACTTCCTGTTTGGGACGGGTCAGAGGCAGAGCAGAGAGGAGGAGAGGAGACACATGCTGTAGAAGTGCAGGGCGAACACGGGAAGCTTTTTGCGGTGGCTGCAGGAGCGAACTTCAAAGATTTTACTGCATATGGAAGTAAAAGGTAAAACAGGGTGGGAAGGGAGGCAGAGAGAGAGAGAGAGAGATACCAGACCATTTTCGTGCGGGAAGGAGAGGAGAAACGCTGGATCAGTTCATGCGATAATGGAGGCAGGCAGAATGCAAATTATGAGCTGGTTGATGTCATGTGCTGGGGCGCTTGGCGGTGGCGCCCTAGACCAGAGCCTCACGGTTCGTAGGTTGATCTACCCCTTGTTGTCCTGGATTTCTGAACACCCTATCCTGTGCATTATGGGACTTGCCACTTTATTTTTATTGGGTAGGATCTAAGGTACTACAAATCCCAACCTGGAACTGACTGGGTGACTTGTCATTTCTGCATGCCCAAAGCATAGAAAGAGTTAGTTACTAACCATTTTATTTATTTTTATCATTTGTATGGCGCTTCTCTGACTTACGTAGTGCCGTACATAGGTCCTTGATAGTGTCTAAGTTCATGTGGTGTATAAAGTAGTGAAGCCATACATTAAAACATCTAAGAGATCCACCTAAAATACGAAGGCATGATTCATGATTATGAACAGTGGGCTATAAACAATTGCTCTTGAAAGTAAATTCTGTTATTTTAATTATTGAGTCATATGATAGCTGTCTTCAATGTTGTTCAAAGTACTTAAAAGTAAAAAAATAAATGTATAGTTTTGTAACCCCGGTTTCATGGCTTTGCAAGCACAGGTTTAAGCGGGGCCACAAAGCTCAGTTCCTTTACCACCAGATGTGTCAGGGGACACGAACACTGCACTCAAAAGTTCCAGTTCACCTGCAATTGAGCTTGGGAGTGGATGAGTGGTGCGGAACTGAGAGCTTGAGAAGAACTCTGTAGTGTTACTTTACTATCATTCTGGGAAATAGCACTCATTCTCCAAAAATCACTATGCACTCCAGGAGTTTGATTAAATACAAACCAACTTTACTGACACGTCTGTAACCTGCAACCAGTTCTTCTGAAACTCTTTATATACATTGTCTACCCAAGGTTATTGGTGATAATCTTAGCCACGCCTCTTTACTCTTTGGGGATATCCAATACTGTGCATATTTACACAGACTCCTGTCCTTTACTCATCCTGTTGTGTCAGAAATAAATCCAAGGCTGCTTCTATTACACCTGATATCAATCCAGACTCTTTCAGGCACAGACCCTTTTGTCACATAATGCCTGAGTGCTACCCCTAGCACCCATGTGGGGTTAACCCTGTGGCCACCTGGAGGGTCCTACCCAGCACTGCCCAAGCCTGCCTTCACCTGTGCAAGCGCGCCTATACTGGCATACCCTGCAAGTTATTTCCCTGATGGTTTCTAGAGACACTGGGGCCGCAATCCTAGGGGGTCCAACAGGTCCTAGAAAATCATTCACAGAACAAGAACACAAGCAGCCAGGACTCTTAGTCGGTTCAGGATCACAGAGCTAATAAATGAACAGGTTTATTATCAGAAAAATTAGAACAGTTATAGCAAACAGAAATAAGTAAAATCACAAGGACTTAGGTAGTAAAAAGTGTTTAGTTAGGTTTAATACTAAGTAGTATCTAAAGAGGTCAGGAAGATAAACTGTTCACAGGAATTGAACAGGGTTTCATTGAAGAAGTCTGCTCCCTCCGCATTCTCAACTGAGACTGAGTTCTAGCACATTCTGGGCTAGATCTTCGGCTTCAGGGCACAGAGCATTAGCATTAAGGGTGTTAGGCCAATGGCACTGCATGTCACTTTTCCCCTCAGGGGTTTTCCTCTTTTCTTGGGGAAAGGTAAGCTACAAAGAAACAGACCTCTGCTATAGCTATGATATAGAGATCAAACTCCGCCTGCTGGCCAAATAGGGGAAAAAAGGTGTCATAGGGCAACATAAATCACAAGCATGAAAGTCCCCTATGTCACCACACCTTTAGGCTGTCCATCCAGCAGTGCACCTTGCAGGGCTACATTCCGGTCTTGGACAAGCTTCCCCTCTCCTAGTCCCGCTTCCAGGCTGGATTCTGTCTTTCTCATTTGCCACTTAGAGAGGCAGCAACTCCTTTTACTCCAGGATCCCCCAATACTCTCAAGGGTCCTGGCAGAGGTATAGGCAACCAAAGACCTCATGTACCTCTCTCCAAACTCTTTGATTACTTTCCAAACTCCACCTCTCCTGTCACTTTCTACAGGGATTCACTTTGTGCAGCTTTTCTGCCAAAACCTCCCCTGGACAGTTTGCAATATTACTGATGTTTTCTGACTGGATCTATAGCTTTTAATCAAGGGAATCTCTGAAACACTTGACTTCGGTATAGCAAAGAATATTTTATCATTGTTGTCATTATCATCTGCATTAGAAATACTGCTGTCTAATTCATCACTTGGATTTTCAACTTCTTCGTTATCATAGTCATGCTGTCCAATTACAAAGAAGGCTTTTACAAAGTTAGAATCGTTGACTCTTGCTCCAATAATTTTTCGTCTGCTGGCAAACTCTATCTGAATATACTCAAGAACTGAAGCAAAAATGTTAAATGAGTGGGAACCTTTCAGCCTTAAAGCTAGGCAAGCATACTTCCTTTGTAAACATTCTATCAATCCAATGGACAGTCAGATTTGCTACCAATTTCAGCCTCAACTCTGCTTCAAAGTGACCCAACTCACCACTGTTTTGTTTGACTGGAGACCAGTAACGAGTTCAACAACCACAGGCAACGCCACTGTTCTTATAGGCTTTATTCATTAAACAGCAAAATTTAAGGTGAGATGATCCACAGTTTGCGTGTGAGGTTTGCAATAGCAAAATCCTGTTCCTGGTTTTGCTGTTTCATTTGGGTTACTGAAGACTCCTCATTTGCATCTCGTTTCTGCTTTTACTTTTAACTGCAAGCATCAAATGTAACTGAGTAAAAGTTGTAAAAAATTAGCGAAATGATTACTTAAGTAAAAGTAACAGATGTTTTCTTGTACTTCTTTTACAAGTAAAAGTAGCAAAACTTTTACTTAAGTACAGAAACTAGTTACATTTACTTAGTTACTATACAACATTGTCTTAGATCAGGGTTGGTCATGTTGGTTCTTGGCAAATAGGTCTGTGTAAAAGACGGCACAAAAAATCAGGTTTGAATATTTTCTACAGAGATCTGAGAGAATATGGAGGATCTCACACAGTCAGTTGTTTACCTTTTTCCTCAGCTAAATAGCAAAAAAAAAAGTGTTAGAAGGAAAGGAGACCTCAGAATAAAAAATAAGTAGGTGGGTGGGTGACTTATCAGTTGTGTAGTATTGCTTTAACACACTGTGGCATAGACTGGGTAATATTTTTGAAGTGCATTATGTCAAGCAAGCAATGATACTTTTTTTCTTTTGTAACTGAATTCTGAAAATACATTGTGACCAGAGTGACCAGGTAGTGACGGTACATAAGAATAGGCATAACCAGCATCAGAAGCTTTTGGGAGCAGCAGTGTTCAAATCAGAAGCATGTTGACATGCTGGTTAACTGATAGAAAAGGGATAAAATTTAATGTGGCAAATGCAGTGGGTCAGATGGGCTACATTTTGGGATATTAAGGGAGCTCAGAGATGTTGTGGTAGTTCTGCTGGTGATGTGTCATTCCTGAAGATTTTTAGTTTATATACAGATTTGATAAACTGCATTTTGGTAAAAACAGTAAGTGTACAAGTAAAAATATATTTAAAATGTTAAACATTAAAATAGTAAATGTGTATTTCAAAGGTAGTCAGATTTTTTTTTTTTTTTTATAAAGGAGGAGGAGAGAGAGCTTCCATGTGTGCTGCAGCTTAGCAATCTGCTATCCCACCAGGTGATCTGAAGACTGAACAAAAAACCATGCCTTCACTGCTGATTTAAATCTAGACTGACAGGAAGAGAATTCCAAAGCCTAAAGGCCAGGTATGTAAAGGTCATATGAAGGGTGAATTCAAGAAAATATTTTTGATGTTGGGGACTCATGGGGAAATAACAAGCAGCTTACTCTGAGTGGAACGGAGGGATCTCTGTGACATATAGGTGATCAGCCAAGTTATCAAACACAGTGCGGGGTCTTCACATTAAGTGCTATGAAATTAGACGTAGGAGGTTGTTTTTAGTGTTGCACAGTAATTCCAGGTGTATATGCCAACTTTTACACATGTAGATTGCAAATGTCTGTAATTGAAAGTTGTAGGATTCAGGAATTTACACATAGGATTGCCACTGGTATTTAACATTGCTGAGTGTCGCACATAGTGTCAGCTGTATCCAGCTGTGATTGAGGGGAGCAGTTGTGCTCACTTCTGTGATGTCTGACCACTGCCTTAAAAAAAAAAAAAAAGAGCTGTTTCACTGGACTCCTTAATTGGCTCTTATGCACCATATATACTCAAATCCAAACATGTCTGAATATAAACTGAGATAACAGGTCTCTGCACCCTTTTTTTTGAGGGGGGGGGGATGTTAACTTTAAAATAAACCAAGAGTTTGTATTTCAGCATTTCTCCCTTTCTCTCCTATGGGGTCTAGCATTGCTCCTCTTACCTCTCTCTCCCAGGTCAGCTGATGCTGACACAAAGAGCATCATGGTTGGCTCAAGGCTTCTGGCTTCTATTTTAGAGGGGGCGGGAGCCAGCAAGCTTTGAGCATGCATAGATGCTCAAGGCCTGCACCGGCTGACTGCAATGCTTTTTTGTGTTGGCATCAGCCGACCTGGAAGAGGGAGGTAAGGGGAGAATGCCAGACACCACGGGGGCTGGGGGGGGGAGGGGGGGCTTGAATAAATGTGATTTTTGAAGGTTTTTTTTTTTTTTTTTTGAAGAATTTTCTCATTTTATATTCAAGTATATATGGCAGAGGTTTTCAACCCAGTCCTCGGGGAGCATCCAGCCAGTTGGGGTTTTCAGGATATCCCTATTGAATTCAGTGAGATATCCTGAAAACTCTGACTGACTGGGTGTTCCCTGAGGACTGAGTTGAAAATCTCTAATGTACAGTATACTTTTTGAAATCGACCGCTCATATGCATGTTTCATAGCCAGTACTTGTTTGTTGCAACATCAGCACTTACACATGTAAAGCCCTGAGTGATACTGTTTTTTTCTTAAAAAAAATTTTTTTCTGAAATGACTGCTCCAAGTCTACATGCTGTGAAGCACATGTGACCTCAAATAATGAAAAGAAAAATAGCAGACCCCCACTTCTCTCTCTTACACTTCCTCCTCTCCCCACTCATTAAAAGCAGGAAGGCAATGGCAACATTAGATTGTAAGCTCTGTCAAGCAGGGACTGTCTCTTCATGTTCAAGTGTACAGCGCTGCGTACGTCTAGTAGCGCTTTAGAAATGATAAGTAGTAGTAGTGGTGGCAACAGAGGCTGCAGTTAATGTGCGTTCACAGACCCAGTACTCTGCATAGGTTTTAAGTTCTAACAGAAGGCCCAAACAGGAAGAGGAGGCAGGGCCTGTGAACATTTACCCCCTCATTTTATATAACATGATACCTATACTCCTATTCCTTCCCCAGTCCTCATTCAGTTTCTTTCTCTCTCTCTTTTTCTTTTCATGCCCTCTCTCCAGCCTTCACCTAGTCTTTAGCTTTCTCTCTCTCACATACTCCCTTCCTTCAAGCCTTTTTCTAATTGCACTCTCGCTGTCCACAGGCAACTATTGTGCTTGGGAGTCTGGCACCTACCCCTGTTACCTTGCTATATGCAGAGCTGCCTCACAAGAAGTGTGTCTCCCTTGTCTGCACTATGATTAGGCTCTCTTAGCTTGAGTCACGTGTTGTAAATGTGGAAGACACACTGTGAGGCAGCTCTGCAAAACAAACAAAATTCAGGAGCATGAAATCCAGGGTGCCAGGATGCAATTTTAGGTTCCATGGCAACCTTACATCTGGGCTATTTCAAGCCCTGCCTGCCCTTATATTCTATATTTGTCTTTGCATATGATGCCAATCAATACACTACAGTTACAGTATCCCTTGGAATCTATAAAGGGCACCCAGATTTGGGTGTGATCCAGAGAAGCATGTGCAACCTAATTGATTAACAAGCCAAATAACATCAATAATTGAATGCTACCAATTACTGTTAATTGGCAGCAATTAAGGATTGTGTGTGCATCTAGTTGTGCCTATTCTGTAAGCCTGGGTGCCCAAATCCCATAGTGTGCAACCCAGAAGGGGGCATGAGCAGGTCAGGGGCATTCTCAAAAGATGTGTGCAGTGTTGTAGAATTCCAGAGATCTGCACCCAAGTTGCATGTCAGGATTTATACCACGTTTCTGTTGGCATAAGTCCTTGTGCTCAAAGTTTGGGTGGGAATACCCACTAGACGCTATTCTATGAAGGAGATTTATCCCAAAGTTCTCTTTATAGAAGTGCTGATTTTTCCCCTAAACATTTGCATCTGCTGGGTAATTTCAAACGCCAGGCCACTCAGAGCCCAGAACAGTGGCATTAAAAAAAACAAAAACTGGTTACATCACTACAGGTACTTCCTATTATTTGTGTGCAGGAAAGATAAGTCAGTCCTCTGTAACAGCTTTAAGCATAAACATGCACTATCTGCTGGCCAAATAGGAAAAATACACTTCAGAACATAATCAATGCAGGAAAATATCAAATACGTTTTACAGGCTTACACACAGTTTCTTCACAACTGTACATTGGTGAACCCCCATGTGTTTGTGGTACTAGTAAAGAACACGTTAAGGAGAGATCATGCTTATAAGTCCAGACATATGTCTGCTGATAATGAAGGAACAGTACAGACTAGTGCTGTCCAATTCACTAATACGTTTGGGGGAAAATCAGGACTATCCCTACCTCTCTCCCGGTGTCACCCAAGCCACTGCTGCTGCTTCTCAATACCGCAGTCTTGGTATTCGTGCAGGCCGCCGGCTCTGTCCCAAAACAGCAAGTGACATTCAAGGGGGTGTGACTGACTTTTGCACCGATGGAGGATCCAGCCTCATGATCAGTAGCTCATTTTACTGTGGCTGCTGCTCATCTAGAGAAGCAACAGCAGCAGGGGCAGGATGGGAGGGGGGAAACAGAGAGGAGGCAGATGCTAGATTGGGGGTAATAGAGAGGAGACAGAGGCTGAATGGAAGAGGTGGAGACTGAAGAGAGAGAGGGTAAAGGTTGACTGGAAAGCAGGGCAGATGCTGAATTGAAAGGGAGAGAAGGAGGGCATACACTGGAGAGGGGAGGACAAGAGAGAAAAAAGGGAGGAAGGACTAGGGAAAGTGGAATGAGGGGAGAAGCTGATCATGAGGAGGGATAGGGACATAAAGATGCAGTGCTGGGAATAGGGTCACAGAGGGATGCAGCTGGATAGGGCAAGAAAAAAGACACAGAGAGGGGAGATGCTCAACATGGCAGGAAGATGTGGCAGGGACACAGAGGGGAGTTGAATGATGCCAAATGGACCAGGAGACCCCAGCAAAAGAGTTAAGAGAAGATAGAAGAAAGCAGAAACCTGAGACTGGACCAGACAACAAAGGTAGAAAATTTTAATTTAATTTTCTATTTATTGACAGTAGCCTTAAGAATGGAATCGAATTAAAAAGTTAATTCATATGAGTGGATTGACTCAAAAATGTTCTGGCCAAATTGGACAGCACTAGTACAGACATCGGTACACAGTAGAAGAGCACACAGCCTGTTAGTACATAAGTACATAAGCACCGCCATACTGGGAAGGACCAAGGGTCCATCAAACCCAGCATCCTGTCTCCGACAGCGGCCAATCCAGGCTTCAAAAAAAAAAAATTTAATAATGTTCAATGGACTTTTCCCTCAGGAATCTGTCCAAACCCCCTTTAAATTCCGTAAGGCCAGCTGATGTCACTACATTCTCCGGCAACGAGTTCCAGAGTCTAACTACACGCTGAGTAAAGAAAAAACTTTCTCCTATTTGTTTTAAATCTACCATATTCTAGCTTCATCTTGTGTCCCCTGGTTTTGTTGTTGTTTGAAAGTGTAAACAATCGCTTCACATCTGTCTGCTCATTATCTTGTAGACTTCTATCATATCACCCCTCAGCCGCCTTTTCTCCAAACTGAAGAGCCCTAACCTTCTATGCCTTTCCTCATAGGGAAGTCGTTCCATTCCCTTTATCATTTTCATCGCCCTTCTCTGCACCTTTTCTAATTCCTTTATATCTTTTTTGAGATGCGGTGACCAGAATTGGACACAATACTCGAGGTGCGGTCGCACCATGGAGCAATACAACGGCATTATAACATCCTCGTGTTTGTTTTCCATCCCTTTCCTAATAATACATTATGTGCGCTTTCTTAGCCGCCTCAGCACACTGTTCTCACAAAGAACACATTTAGGGACCTTATCTCTTGGGCTGTAGCTTACATGTGACTGTTTGTAGATCACAATATTTTTTTTCTGTTAATATTTATGAAATCATATCCTTGCTTACTCTCATCTTCCTAGATTTATGGAGAAATTTTCCAGCCTACTGTGCATATTGCAATGTTTATGAGATGTTCTGAATACAAAAATGAAACAGCTTGACTCTTGTTTACTAGGGCACGTTAGCATTTTTAACGCACCTACAATTAGTGCACGCTAACCATGTAGGCGCCTATAGGGATATTGTAGGCATGTACATGGTTAACGTGCGTTAAAGACGCTAACGTGCTTTTAACGTGGCTTAGTAATCACGGCCCTAAAATATTTTCTATGTTTTTGCTGTTAGAATTTAAAAAATGATTTGGATTTATTTGTCTTGGAGCTAGCTGTAACTACTATGCATCTGATTCGTTCTGGTCATTATTTCATATACATGTAAATTTGCAATAACCATATGACAAAATAAAATGTTATTTGGGGTTTGAAAAAAAATCTGCAAAATGTACCAGGGATAAAATGCACTTATGTGCCTCCCCCACCCTAATAATTTGCTTTTGATGGCAGGGGATGGGGATGGGGATGGGCATTGAGCCTGCCATGAGTGGGAAAGTGTGGGGTACAAATGTAACAACAACTTGTGGGTAGCAGCAGTACACACTTGTGCATATCTGCCCACAGAAAGTAGCAGTCTTCCCCATGCAACAGCCCCTTTTCCCCAACTTCAGTGCAGTTCTCTCTCTAGTCTCCTAGCTCAGATGGATGTCTCTTCCAGTTCCCCCCTCAGTCTCGTCTTTTCTTCTTACTCTTTAATGGGGAAGGACAATTTCCTGGTACTGTGCTACTGCCTCTCCTTCAGCACTCAAGATTGTTACCTTCTGCCGTTTGCTACTTTCTGTGGGGAAGAGTGTTGCCCACAGCACTATTGTACCTGCTACTACTTCCACTTGGTAGCAGGGGCGTAACCAGACCTCCAGGTGGGAGGGGGCCAGAGCCCAAGGTGGTGGGGGGGAGGGCACATGTTGGTCGCCCCCCACTGCTTCTGCTGTACATCTTGGCTGGCGGGGATTCCCAGCCCCCGCCAGCTGAAACACTGCCGCCACAAATACATTAGCTGGCAGGGGTACATAAGTACATAAGTACATAAGTAGTGCCATACTGGGAAAGACCAAAGGTCCATCTAGCCCAGCATCCTGTCACCGACAGTGGCCAATCCAGGTCAAGGGCACCTGGCACGCTCCCCAAACGTAAAAACATTCCAGACAAGTTATACCTAAAAATGCGGAATTTTTCCAAGTCCATTTAATAGCGGTCTATGGACTTGTCCTTTAGGAATCTATCTAACCCCTTTTTAAACTCCGTCAAGCTAACCGCTCGTACCACGTTCTCCGGCAACGAATTCCAGAGTCTAATTACACGTTGGGTGAAGAAAAATTTTCTCCGATTCGTTTTAAATTTACCACACTGTAGCTTCAACTCATGCCCTCTAGTCCTAGTATTTTTGGATAGCGTGAACAGTCGCTTCACATCCACCCGATCCATTCCACTCATTATTTTATACACTTCTATCATATCTCCCCTCAGCCGTCTCTTCTCCAAGCTGAAAAGCCCTAGCCTTCTCAGCCTCTCTTCATAGGAAAGTCGTCCCATCCCCACTATCATTTTCGTCGCCCTTCGCTGTACCTTTTCCAATTCTACTATATCTTTTTTGAGATACGGAGACCAGTACTGAACACAATACTCCAGGTGCGGTCGCACCATGGAGCGATACAACGGCATTATAACATCCGCACACCTGGACTCCATACCCTTCCTAATAACACCCAACATTCTATTCGCTTTCCTAGCCGCAGCAGCACACTGAGCAGAAGGTTTCAGCGTATCATCGACGACGACACCCAGATCCCTTTCTTGATCCGTAACTCCTAACGCGGAACCTTGCAAGACGTAGCTATAATTCGGGTTCCTCTTACCCACATGCATCACTTTGCACTTGTCAACATTGAACTTCATCTGCCACTTGCACGCCCATTCTCCCAGTCTCGCAAGGTCCTCCTGTAATCGTTCACATTCCTCCTGCGACTTGACGACCCTGAATAATTTTGTGTCATCGGCGAATTTAATTACCTCACTAGTTATTCCCATCTCTAGGTCATTTATAAATACATTAAAAAGCAACGGACCCAGCACAGACCCCTGCGGGACCCCACTAACTACCCTCCTCCACTGAGAATACTGGCCACGTAATCCTACTCTCTGCTTCCTATCTTTCAACCAGTTCTTAATCCATAATAATACCCTACCTCCGATTCCATGACTCTGCCAGCTGAAGACTTTGTCCAGCGCTGGTTTCTGCCACCGCTGTATTGCCTGCCCTGCTTTCTCTTCCCTTCACGTCCAGCATGCTTCTTTTAGTGAAACTGAGCATGCTCAATTTATTTATTTGTTGCATTTGTACCCCACATTTTCCCACCTATTTGGACCTAACCTCCAATGGATACCCAGCTGACCGTACATGGACATTTAATCTCCTCAACACCGAATCAGTTACACAAGCGACTCACAGGTTCGCCAAGACCCACTGCAAACTGGACACGCGTCCCAGTCATCTATTAAAATCCACCCCCGACCGCTTCATAGCAGACCTCACATCCCACCTAAACTTCATGCTACAACAAGGTCTCTTCCCTGAGGAATATGGCAACATCCTACTCACCCCAATACCAAAAGACGCCAAGAAAAGCACAAACATTCTATTTGCTCTCTTGTGGTGTAAGTTGTATGTTCTGGTGTGCGATTTGAAGTTGAACCCTTCTTCCACAAATTTAAAGTTAGGTTCAGTTTGTAATGGTTGGTCCAAGGTGTTGCTGTCCATTTGATGTCTGTTATTAGTAGGTTATGACCTGTGGACAATTTATGTGAAAAGAGGTCCAAATATGTGTCCCTTGATATGGGTAGTTTGCGTGTGAGGCCATTTGAGATCCCAGGACTGTAGGAAGTCTTTACATTCCTGTACATTAGTGGAATTGGAGTCTTCTAGGTGAAAGTTAATGTCACCTAGTAATAGTATGTTAGAATTGTTTACACAGTGGTTTGATATGAAGTCCTTGAAGATGGGCTGGCTTTCGTTCCAGTTGCCAGGTGGTCTGTAGAACAGGACGCAATTCAGGTGATCAGTCAGGGAATTGTTGTGGATTCTAAATGAGGCAATTTCTAGTTGGGGTGTTATGGAGTCGGCAGTGGTTTCGGTGGTGAATTGTTCTCTGTAGATTAGTGCTATCCCTCCGCCTCTCTTTTCCGATCTGGTCCGATGAGTGATTTTGTAACCTGGAGGGCATAGTTCATGGGGTTATTTTGGTTGTGGATCCATGTTTCATTGATAAAGATAAGGTTGAGGTTTTCTGAGGTGATCCAGTCTGATATTGTTGTTGTTTTGTTAATTACAGACCTAGCATTGATGTAGCCCACCTGGATATTTTGGTATGGGGCTATTAGGTTTGGTGTTGTGTGGATTTTTGTTATTTGTCGTTCCTTCCATTTTGTTGGTGATGTCCTTGTTTAAACAATGTTCCTTTAATGTGGTGAGTGTCAGTTTGGTGGAGTGTGGAATGTTTGATCAGTCTTTGGTGATTTTGTAGGATGGGTATGGAATAATGTTCTGTGAGTGGGATGGATAGTACTAGGTGGATTAGTGAAAGTGAGTAGATTACCAGAAGTGTTTTGATTGTATTCATTTTCATTAAAAGGAGTGTGTCCAATATGAGGGGAAGAGAGAGCAGGGTAGACAATGCGGTGGCGCTGCCACAGACCAGTACTGGATGCCGCCAGCCGACCAGGGGCCCAGAGTGAATTTGTGGGGGAGGGCAGGCCCCCGTGGCCCCACCTAGCTACGCCACTGCTTGGTAGTTTCTAGAAGGTGGATTTTCCCTGTTGTCCTCTCTGCCATATCCTGACAATGAGGAGGTGTTTGCTGGCTCTTACCATCAGTGAAAGTCCGTGCTTCTTAGAGAAGTTTAGTTTTTTCAGTCTCTAATGTTAGAAGAATTTGACTGTTGCTCTTAAGATATCATGTATGACTTTGCTGTATACATAGTAACATATCACCATTCTATATCTTTTGTCTCTTCCTCCCCCCTCACCCCCCCCAAACAGCTTTTTACTTTGCTGTGCTTGATGTAATCGGAAGCTTGTGGTAGCATGGGTCTCACTAAACAGTATCTGCGCTATGTAAGTAGTGCAGTGTTTGGGGTGATTGCAAGCCAGAAAGCTAATGTTGTGTTTCTGAACCTGCGAGGTGAGAAGGGACGCTATGTAGCTGTGGCTGCATGTGAACATGTCTTTATCTGGGATATTCGGAAAGGTGAAAAGGTAAGTAACTTATTTTCTGCTTCATGCACAAAAATATTCTTGAAATTTTGGTGAGACCAATGGGCCAGCGGGAATCATATGGCGAGAACTGATGGTTTGGGCTATCATGGTTTTTGCACCATAATCAAAGGAAAAGTACACAACAAAATAATTACTAGCAGAGATTCAGGCCCGCACTGTGAGGATACTTTATGGCACAAAACACATGTAGATCTGAATAATCAATCCTATGTGCATTGTTCCTCTTTCCATCCTTGGAAACATCTGTGGAGGGTAATTTAATAACAGGCCACCTAGGTTTTGAAGCCAAGAGGGTTTCTGTTTTTAGCCCATGTTACAAAGAGATATTTGCCTATGTATCTTTATAAAATACTAGGGGTAAACTGGTAGAAATCACATCGTGACTCTACCTGTTTTCCACCTGAACTCCACCCCAGAACATGCCTACATATGGATTGCATTAAAAATATGCACCGTCTTGTCATTATGCACACTTTTACATGTGTATCATCTGGGCTAATTTTGAAGAAACTCTTATACCCACATGAAACAGGATTTTATACATGAAAAAGTTTATAAAATTATTCCCTCAGAGTCCACTGATAAAAATATGTGAATTCTTGAACAGTGTACTTTTACCCACAGACTGGTTGGGAAGTATTGAAACTACCCCTCACCCCCGCCCATTTCTATGAGTAAAGAGCTATTTTAGTCCCCAGAAAGAGCTTTGAATGCTTCCCTCACTCTGTGCATTTATTTGTCAGAACTGTGCTTTCAAATTAAGTGGCATTTATCGTATACATCTCAGGATTTTCATTTCCAGACCTCTCTTAAAGCAGATGTATTATTTCATAGAAGAATTTCTATTGTTCATAAGTACAAGGCCAGTAGGCACATACAGTTTCCTAATGCTCAGTTTTTATTATGTTAGAAAACTTCACACCTGGCAAAATTCTACTGTAGGTCACAACATTCAAAAGCATATCAACTGTCCCACAGTGTTGAATGTTAGTTCCTGCTGATCTCAGCAGTGCAACTTGTTGGTATAAAGCTCAAATCACAAGATTTACAACACCCACCTCCTCATTGATCAGGCAGTAAAAATTGCTTTTCAACTAATATATCATCCTTAACTAACACCTTTAAGTGTTTTTGATATAAAATATCTTAAAATTATTTGAAGTATTGTCAGGTGGGGGATAACCATGTTTTGCTTCAGCTGTCTCAAGGACTTCCGCCTAAATTTTAAAGCGTCAGCTCACTGGTATTCATATCTTAACCTAGTATTCTTCTGTGTACAAAGTTACATCTGCCCTGAGACAGGAGTAACGTTATGCATATCAGGGGCGTAACTATGTGGGGGCATGGGCCCCCGTAGATTTGGCCCTGCCCCCCCGCTGCCGCCAACCCCTTCGACCCCCCCCCCCTCCCGCCACCAACCTTCCCCCGCCGCCGTCGGGTACCTTTGCTGGTGGGGGTCCCCAACCCCCGCCAGATGAAGTCCTCTTCTCCGGCGCGGCTGCGTTGCTGATCTGCAAGGGCAGGCTTCTGTTTCTGTGAGTCTGACTTCCTGCACGTACATGCAGGACGTCAGACTCACAGAAACAGAAGCCTGCCCTTGCAGATAGCAACGCAGCCACGCCGAAGAAGAGGACTTCAGCTGGCGGGGGTTGGGGACCCCCGCCAGCAAAGGTACCCGGCAGCGGGGGAGGGTTGGTGCGGCGGGAAGAGGGGGTCGAAAGGGTTGGCGCTGGGGGGGTCAAAGGTGGCGGCGGCGGCGGGGAGTTCAAAAATGGGGGGGGGGGGGGGTCGGCAGCATCGGGGGGGGGGAGGATAAAATGTGCCCCTTCACCTCGGGCTCTGGACCCCCCTCCCGCTGAAGTCTGGCTACGCCCCTGATGCATATATGTGCCAGTAAGAATTGGCACGTGTGTGCCTGCATTATAAAATGTGTGCATAATTACTGATACCACTCATTCTTTATTTCCTGGGTAAGCCTATGGGGCCACCTTCTTATATACATATATACCTCTCTGCAATTTTATAAAAGCACTTGCTCAGGTAAATAAACCTTTTTCTACATGTTCAAATTGCTTCTATAAAATTACCTCCAATGTACTAGTAGGAGGATCTGCTGTGTTGAAATGAATGTCAGCCTTCTTCCTTTTCCTCCTTTTCACTTCCCCTGTCCTTTACACCTCTTCTCTGAACTTCCCCTTCTCCCTTTCTCCCTCTGCACTGTACTCTGGTGTCCTCTTTTTCTCTCATCTTACCATTCAGGTGCCATCTAGTCCTTCTTGTGGCCCATGCAAGCTCCTTCAGCTTCCCATCGCCTACTTTGCTTTGCATAAGCTGGTGTTTGGGCCTCCAACTTCATGGGTTCCAACGTGGGTGTCATCATCATGCATAAGCAATGGAGCTACAATGGTTGTTATTTTTAGTATACATTTATATATTTCCCACCAGACCTTGCTGCTCTGGGCCTTCCTCCAGCCTACTACTACTACTACTATTTAGCATTTCTATAGCGCTACAAAGGCATACGCAGCGCTGCACAAACATAGAAGAAAGACAGTCCCTGCTCAAAGAGCTTACAATCTAATAGACAAAAAAAATAAAATAAAATAAGTAAGCAAATCAAATCAATTAATGTGAACGGGAAGGAAGAGAGGAAGGTAGGTGGAGGCGAGTGGTTACAAATGGTTACGAGTCAAAAGCAATGTTAAAGAGGTGGGCTTTCAGTCTAGATTTAAAAGTGGCCAAGGATGGGGCAAGACGTAGGGGCTCAGGAAGTTTATTCCAGGCGTAGGGTGCAGCGAGACAGAAGGCGCGAAGTCTGGAGTTGGCAGTAGTGGAGAAGGGAACAGATAAGAAGGATTTATCCATGGAGTGGAGTGCACGGGAAGGGGTGTAGGGAAGGACGAGTGTGGAGAGATACTGGGGAGCAGCAGAGTGAGTACATTTATAGGTTAGTAGAAGAAGTTTGAACAGGATGCGAAAACGGATAGGGAGCCAGTGAAGGGTCTTGAGGAGAGGGGTAGTATGAGTAAAGCGACCCTGGCGGAAGATGAGACGGGCAGCAGAGTTTTGAACCGACTGGAGAGGGGAGAGGTGACTTAGTGGGAGGCCAGCAAGAAGCAGATTGCAGTAGTCTAAACGAGAGGTGACAAGGGTGTGGATGAGGGTTTTGGTAGAGTGCTCGGAAAGAAAGGGGCGGATTTTACGGATGTTGTAAAGAAAGAAACGACAGGTCTTGGCGGTCTGCTGGATATGAGCAGAGAAGGAGAGAGAAGAGTCAAAGATGACCCCAAGGTTTCGAGCTGAGGAGACAGGGAGAATGAGAGAGCCATCAACAGAAATAGAAAACGGGGGGAGCGGGGAGGTGGGTTTGGGGGGAAAATGAGAAGCTCGGTTTTGGTCATATTTAATTTCAGGTGGCGTTGAGACATCCAGGCAGCAATGTCAGACAAGCACGCTGAAACTTTGGTTTGGATGCAAGGTGAGATATCAGGGGTAGAAAGGTAGATTTGGGAGTCATCAGCATAGAGATGGTAGGAAAAGCCATGGGATGAGATTAATGAACCAAGGGAAGAAGTGTAGATAGAAAAGAGGAGGGGACCAAGAACAGAACCCTGAGGTACGCCGACAGGCAGAGGGATAGAAGTAGAAGAGGATCCACCAGAGTGAACACTAAAGGTGCGGAGGGAGAGGTAGGAAGAGAACCAGGAAAGGACAGAGCTCTGGAATCCAAGTGAGGACAGGGTATCGAGAAGTATGCTGTGATCGACAGTGTCAAAAGCAGCAGAAAGATCAAGAAGAATGAGGATGGAATATTGACCTCTGGATTTAGCCAGTAATAGGTCATTGGAGACTTTAGTAAGCGCAGTTTCGGTTGAGTGGAGAGGGCGAAAACCAGATTGTAATGGGTCAAGAATAGCATGTGAGGAGAGAAAATCAAGGCAGCGGCGGTGAACAGCACGCTCAAGTAATTTGGAGAGAAAAGGAAGGAGGGAGATGGGTCGGTAATTAGAGGGACAAGTAGGGTCAAGTGAAGGCTTCTTAAGGAGAGGTGTGACCACAGCATGTTTAAAGGCAGCAGGGACAGTCGCAGTGGAAAGTGAGAGGTTGAGAATGTGACAGATAAAAGGAATAAGAGTAGGAGAGATGGCATTAAGAAGGTGGGTGGGAATGGGATCAGAGGAACAGGTGGTACATTTTGAGGAAGAAAGGAGAAGTGTAGTTTCCTCAATAGTAACTTCAGGAAAAGAGGAAAGGGAATGAGGGGAAGGAGAGAGAGGGGAACGGACTAGTGGAGGGAGAGCTGGTGAGGTAGAGAAAGCAAGGTTTATCTTTTGAACCTTGTTGTGAAAGAATTCAGCAAGGGTCTGAGGAGATAATGAAGGGGGAGTTGGGGGAGGGGGCACCTTGAGGAGAGAGTTCAATGTGGTGAAGAGAAGTCGAGGATTAGAGCCAAGAGAGTTGGTCAGTTGGATATAATAATCCTGTTTGGCACGTAAAAGAGCAGATTGGAAGGAGGTCAGCATGAACTTAAAGTGTAAGAAATCAGCAAGGGCCCGAGATTTCCGCCAGAGGCGTTCGGCGGAGCAGGTACAGGAACGTAGGTAGCGGATATTAGAAGTCAGCCAAGGTTGGGGTTTTGTACGCCTTACAGGGCGGGTCATCAAAGGTGCAAGAGTGTCTAAGGCAGAGGATAGAGTATTGTTGTAAGAAGAAACAGCCTCGTTGACAGGCGTGGATGGTGCCACAATAGAGAGGAGGTTTGAAACATGGGAGGATAGAGATGAAGGGTCAATATCGTAAAGATTCCTAGATAAATTAGATAGGATAGGACGGGACTGGGAGGGAGGAGATTTAAGTGTGAAAGTTATAAGATGGTGATCAGAGGAGGGATGATCAGAGGCAAGGAAACTAGAAGGTGAACAGTTGGAGGAGAAGATGAGATCAAGACAGTGACCATTTTGATGAGTGGGGGAGGTGGAGCATAGTTGGAGATTAAAGGACGACGTTAAAGCGAGTAACTTGGAAATATAAGAGTTGGAAGGATCATTAGCAGGAATATTAAAGTCACCAAGGATGAGAGAGGGGGAGGAAGGATCATGGAAGAAGGCAAGCCAGGCGTCAAAGTCACTGAGAAAGGATGAAAGGGACTTATCAGGGGGACGATAAATGACCGCTATTCGAAGAGGCAGAGGAGAGAAAAGGCGGATAGAGTGGACTTCAAAGGAGGAAAAACAGTGAGATTGAGGTGGAAGAAGGGGTTGAAATCTGGAGGAGGGAGAGAGAAGTAGTCCAACACCGCCCCCACGGCCAGCAGGGCGAGGAGTATGTGAAAATAGATAACCGCCATGGCACAGGGCTACGACTGAAGCAGAGTCATCAGGGCAGAGCCAGGTTTCTGTTATGGCGAGCAGATGGAGGTGACGCGAGATAAAGAGGTCCTGGATATAGGGGAGTTTGTTACAGATAGAGCGGGCATTCCATAGGGCGCAAGAGAAGGGCAGAGAAGAGGAGGGGAGTAGAGGAATAGAGATGAGGTTAGAGAGGTCACGGTGAGATCTGTAGAATTTGGATAATAGTTGGTGAGGAGGGCCAGGATTGGGATTGATGTCACCAGCTGAGAGTAAGAGAAGGAGTAAAAGAGAGCGGAGGAGAGTAGGAGAGGTGTGGCCACGAAGGCGTCGAAGGCGAGAGTTATTTAGGTGAAATGGGGAAGGCAAAATGGAGGGAAGAAAGAGACGGAGATTAAAAGCCAAGAGGGAGGAAGAGGGTAGGAGAGAAGGTGAGGTGATGAAGTCAATGGATGGGAAGTGAGTTCCTGTAGCGGAGAGAGGAAGGGGGTGAGGGAAAAGATTAGGAAGGGACAGAGCTAGGAAGAGAATGTGAATAGGGGCCATAAATGATTAAGGTACTTTAGCAATTGGAAAAAGATTAGATACAAAGAGAAAAATGCGCGCGGCACCTAGAGCGGAGGCCCTGAGTGGATTGGGGTGGACCTGGGTGTCACCCCGGAGAAGGCTGTAAGGATATGCAGATGAGCTGCAAGTCCTCCACAGCACCTGAAAGGCAGCCGGTGGTAGAGGTGGGCACCTCTCAGCTGAGGAAAGGCTTACCAGGGGTTAGGCCGAAGCCAGCATTCCTCCCCCTGAGGGTCGCCTGATCCACCTCTTGGATCTGTGCAGGCTATTGTCTTTCATCCTTGCTGATCATGTTTGGTGTATTCTTATGTCAGTAGGGTGTATCAGGACCCAAGCAGGTATGCTCTTTGGTGGAGTGTGCATGCACACCCTGTCAGTCATCAACAGACAGACCTCGTAGTGCCATGACAGTGTGGAGGTGGAGCCAGAATTTATCCTGGTACTATTGAGATTCAGCTATCTTAACCAGATACCGACACCAAATTTCAGGTATACTTGGATAAATTGTAGTAATAACTTATACCGGCATATTCAGCACTGGTATCCAGGTATGGCCCAGCACTAAATATACAGATAAAAGTTTTTAGAGGCTGCATTCGTTTTTTTAAAGCAGCACCCAGCCTTGCCTAATTTCACTAAAACCCAGCATGCGCACATGAGGAAGAAATCAGGGCAGGCACAGAATATCACCACCGGAAGGCTTCTGCCAACCCAGATATGTGGGGTTGTGGCAGGTGTGAAAAGCAGCAGGGAGGCAGGGCCAAATGTCCTCCTCCCCCCCACACACACAGTCAAAGTCTGGTTTTGCCTCTGCTTGCCATTCAACAAGCTAGTCTACCCCCCTTCACCCCCATCCCCTGCCTGTACCCTAGAAAGCCCCTGCTAGCTCTCAGGTCTACTATCCCTTACTTTAATACAGTTGCTACTGAGGTTGGAATTTCCTCATCTGTGCATTATGTGGCTCCATGTGAGTTTGAGTCACAAGACTTGCAACCAGCAAGAGAGTTCTTGCGCCACACAGAGTCGTGTGGTACATGGAGGAAGAAATTCCTGCTTCAGCAGCTTTTGCAGCAGCAATGGTAACAACAACAAACTCCATAGAAATGTCAAGTGCCAGAGACCAATTTCTATTCGTCGTGGTGCCTGAGATTTGTCAAGCCCTGGCAATACTGACCTTGAGTTCAAAATATTGGGGTGGGGGGGGGGGGGGGGGGGGAAGATTCTGTAACTCCCATGGCCTGTTGGGTTAATTTCCTGGCCTTACATTACAAGAAAATGTAGAAGATTTGAAATAAAATATATAGAATATTTATGCTGTTGATGGCTGTCTATAGAAATGTTGCAATGATATATATGTAACATTTTTTTTCCTTTTAACTTTCTTTTGCAAAATCCCAGGTGCTTATCCTTTCAGGACTCAAACATGAAGTCACTTATTTGTGCCCTTCTCCTGATGGACTGTGCATAGCAGTTGGGTATGAAGATGGATCGATTCGAATTTTCAGCCTTCTCAGTGGGGAAAGTAATATAACTTTCAATGGGCATAAAGCTGCTGTCACAACTTTAAACTATGATAATCTGGGAGGCAAACTGGTCTCGGGATCCAAGGTAAGAATCTTCTGCTTCTTGTCTAAAACACTAGGGATGGGCAGCCAGACAATTTAGCTCTGTATTTTAAAATTTTTTTCTTTATTGTTTCGAAACAAATGTCATTAATAGTGCGCACTGTTCACATATAATGTTTACTCTTTCTCAATAATGCACTCATGTGTGATCCATCATACATCCAATTAGTGTTGGGAAAGAGTGCGTATGATGGAGTAAATTCAATAAGTAACGCCCAAATTTGGGTGCTGAAAAAAGAGTGCTAAGCACTGTTCTATAAACGACACTCCGAGTTGGGCGCCATGTATAGAATAACGCCTAATGCTGAGATCCATGCCCAATTTTGGGTGCAAGGGTTTACACCAACTGAAACCTGCTGTAAATCCCCATGCCTAATTTAGGTACAGATCCCCCGAATTCTCAAATACTGCGTGCATCTTTAGTGAACACTCCTGAGTTGCCCATGCCCCTACCATGGTCACGCCTCCTTTCACTTGTGTGCTAAAGAATTTATGTGTGCGTATTTATAGAGTAGTGGTTATCAAGATGTGCAAGTAAGTCCAAATTTCTGTCAATTTGCACTGGTAATTAATAGCGCCCAGTTATGGGCGCTAATAGGCTCAACTCAATTGCACATGTAAATTTGGAAAAGCGCCCCAATTTGCACATTTTAAGCGCCATTTATTGAATTCCACTTTATGTGTATATATCACACACTCTTTAAGAAAAGTGCACTAAGTTTATGCTCCTAAATTTAGGCACATAAATTTAGGAGCTTAATTTATGCTCCTAAATGTATGCTAAATGCAGGAGCATTATAGGCCCTAAATTAGGAGCATACATTACGCTTGTAAGTTAAGAACAAAAACTAAATAGAATAAGGGCCTATATGTTCGTAGTGCTCACTCTTACCAGTGAACAGTATGACAGCCCATTCCTATAAATTGCTTATTTAAACTAGGGTTTGGAAAATGTAAGGGGAAGACGCAAGACTGCCACCTACCCACAAAAATAGTGCAGCACAGAGTGTACAAGTGTGTTTTTTTTTTTTTTTTTTTTTACCCCAGTCATGTCAGGGGTCTTGCCTGCTAAGCCCCTTTAGCCCTCAGCAGATTTTCTGTCAGGGGGTGGGACTTATTTTTCCGCTCATCTACATATATTGGTAGCCTGTGCTAGCTAAAGGCCCCTAAAGGGAGCAAAATATAAGGCAGCAGTGGAATTGGGACAAAGGTGGCACTTTAAGGGCAGGTTTTTCTCTTCTTTTCCTTTTTTCCACCCTGTTCCAGCCCATATTGACATGTTAGGAGGAGTACAGCAGCAGTGCAGTTCTTCAGACTTCATCCTCCTCCTTGTTTGCTTTCCAGACCAACTATTGTGCTTGGAACCTCACCGCACTATAATGGCCCATTCAATTCAAAGTGGAAAACAATGGGTCTGGACAACATAGGAGGAGACCTAAAAGTGCTGCACTGCTGCTGTCGCCCTCCTCCTCCTCCTCCTAACAAACCGAGGTGGGCAAGAGTGGTGTGTGAAGGAGGAGACAAGCCGCCATTTTTTTTTCACTGCCACTGCTCTGATTCTGCTCTCCAGTAAGCTGATGGATCTCCTCGGTCTTTTTGCCATCATTCTCTCTGCTGTTATGATTAGGGCCATAAAATGGGACCATTGATGATATGATAGGAGGGAGTGAGGGTAGGTACTGGGGGTGGGAGGCAAGAGAGTGGTGGAGTCAGAGAGGCTCTGGGTTGTGTGGGGGAAGGGGGAAGTAGAGAATGAAGTGAATATGATAGGGGGCAAGAGACTTAAGAGACGTGGAAAGGCTGTGGGGTGAGAAGTGAATGAGGGGCAAGGAGGGCAGTCCTAGAGTGAATGAAAAGCTGTAGAGGGGGCAGGAATGAAGGGATCTCAGGTTCTGTAGTTTGATAATGAGAAGGTTAGAATGGAGACAGAGGGAGAGAGTGAAGGGATTAGAAGGAATATGGCAGGGTGAGGAGAGAATAACTGACTGTGTCAGAGGTGTAGTGGGGTGTGAGGGGATCATCCCTTCCTCTCCCAGTCCTGGATCCCTTCATCTTCCTCCCTCTCATTCCTCTGCTTCCTGATTTCCACCTGTAATCTCCCTCTGTTCCTCTGTTCTCCATCGCCTGTCTTCCTGTCTTAGGTATCTTCTCCTTTTCCCTCGATTCCTCCTTTCTCTATTCCTCTCCTCCCTTCCCAGCACCAAACCCTAAAATCACCTCCTTCCACCCATAAATAAGGACCAAATAAATAAACTGGACAAGGAAAACTGTTAAATGATTAAAGAGTCACATTTAATTTGCAGGTATATGGAACATTATGCAAATCATCCTCTTCGCCCCTTTCAATTGACCTTCATTCAGTGTGGCCTGACATTGAAATGAGTTTGCACGCTGTCTGTCCAGTGTACTACTACTACTACTACTATTACTATTTAGCATTTCTATAGCGCTACAAGGCATACGCAGCGCTGCACAAACATAGAAGAAAGACAGTCCCTGCTCAAAGAGCTTACAATCTAATAGACAAAAAATAAATAAAGTAAGCAAATCAAATCAATTAATGTGAACGGGAAGGAAGAGAGGAGGGTAGGTGGAGGCGAGTGGTTACAAGTGGTTACGAGTCAAAAGCAATGTTAAAGAGGTGGGCTTTCAGTCTAGATTTAAAGGTGGCCAAGGATGGGGCAAGACGTAGGGGCTCAGGAAGTTTATTCCAGGCGTAGGGTGCAGCAAGACAGAAGGCGCGAAGTCTGGAGTTGGCAGTAGTGGAGAAGGGAACCGATAAGAAGGATTTATCCATGGAGCGCAGTGCACGGGAAGGGGTGTAGGGAAGGACGAGTGTGGAGAGATACTGGGGAGCAGCAGAGTGAGTACATTTATAGGTTAGTAGAAGAAGTTTGAACAGGATGCGAAAACAGATAGGGAGCCAGTGAAGGGTCTTGAGGAGAGGGGTAGTATGAGTAAAGTGACCCTTGCGGAAGATGAGACGGGCAGCAGAGTTTTGAACCGACTGGAGAGGGGAGAGGTGACTAAGTGGGAGGCCAGCAAGAAGCAGATTGCAGTAGTCTAAACGAGAGGTGACAAGGGTGTGGATGAGGGTTTTGGTAGAGTGCTCGGAAAGAAAGGGGTGGATTTTACGGATGTTGTAAAGAAAGAAACGACAGGTCTTGGCAATCTACTGGATATGAGCAGAGAAGGAGAGAGAAGAGTCAAAGATGACCCCAAGGTTTCAAGCTGAGGAGACAGGGAGAATGAGAGAGCCATCAACAGAAATAGAAAACGGGGGGAGCGGGGAGGTGGGTTTGGGGGGGAAAATGAGAAGCTTGGTTTTGGTCATATTTGATTTCAGGTGGCGTTGAGACATCCAGACAGCAATGTCAGACAAGCACGCTGAAACTTTGGTTTGGATGCAAGGTGAGATATCAGGGGTAGAAAGGTAGATTTGGGAGTCATCAGCATAGAGATGGTAGGAAAAGCCATGGGATGAGATTAATGAACCAAGGGAAGAAGTGTAGATAGAAAAGAGGAGGGGACCAAGAACAGAACCCTGAGGTATGCCGACAGTCAGAGGGATAGAAGTAGAAGAGGATCCACCAGTGTACTTTTGTTCTGTTGTAGAGTTGACATCTTTAAATGGTGAGAGAGACCAGACTTGCAGTGTGGGTGATCAGTTTTCACAGAAGTTCTTGAACCTCAGTAGGGTGTTGAATTGTTCTTTTTTTTTTTTCTTGCAATAATTTTTACAGTGAATGATATACAGCATTGATAAGTATTGTGGTGTCATCTATTTCATTTATCTTAAGTTATTAATATAAATTTTCTTTGCAGGACACTGACGTGATAGTTTGGGACGTGATCAATGAAAGTGGCTTATATAGACTGAAGGGTCATAAGGATGCAGTCACTGAGGCCGTCTTCCTCAGAGAGAAGAACTTGCTTGTTACAAGGTAAGAGCTATAGCACAAGAAATTAAAGACATGAAGTGGGCAAACTATTTGTTTCCCTTTCTTCTTCTTGGTTTGCATAAGGTGTTGTTTGTTTTTTAACTTGATGCAGGAGGAAACAACCTATAGACTTCAAGCTGTTCAAATCAGGGAGAAATTTCCACTATAAGGTGTTTGGGGTTTTTTGTTTTTGTCAGCTTTAACATGTAAAATTATAGTATTCTTCACAAAAAAAAAAAGTATATATCCTAAAAGGCTTTTGTATATTGCAGCATATGATCTGAATGTATGTGAAAGAGCTCGAAAATGCCAGTTCAATGAAAAGTACAATTAAATTTTTCTAAGAAATGGTCTGCACTTGTGCATGTTAAAGCTAGGCAAGTTGCAACTTGCTTAGCATGTAAATGCAAGGGAATTATTCATAGGGGAGGAGCATGGGCAGGACCAATATTTACACACATAATTTACAGAATACTCTGAGTTATGCGCTAAAGTGCTGCATTTAGACACGTGTATTTATGTAGGCTCCGGTATTTGGGATCTGCAGGCAGGAGAGTGGAAAGCACTCAATAGTGCAGGCTCCCGACATCAACAGCATGACCACAGCAGTTTTGGAAGAAAAAAAATGAAAGCTACACCGGCTTTTATACACGCACCTTGTCTACATGTATGAAAGGCGCCTGTAGCATGCGCAGAGCAGCCACACTTAGCGCTGTTCTACGCATTCTTAGCTGGCCGACTGGCTTCCCCCTATCACATGCAAATGAGCTGATTGTAAAAGCAGCAACCAGCTCATTTGCATGCAATTTCACTTTGGGAATTCCTCTTTATTTCCAAATCAGTAATTTTTACTGAGGTGGAGATACAGAGCGATTCTTTACCGAGACCTTTGTGCATCTGAAAGATAGTTCCTTTAATGCCATCTCTCTCCCTACACAGTTGTTTTCTGCTGTTCTGGGTCTGATTGCTGTTCTGAACCTCATGCATTCAGAATAGCAGGTGAGCTTGAGTAGTGGCAGAGGAGGAGGGGCAGTCTGATGTACTGTTGCTCACAATCTTATTTATTTGCTAGTCTCTCCTCCTTTCTGTGGCCTAATCAGTGCTAGAGGAGGAAACAAAAGCTCTAGCTCCCAGGCCATCCTAGCCCCCCCTTCCCACCCCCACCCTGCAACATTGTCAACATAGGTCTGTATGACCTCAGCCTGAAAGGCCTCATATCTATGGCATCAGTGGGCCAGTCAGTAGCAAAATTCACCAACGCTGAACAGGCTGGAAGAAAGGGCCTCATAGGCCGTTTCTGCTCTGTAAGCCATAGTTTGCCCACCTGTGCTTCAATTACTACTTGCTCTGCTTTTGAAAGTTTAGCATCTCCATTTAATTGTAGCACACTTTACAACGGCATTTTCCTCTCTCAAACAAGTACAGCTTGTTTAAAACACTTCTTTCATGTGACTTCCCTTCTTATCAAGGGTCAGTGGCTACCTGTAACTTACAAATTCAAATTAGGTTACTTAGGGCCAGATGCACTAAACTTAACGAGCCATTAACAAGCAAGTAGTAAACCATGGCATGCACTAAATGTTTCTCCGAGCCCTTTTCCGATCATGGTAGCAGCTAACAAAAACGGAATACAGATGAGCAAATTAGTACTCCAATGTGTATAAATCGTATTATAATGAGATGCACTACTGTTTTCTGATTGCCTAACTGTGGAAATCTAACGGGAGGTCTGGACCTCTTGTTGGGGCCGCGCAGCCTCTAAAAATTTCTATAAATGTAACAAAAAAAAATTGGGAAAAAAAAACATCGAAGTGCTTGTCAGAGCCGTCCTTTATGGACGTCCTTCACTGCCTAGCCACGTCCAAGTGCTCAAAGCACCTAACATGGACGTCCTTCACTGAAACATGAAATATTAAAAAAAAAAAAAAAAGAACAGCCCTGATGAGCAATTGGACATTTTTCACCAGATTTTTTTGTGATGGGTGTTCTTCTGCAAGGACATCCAAATAAAAAAACTATTTGGAGGTCCCTTTCGATTATGCCCCCTCCAGGTCTTTCTCAGCCAATCACAGTGTGTCTAGCTATCACCGGTGTCGGCTAAACGCGCTGTGATTGGCGGAGACTTGGAGGGGGGCATAATCGAAAGGAATGTCCAAATAGTTTTTTTTATTTGGACGTCCTCGCAGAAGAACACCCATCACAAAAAAATCTGGGGAAAAACATCCAATTGCTCGTCAGGGTCGTCCTTTTTCTTTTTAATGTTTCAGTGAAGGACGTCCATGTTAGGCGTCCTTGCACGTCCTGATGCAGGCGGTGATATTTTGGTGCAACTCTCACCCCCCATCGCCCCTAGAGCCGCGCGTTCCTGGGGAGAAGGGTCTGCATGGTCAGCCACAATCCACCCCCTTCTTCCGAGAGTGGGACGGCAGGGATCACCGGCTGTACCAGCGGCTGCAGCTTGCGCTGCGGCCTGCGGCTCTGACAAGTGCTCATCAGGGATGTCCTTTTTGGACGTCTTTGGCATGCGCAGAGCAGCCAGCATAACGCTTGGCTGCTCTGCGCATGCTCGACCAGCCGAGTGGCCGACTGTTTTCCGAGGAAATAGAGAATGCAAGTGAGCTACAACGAGCAGCTCATTTGCATTCCGTTTCCTTGATGCATGGCCGTTCCCTACCGATTTGCTATGGAATCGGTAAGGGAACGGCTCTTCCAAGGACTTTAGTGCATCTAGCCCTTAATTTGGTTCACAAGGTTTTGGCAACCGGCTACCCACTCCCATTATTCGATCTATTGATACTTTCTTCTCGTCGATCATTGCGTTCCCAACACAATAGGCTGTTATCAGTTCTTTCATCTGTTTGTGTACACTTGGAGGATAGATACACAGCCTATTGTGTTCTTTATTTTGGCACCTTTGCTCTCTAGCAATATTCCTAAAAATCACCTGGAGAGCTCATCTTCTAAATTTGTCATGTCTTAAAAATCTATTTTTTTGGATGACAAAGGGGCTAGGCCCAGAATGGTTCAGTTGGCAGTAAAAAAAATTTTTCTTTCTTTCGCTTTTGCTTAACCACTTTGATAAGTATTGTACAGCTTTAGGCTCTTTCCTGGCCTTATTTTCTATTCTTTTTTGTAGCTTTGTTTATCTGTATATTGTTTCTGCACTATGTAAACCCCTCTGATAACTTGTTGAAGGGCAGTATGGAAACTACTGAATAAATATAAATATAAAGACACAAATTTTTTCTTATTTTCAGTGCCAAAGATACACTGGTGAAATGGTGGGACTTGGACACTCAGCACTGCTTTAAAACTATGGTTGGACACCGTACAGAGGTAAATACAAACAAGAAAAAACCATAAGAAAACTAGGAGCATGGGCAGGACCAACATTCTAAATGTGCAGCCACTTTTCACCGTGACGGCGTCTTCAAGGGAACATATCTTCAAAACAGGTAGCGAAACATATCTTCAAAACAGGTAGCTCCTCCCTGCTTTCAGAAACCTGAAAGCAGGGAGGAGCTTGTTATGGTTTCACTACCTGTTTTGAAGATCTGTTCCCTTGAAGACGCCGTCAAAGTGAAACGTGGCTCTACGTCGGGAATAACAATGGGGAGACCAATTTGATTTTAAATACTTTGAGCACCAACACTTGGGTGTGAATCGATCAGCAACACACCATCCCGCACTGGACAGATTGTGCCGTTAAGTGCCACTCTTATCTACAAGATTTTTATAAAGGACTGGGATTGTCATCTGAATATACTACTACTACTACTACTACTTATCATTTCTATAGCGCTATTACTATACCCTTAAATGAGATAGGCAGGCAGGCTGGAACAGTGCTATGATGGTTTAGGGTTGTTGTGCTGCATGCTGTCACCGTACATCACTGTAAACTGGCACAATAGCAACACTGAGCACTGCATATTGAAAAAAAAAAAAAAAGTAATCATTTTTCAAAGAATTATTTTTTTCTTAAACCTCCGTTTATTGAACTTTCCTAGGACTCCAATCTACACTCCACTGGAAATTTTTAAAAGATATCTAATAGAGAACTTGAAATTTTCTGAAGATAACATACTTCCGTTGAATAAAATATATTACCTTCCAGTAAAAAAGGTGAAAGAAGATGAACAAAACATTCAACAGGAGCAACGTGATCTTAATGTATCAGATCTATTAGAATCTTCATTAACAGAAATAACTGAGCGCCAAACTCTCTTGGTATCATTTATATTTCACCAAGACTTGGAATCTGTTAGGAAACTTGCATTGAGGAACTTACAAACCCTATTTTATGGGAAAAAAATCTGGGTGTTCCCAGATGTTACTAAGCAGACTCAAGTTAGGAGAAAAGAGTTTTTGGCACTGCGATCTGCAACTTTAGCCCTGGGAGCTTCATTCAACTTGAATTACCCATGTAAATGTAACATCAAATACTTAGGGGTTAAATATATATATTTTTTTAATTCCTGAACATTTAAAACAATTTATTACTCAGAAAAAGATAATTTAATACATGCTGAGACTAGGCAGTAATGATTAGCCTTGAGCATTAGATCAGAGAGGCGGAATAGGAATAAATGGTTTAATTTTGCTAAGCTGTGCTTATTTAAAATATGTTTTTGAATCTCATCTCCTAAGTATGTGAAGGCTCCAACACCCACTCTTATTGTGGACTAATTAATACAAGTTGTATTTTTTCTTTTATTTTCCTATGGATTTACCACTTTGAATTTTATGTAAAATGCTTGTAAAACTTGAAATTGATAAATAATTAAAAAAAAATTTATTTTTGTGAGTAAAAGGTTATGGTTTGACATGCTGTAATGAATATCCCAGTCAGTGGCTAGCCTGGTCACCGGCTATGTTGCGTGACATAGCCGGTGACCACTGATTTTTACCGGCTGACCTGTTAAGTTTAGCGGCCAGATTGACCCGCTTCGGGTCTGTCTTTAGCCAGTAGAACCTAGCCAGTCAGCTGATGAATATCGTCGGCCTAACCGGCTATGTTTGCAATGCCACCCCCCACCCCAAAAAGCTTCAGTGCTTGTAACCAGATATGGCCCCAGCATTGAATTTCTTGGTTTGCCGGCAATAGGACAAATAAGGAATTACTTAAGATGGGAATGATAAAACAGACATGGGTACTGAACAAGTGAATATGAGTTAGGCATTAAAAGCAGCCTCAAAAAGGTGGGCTTTTAACCTAGATTTGAAGATGGCCAGACCTGGAGCTTGACGTGCTGACTCGGGAAGTCTTTTCCAGGAATATGGTGCAGCAAGATAAGAGGAACAGAGTCAGGAGATGGCAGTGGAGGAGAAGGGTACAGATAAGAGAGTTTTTTTTTTTTACCCGGTAAACAGAGTTTCCAGGGAGAGTCACGTGACGCTATGAGGAAGGGTGGTCGCAACTGAGCGCCGCTCCGGCCCTTATCCTAAACCTCCGAGAATCGTACTGAATTTCGGCCCCAAAAAAACGTGCAGAACGAACCTGGAGCAGCAGCAGCACGCAGGGGTGAAAGCCTCCACAAAGAAAACGGCTCCGATGGCGACAAAATCGACGCAGAAGGAAAAACTCAGAGGCAAATCGGCGGAATCCAAGATGGCGGCGTCCCCGGATCCCGCGGGATCAGTTTCATCGGCCTGGGTGGCGGAGATCACCACAGAAATGTCGATGGTTCTGGAGGAGATGCTGGAGAGACGTCTAACACCAATAAGTACCAAGCTGGAACAGCTGCAAACGCGGATGGAAGATCTGACGCGCGAGTGTGTGGCTTTTCAAACGAGGACGAGCGAGGTGGAAGACAGAATGACGGAGGTGGAGGAGACACAAAAGACGATGCACAAGAAAATGGAGTCGGTGGAGCAAAAATTGGAGGACCTGGAGAACAGATCCAGACGGAACAACCTGAGGCTGGTGGGGTTCCCTGAAAGCGTGAGAGACCAGGATTTAACAGCGGAGGTTGAACGCTGGCTTGCAAAAACTGTGGCATTTCCGGCTGAGATGGGCCCAGTAAGGGTGGAAAGAGCCCATAGACTAGGACCCCGCAAGACTCATATGGACAAACCCCGAGTGGTTATCATGCGGATTCTCAACTTTGCCCACAAGCAATTTATACTGAAACATTCACGTGTGGACAAACAACTGTCATATGACAATAAGCGGATTCTGTGCTTCCAGGACTATTCAGCAGGAGTGGCGGGACGCAGGCGGGCTTTCTCGCCAATATGTACAAAACTCTTTGAGTGGAAAATCAGATTTGCTTTAATATATCCTGCTAACTTAAAGATTACCCATAAGGGAAAAGACTACTCTTTTGACACAGTGGCGGAGGCGCAGAGGTTTGTCTCACAGATGGAGGAGGAGCAGGCAACTGGATCGGGCTGAGAGATGATACTTGGAGAGAGCGAGTGAAGCCAGGAATCTCTATTGGAATGGAGGTTTGGCTGCAAAAGGCAGCAACCAGAGAATATTAGAGACAAGTAAACCTGGGGACTTTGCATGGGCGTTAGGGGTTGGAGAGATGGAGGTTGGAACATGGACATAAGTTACCTCCCTCTATCCCTTATTGCTTTGGGGGAGGGGTGGGAATTGTGCAGGAAGTTTAAAGTTATAGGATATAGCTTGAAGGGGTTTTGTTAATAACAGTTGGAAGTTCTGTTAAATTTAAAAGAGAAGAAGTTGTTAAGTTGGATATAGGAGGGGAAGGATGAGGGGGCGTCCAGACGTGACTGTTTCCATGTTGGGAACAGAGATCAAGGGGGGGCAGGGCTGGGAAGGGGGGGAGGGGAAGGGGGGGAGGATAGGGGAAGGGGAAGATAATAGGAACGGTATGTGTGACAGGCTGTCAATGATAATAACAGATAGGGGTGACCAGATTCTATTTGATAGACAAAAAACTGTAAATGCAGAATTCAAACCAGAGAGGTGCTGGCTGGGAGGCCTCTCTGGGGGTGAAGTTTATGGAAATGAGACTGCTGTTATCTTGGATGGGTGGAGCTCATGGTAAAGCTGGTATCTTGGAATGTCGGGGGCATTAGTTCCCCGATAAAAAGATCTAAAATATTACAACAGCTGCAGAGATATAAAGTTGATGTGGCGCTGCTGCAAGAGACGCATCTTACACAAGCAGAACACGCGAAACTTAAATCATGGTGGGTAGGAGATTGCATAGCGGCAGCGGCTACAGGAAAGAAAGGGGGGGTGGCGGTGTTGGTCCGTAGAGGGGTAGCAGCCGCCATTCGTCCCATATTCATAGACCCGGGAGGTAGGTTTGTGCTAATTGAATTAGAGATGCAGGGCCAAAAAATTACACTGTGTAATATCTATGCACCCAATCAATATGACAAAAAGTTTTATGCTAGTGTGATTAATCAACTACTCAACTGTACAGGGGCCCATTTGGTGGTGGGGGGTGATTTTAACACGGTTTGGGACCCACAGCTAGATAGTTCACAGGGGATGCGTAGTGATATGGGGGCATCTGACAGGGGATTGCGCCGAATGGGGAGCTTGCTAGACCTGGTTGATGTATGGCGAGTTCTCCATCCTACGGAAAGAGATTACACTCATTTATCAAGAGCCCATTCCACACAAGCGAGGATTGATTATGTGCTGGTGTCTACAGGATTGTTTAGCAAAGTTCTTAAAGCAGAGATAGGGACCTATACAATCTCGGATCATGCTTGGGTATTCATGGAATGGTCCACGAGTTCTCAGAGGGGGGGCAGAGGCTGTTGGAGGTTCCCGATGGAGTTATATAGGGACACACGTTTTAAGGAGAAAATTGTGGGTTGCTGGCGGGATTATATAAATTTAAACGGGGGACATGTAAGTGATCCAATTCTGTACTGGGATGCTGCGAAGGCGGTACTTAGAGGAGAAATCATCAGTTACTCACATTTTGTAAGGATGGCCCGTAATAGAGAAATTTTGAGACTGAGTGCGCAAATTTGCAAAGCCCGTAAACAGTTTGGTCAGACACATAGTACGGCCCATAGAACGCGCCTAATGGAATTGCAAGTGGCATTAAATGAGCTTTTACATCAGAGGGCAGCTAAATCCCAAGCCTATTATAAATACCAATTATATTTACATGGTAACAAGATGGGCCGCTTATTGGCTCGCTTGGCAAAGCCTAGAGGGGGAGGAGGAAGGGTGCTTCAATTGAAGGATAATCAGGGGAAGGTAGTACGGAAAGATGAGGATATATGTGGGGTCTTCCAAAAGTTCTATAGCAGATTATATGAGAAGCCGCAAGACCAGGGGCTGCCGGGACAACTTTATTTAGAAAATCTTAACCTGCCAACTTTGAGGCAGATTGACATAGAAAAGCTGAATGAACCAATACAGGAAGAGGAGGTGGCATTGGTGATAGCAAGAGGTTCACTCGGTAAAGCCCCGGGACCGGATGGGCTCAGAATGGAATTTTATAAGACACTGGGAGAGGAAATCATACCGACGTTGACTAGCTATTTAAATAGAATGGTGGAAGAGGAGAAAATGTCGCATACGTTATCCTCGGCACAAATTGTAGTCCTGCCAAAGCCGGGCAAGGATCCATCTAAGCCAGAGTCCTACCGCCCCATTTCTTTGTTAAATGTGGAAGCAAAAATATTGGCCAAGATAATGGCTAATCGGGTGGCAGGAATGTTACCTAACTTGCTGCATGAGGCGCAGGTGGGATTTGTGGAGGGGAGGACAGTAGCAAAAAACCTAAGGAGAATACTGATGGCGCTAGAGACTCGAAAGAGGAGTGGGACCCCGTCAATGCTTGTCAGCTTTGATGCTGAAAAGGCATTTGACAAGGTACGATGGGATTTTATGTTTACTACTCTAAAAACATATGGGTTTGGGGGGCGGTTTATGTCGGCAGTCAAAGCCTTATATCATGCACCTCAGGCCACAGTTCTGGTCAATGGTTTAGAATCAGAATGTTTTCCTATACTTCAAGGAACAAGGCAGGGATGCCCACTATCGCCCTTGCTATTCGTCTTAACTCTAGACCCTTTTATTAGGGACGTGGCAGATAATGTTTCAGTGAGAGGTGTACGGGTGGGAGATAGAGATTTTAAAATTGCAGCATTCGCGGATGATTTGCTGGTGCTGTTGACTGACCCGAGGGAATCATTTGTAGCCTTAATGGAAATCATACGGGAATATGGTGAATTTGCGGGCTTACGTATAAATTTAGCTAAGTCAGAGGCGTTGGCCTCCTCAGAGGAGGTGAGACAGATATGGGGGGGAACATTTCCATTAGTTTGGGCAGACGGCTCATTTAGATATCTGGGCATCAGATTGACATTGGAATTGGAGAAGTTATATGAGCTTAATATTAAAGACTTGTTGAGAGAAACCAAGAAACATCTGGTAAACTGGGGAAATCTCCCATTATCATTGAGAGGACGGATAAATTTAGTGCAGATGATGATATTTCCCAAGTGGCTCTATGTGTTGCGGACATTGCCGCTTCGTCTGACTCGGAAAGATTTGAAAAAGCTCTATGGAATTTTTGGCAATTTCTGTTGGGCGGCAAAGAAGCCAAAGATAAAGTTTTCCTATTTGCTAGGGAATTGGAATCAGGGGGGCCTGGGAATCCCCGACTTATATGTGTATAACCAAGCTTGCTTGCTACGCCATCTGGGGGACTGGGTTTGTAGGACCAACATATATACACCGACTGATATGGAAAGGGAGTATTTTGCCCCATATGATTTCCTCTCTTTGTTGCATATGACCCAGAAACAACTTCCGCGACAATTTAGAGGATGTGTGATACTCACATCAATGAGGGAGGTATGGAAAGGGTTGGCGAGGAAGTTGGGGGGGAGCTACACAGTGTCTGACCAACTGGCAATAAGGGGGAATCCGACTTTCCAGTCAGGCACAGATAATCCAGTATTTATCAAATGGGAAAGAGAGGGTATTAGGAAACTGGAACACCTCCTGGGGAGAGAGGGAGACCTAATAGGTTATGAAGAATTGCAGAGACGAGTAGGAGTTTCTTGGGGGAATAAGTTCGCGTATGTCCAAATTAAACATTATATATCGGCGTTAGATCAACATATGCTGAGACAGGGTTTGGGGCAAAAAGTAAGGGACTTTTTTCAAGAGATAGAAGCAACAGGCCTGTCAGTGTCGGCACTTCATAAAGCATTGACCCGTCGGGGACCTCCTGCAAAGAATTATGAAGTTATAAAAGGTAGATGGGAACAGGAGGCAGGGAGAACCCTGGTGGGCTGGGAAGGGGGAACCATGCTGAAAGGAATAGCAACCCTTACGTCAGATGAAAGGCTACGTGAGTGTGGCTATAGGACAATCATGCGGGCATATATGTCAGGGCAACAGTTGTCACATATAGGCGCCCCGCAAGGAGCGAGTTGCAATAAGTGTAGTCAAACCCCGCACACATTGTTCCATGCGTTTTGGGCATGTCCAGGGGTAAGGGCTTTCTGGACACAGGTTGAGAGATTCTTGTCCAGGATGCTAGGTTCATCAGTAACGGGAACTTGGGATCACTTTGTATTGGACACCAAAGGGGCCTTCAGGACACACTCAGCGGGGGCACGTACCTTATGCCGTAAGCTTAGCTTGGTGGCGCGGAAAACTGTTCTGCAGTATTGGACGGCTCCGGAGTCGCCGGCTTACTGGCACTGGAGAAATCAGGTGCACCTTTTAGCCACATGGGAAGCACGGGAGGCAAGGGGCTCCCCGAAGAGATATGCACAATTTAAACAGATATGGGGCCCTTATTTGGAGGTATTAAGCCCTAGAGGACGTAGTATACTACTTAATTGGCATAATGCGACACCCTGAAAGTTAAAGATAATTCTGATCACACATATTCTGTAGTCAAAAGACAGCAGGGGGGGTGGGAGGGAGGGGGAAGGGATCTCTCAGGGCTATCAGAATACAAGCCAGGAGGGAGATTGGGGAGGGAGGGGTGAAGGAGTAAACAAATGGATGGTATCATTGGAAAGAAGGGGGAGGGAGGGAGGGAGAGGGTGAAAAGGGGGGGGGGAAAATAATGTTTGATGCTGATAATAATCACAGACGATAATGGGCTTTGTAGATTCATATGTGCAAAATTTTATTTCTGTATCGGTTGGTCAATAAAAATGTTGAAACATAAACAGAGTTTCCAGTGAGGAGTGTAGGGAGAGAGAAGAGTGGAGAGGTACTGAGGAGCTGCAGAGTGAATGCACTTGTAAGTCAATGAGATTTAATTGTCTAAGGAAAAGGATAGGAAGCCAATGAAGTGACTTGAGGAGAGGTCTAATATGAGCATAGCAACTCTGCTGGAATATAAGTCGTACAGCAGAATTTTAAACGGAATGTGCTTATTGAGTTGTGCATGTAAAGCTTCATGCCAGTTAGCGCTGACAATTGCTTGTTAACATCTAATTAACAGTGCTGATTAGCTAGTTCACCAATTAAGATACGTGCATTGCTATAGAATATGCTTTGATTTCCGCACAGAAATAAAGCACCATATATAGATGTGGTTCAAAGAATAGCGTAGAGAGTTATTAAAGTAACAAAACAAGGAATATTAATAGCATGGTATTCCTCAGATTACATTATTAATAATCCAGCTAAGAGCTAACATCATTGGAGATTTTTTTTTAAGGTCCAAAAAAGCTGGAGTAAGCTAATAAAAAGGTAGCTCTCAAATTGTTTTCTCTCAGCACGTATAGCCAGAAATTCCTTTCTTCTATCCTGAGTCACCTTGGTGACATCACGGTATATCCACAATTTCTGTCCACAAAATGTCATTTGAGAATTTCTAAAAAAACAATTTTATTATGGCATTCAAATCCTGCTCAAATACAAATGATACTAACAACGTGGCTCTTTCTTGAACATCTGATAATGAATCTTCCAAAACTGCAGATAAATCTTTCAACACTTTATCTTCTTGGACCTGTACTTGACCCCCTTTAGCGATTCCCGTTGAATCTCTTATAGAACTTGGTAAATAGTAAATCTTATTGAAAGGCGGAATATCATTTGGAGGAAACTTCAAAATCTCAGTAAGACATTTCTTAAAGTAATCAACAGGATTTAAACTCACTGCTTTAAGAAAATTTAGTGCATGTAAATTTAACCTTCTGTTAAAGTTCTCAATTTGTTCAACTTTCATTGAATCACAATTCTTTCATTAGCCGTTACAGACATAGTTGGCTAGATTCTATATATCGTGCCTCAATTTCCATGCAGAAATCAAAGCGTATTCTGTAAAGTGCATTTTAATTTTAAGTGTATGTTATAGAATACGCGGAGTGCTGGTCCACGTGACTAAATATAGTTGCTGTCAATTATGCTAACTAAAAGCTGATGTAAATCCCGACGCCTAAACTAGACATGGAGTGGGGTGTATTCTATAACAGCATGCTTAGATTTTAGAAATGCCCACACTCACTTTTCAACTATGTGACTTAGAATTTATGTGCACCACATTACAGAATACACTTAGCAAGTAGTGTGCGTAAATTCTAATTGATGCCAATTAGTGCTATTTGCTTGTTAATATCCAATTAGCGCTGATTAGCTTGTTAACTAATTAAGTTATGCGCATTGTTATGGAATATGCTTCGATTTCTGCGTGGAAATTGAGGTGCAATATATAGAATCCCGAGGAGAATCTTTAAGCTCCTTAGGCTGTAATTGCATCAGCTGAGCATTTGTCATGCAATCTTGTTTAACCTTCTCCACATTTTGGGTTAACAAGTCAACTTTACCAGCCAAGTTAGAAATTTCACTAGTAGCCTTAGAAACAGTGGAATCCAGTTTCTTCAAAACCTTCCAGATAACTGCCAGGGTTACTGCTGTAGGTTCCAGAGGTTCAACAATGGTTCCAGATAGTTCTGTCTCTGCAGCAGAATCCACAACAACCTTGCCCCCCACACTGCAGGGTTCCAGAGAGGTGACCTCCACCTTGGACCTTCCGACAAGGCGCAAACTGCTGCCGGACACAGCGGAACACTGGACTCTGGAGGGGACAGATATACGTTTTGCCCCAGAAAAGTGGATGTTCCTGAGCCCAAACTTTCAGCAGGGCCCTCTTTTTTTTCAGAACAATCTGAGGCTGCATGGAGGCATAGCATTCCAGTATTTGCTGCACCAGAGAAGAAGTTCGGGCCAGAGAGGAGATGGCCTTGAGAACGCCCTTCCTTTTTGTGTGTTGCATAATTTTCAAAGGAAACTGCAAACAAAGCAAACGCTGCCATCTTGTCTTGATAGGTATTGGGTGTGATTTTAGAGTCTGATCTTAGTATGCAACAGCAGATTGGTTAGCTGGCTAAAAAGATTTTTAATATTTTGAGAAAATTGCACAGTGTCAGAAAATACTTTTGTGGCTGATCACTTTCGGAGCATTGTATAGACTTTGATGGTACCTTTGATTGATTATTGCAGTCTTGTGTGTGTTGCTTGCACTGATAATTCCGAGGTAACTTCAGACCTTGCAGAATAGTTCAGCTAGGCTGATAAGTCATACTAAAAAGTTTGTTAGCCCAGTTTTGAGGTGCCTGCACTGGCTTCTGGTGCAGGCTTGTATCATTTCCAAGGTGTGCATGTTATTAGATACATTTTTGGACAGTCACCTAAATATATTAGTCACCATGGGCTAGATTGTGTATATGGTGCCTGAAAAATCCATGCGGGAAAAATTTATGCCGAGGCGTATTCTCTAAAGTACACCTAAATTTTATAGAATGAGGCGTAAATTTCCGTGCAGTATACAGAATATTTAGAGTGGCTTGCCACGCAACTAAATATGGTTGCGTTCATTTAGACCACGTTTTACTTAGGTAAATCCTGATGCTTAAATTAGGCACAGATTGGGTGTATTCTATAATAATGCTGATACGCCCATGTCCCGCCCGTGGCTACACCCCCTCTTTAACTATCTGACTAGAATTTAGGTGCACTACATTATAGAGTACACTTAGCGAGTTGTGTGCGTAAATCTCAATGCTAATTAGTGCTAATTACTTGTTAACATCCAATTAATAGCGCTGATTAGCTAGTTAACCAATTGAGGGCCGATTCTCAGTGCGGAAAATGAGAGGAAGCCCATTCATTCCTATGGACTTCCTCTCATTTGCCGCGTGGGAATCGCTAGCGCAGTTTTGTAAAAGAAGCCCTAAGTTATATGTATTGTTATAGAATATGCTTTGGTTTCCACACGGATTGTCAGGTACCATATATAGAATCCGGGGGCATATGTTATTACCAGGGAAAGTAAGGCTTCTGCGTGTTAATGACAATTTTCCCATAGCAAAAAGTATTAAATAGTCACCTGTTTGCATAGTGATTATATCTTATCAAGTGGCTTTAATGTGCAATTCTTTACTTGTGCATTAGAGCAGAAAGGAGTTCTTTTAGGTTTTTGTAAGAAATTGATGAAGGCACATCTGTTTGGAAAAATTCTTTTTATAGTATTATATTATGAGTGTTCTGTTATGAGTTTGGTCTTACTTGTGCTTCCTAGATATGGCTAGTCCTTGTTTTATTGTGATCCACAAAGAACCAGTTTTGGTATTCTGCAGAATATAAGAATAAATATTGTATTGTACTGAACAAGAATTGGAGCTTCAGGTTTTATCCCAGGATAATTTAACTCCTTTCTTGGAAGATTCCCAGGATAATATATCTACCAGAGCTACACCTCTTGTCATATTTTTTTGATGAGAGGGATAAGGTTAAGATGTTGAAATGTTCTTTCAGGAAGAAAAAGAGAGGATCTTTTGTGGCACTAAAATAGTAATATTTCCTGATGTATCCAGAGCTACTGAAATGCGGAGAAAAGCCTTTTTGGTTTTGAAACCACAAGTGGTAATCCAGGGTGCCACTTATTTCCTAACATTTCCTTGTAAATGTTTAATTATTTATCATGAAGGTAGTTTTGTTTTTGGGATTGTACACAATTAGAAAAATTCTATCAGATCGTGGTGCATGATTGGGGATGCAGCTATGGGTAAGGAAGTTAATTGTAATTGTATTGCAGCCTTGTTTGTGTCGAGGGTAGTTACTTCACTCTTGATTTCTTTATCTAATATCTATATTTTTCTTTTTTCACCTTCTCTCCTATAGACATGGGCTTGTTCATTATTAATAAGTATTTCATTAGAATATTGCTTACTTTATTTCTTTATGTAGAATGATGCTTATATGTGTTAGTTTTTAAACATGTTGGTGGAGTAAGTCACTACCTACCCTACCTACATTAGCGACAGTGCTTGCATATATAAGATGCTGAGAGATGTAGCTCTTTTTGTACAAATGCGTTTTCCTGGGATACTTGATCTCACTGCATGTTTAGGAAAAAAAAATGCGTTTTCATACCCTTATATGTATTTTACAAAAGGATCTGCGTGCAATGGATCTTATGTAAAATAGGTTGGAAATTGTGAACATTTTGAGTTGGACATTCCATTTCTAACCTAGATGCCCTATGCAAAATTGGGCGTATAGCATACCAGCATTATTTCAGCACAAACACACTTTCAGCAGTGACCTTTATGTTTGCTATTGAGAGAGATATTAATGTTAACACAGTTTGACATTACTTTTTTGCTGTGATGATCATATTTCAATTCTGTTGGCAATATTTCTGTAATGTACTAAATTTATGTTTTGTCTTTGGTAGATTTGGGGAATGGCTTTACTCACCAAGGAGAAAAGAATCCTTACTGGGTCAGGAGACAGTGAGCTAAGAGCCTGGGACATCACTTATCTAGGAGAGGTATAAAACAACCAACCAATCAAGTAAATTCTCTCTACTTCTGTCACCCACATTAAGCCTCTCTCAACTGTTGTGGATACAAATGTTTTTATTTAATTGCCTGTGTCCAAATCTTGTTGCAAAAAGCTGATTTTATTTGGACATATTTGGAGCCATTTTGTAAATTAACTGTTAACATATACATGCACATAGGGCTATATTCTCTAAATGGTGGCTAAAAAATCGTCGCTGAACCCCCCCCCCCCCCCCCCACACACACACACTTAAGCGGTTTTCTATAAGCTGCAGTTTATAGAATAACATGTAAGTGAAGAGGTCATGTGTAGATTTAGGCACAGGTATTTGTACCAGTGAAAACGTGGTGCAAATGCCCATGCTTAAACTTACACGTGGCACACCCATATTCTGTAATTACTCGGGTAACTCAGAACCATGACCCTCCCATTTCTGTGCTCCATTTTTTCAGGCTGTGCATAAAATTACGCACATAAGTCCCAATTAAATCTAATTGCTGCCAATAATTGCTTGTTAAGCCAATTATTGACACTAATTGGCACGGTCTATTAAATTGCGTGTGCAATTTTTGGCGACTTTTATATAATCAGATAATGCACGTAAATGTTTAGAATACTTGCATATGTGCACTCTTAGGTGCTTATATGCCAGCATGCTGCCTAAGTGCCGTATTGTAAATGACTGCTTAACATACATAGCATGTATTTGCAAGGGGGCATACAAAGGGGCGGAGTATGGGCAGGGCTCCCACTTAACACACGTATTTAGAATACTGTAAGAGTTATGTGGGTATCTGCCACATTTAGGTGTTCACACTTACAGTGGTTGTGGTTGTTGGAAATGTTACCCAACCAAAAAAGAGAAGTTTCCAGAAATATAAACAGAGATTTGGAGGTCTATGAAAATAATATAGTATTTTGTTTGGCGTCCTCAGTGCCCATGGGGGATTGGACACTGAGGTCTCCAAAGAAAATGTTATATTATTTTCATAGACCTCCAAATCTCTATTCATATTTGTGGATACTTCTCTCTTTCTTTTTTTTTTTTTTTTTAATTATTGACTGGAATTATCCTGATTTTTTTTGTTTGTTTTTGTATTTTGTTGTAAATGTTAAGCATGTATATACCCATTTATGTAAGCGTTCTAATAAAGAAAGTAGGCACCTACTTTTCTTTATAGAACAGGGTCCTAGAGCACACTCTCTGGTGCATCTAATTTTAGGTGCCATCTTATAGAATTGCCCCGATTCTATTGGAAACAATAAGACAGATCATGCAGGCAAAAGAAAAGGTTAGTCTTTTTCTGCCAGTATTTGTTGGTACAAACTGGAACCCGCATTTCATGGAGGAAGGACACTGCATTCCTGTAGTGTCATATAAGATGTCCGTAATATTCAAATTCACTCTAATAACCCTATATCCAATGGATCCATGCAGTGTGAATGTGCGTTATACTGTGGAGAACAAACATTTTGCCTGCAGTACAGAATTTGACTATTCTAGATGCTCTCCGAATTAAACTTCACAGTCCGTGAATTAAAACCATTGTTTACCCTCATATCTCTTGTTTATAATTTCACATACTCTTTAAGTTTGTTACAAATGTCATCACATTTGTAGGCTGATTCTTTTTCTTACGCAGAGCTGATTTCACTCTTTATACAAGTGATGTGGTAGCCATGTTAATCCGCTTTTTAAAGGTAATAAATAGAAATAAAACAAGGCAGAGAAAAGAAAGTAAGGTACCTTTTTTATTGGACTAACTTAGTGGGCCTTTTACATAGGCGGGGTAGTGTTTTTAGTGTGCGGTAAAAATAAGTGTGAGCTAAATGTTAGAGAGACGCATATATTCCTATGGGCGTCTCTAACACTTAGTGCACGCTAAAAACTAGTGTGCTTTTGTAAAAGACCCCCTTAATACTTTATCTTCTTATTTTCTTTTTTATGCTTTGTTCTATTTCTTAACTCTGTGTACAAGAATGTATCTTAGAGAAGACATGGACTGGATTAAAATTGAAGGCAGTCAGGGTGGTGGGGAGAGCTAATCTTACTTTCCCTCTTCCTCTTTGATTCTCCTGCTTCCTGGATGTCTCTAAACCCCCCCCCCCCCCCCCAATACACACACACACTTTCAAGTATTTGTGCCAGGCTCTCAGCAGCAAATTGGAAAAGAAAATTCATTGTAGGATTTGTCATCCCTCATGTGTTAATAGACCCTGTTGTGCCTTGCCCTCTTTTCACACATGGAAACCAATACAAAAAACAAGGTCCCTCTTTTACGAGGAGGGGACCAAGATCACTTCAGACCAGTGGGTCTTGTACATTGTCAGAGAAGGTTACCGAATCAAGTTCTTCTTGCCAGTGGGCAAGGTGTTTCTGGAGTACAGGTGCGCCACCGGCAGCCAAGAGGGCGGCAGTCAAAGCCACGCTGCAGTCCCTCCTGGATCTTGGGGCAGTGGTCCCTGTGCCTCCTTCAGAAATTCACGCTGGGCACTACTTGATCTATTTTGTCTTGCCTTAGAAAGGAGGTGCCTTCCATCCTATTTTGGACCTCCAGAAGGTGAACAAGTGCCTGGCTGTTCAGCATTTTATTTATTTATTGCATTTGTATCCCACATTTTCCCACCTATTTGCAGGCTCAATGTGGCTTACAATATTCTGTTATGGCATTCGCCATTCCGGAGTAAGAAGATACAATTGGTGTAGCATGGAATACATGGATGGCAATATAGAATTAATCTTATAATGTTTCGGAGTAAAAGATACAGTTGGTGTTCCATGGAGTGTGTAGATATCAATGTAGAAATTAAGCAGACAGATATAGCGAGAAAGTGTTCAGAGTATAGTTGAAGTGGTGATGTGTTGTAATTAAATTATTGCTCATTATGGTATGCTTGGTTGAATAGATAGGTTTTCAGAGATTTACAAAAATTGATTAGTTCGTGATTTGTTTTTAAGTTCCGTGGCAATGCATTTCACAGCTGCCTGCTCATGTAGGAAAAGCTGGACGCATGTGTTAGTTTATATTTTAGTCCTTTGCAGCTGGGGAAGTGTAGATTAAGGAATGTGCGGGCTGATCTTTTAGCGTTCCTGGGCGGCAAGTCAACAAGGTCTATCATGTAGTCCGGGGCATCTCCGTGAATGATTTTATGAACTAGCGTGCAGATCTTGAATGCGATACGTTCTTTAATTGGAAGCCAGTGTAATTTTTCTCTTAGGGTTTTGAACTTTCATATTTTGTTTTTCCGAATATGAGTCTGGCTGCAGTGTTCTGGGCAACACTGCAGTCAGTGGTGGTGGCCGTTGAGCCGTAAGAAACTCTCCTGGTGCTGGACCTCAAGGAGGCGCACCTACATATCCTTTTTTGGCCACCTTATCAGTGCTTTCTCCGGTTTGCCGTTCTGGGCCACCATTTCTAATTTCCTGCTTTGCCGTTTAGCTTGGCCACTGCCCCTTGCACCTTTTCCAAGGTAATGATGATGCTAGCGGCATCACTACAGAAGGAAGGCATCTGAGTGGGTTCGGCGGAGGAGAGTCGTCAGGCCACTGCTGGAGTCATCGCCCTCCTGCAGTCGTTGGGCTGGGTTGTCAACGTTCAGAAGAGCCATCTCATTCCGTCCCAGTGTCTGGATTACCTGGGAGTCTGATTCGACACTGCTCATGCTCAAGTTTTCTTGTCCAAGCAGAGAATGTTCAAACTTCAGACTCAGGTGCATAGTCTGCTGGGATTGCCCTTCCCTCGAGCTTGTGACTATGTCCAGGTGCTGGGCTCGATGGCAGTTACCTTGGAAATGGTGTCGTGGGCAAGGGCACACATGTGACCTCTCCAGCTCTTGCTTCTCAGCAGGTGGTCGCCTATCTCTCAGGAGTATCACCGGCGTGCCAGAGCATGGGCTGGCAACTCCGCAATGCCTGCTTGCAGAAGGGTACGCCGCTGGCAACTCCGTAGTCCGTGGTAGTGGTCATGGATGCCAGCCTTTTGGGTTGGGGTGCCCATTGCCTCTGCTGGCATGAGCAGGGGCAGTGGATGCCGCAGGAGGCAGCATGTCCTATCAACCTTCTGGAACTTCAGGTGGTTCTAAACGCCTTACTAGCCTTTGACCTCCATGGTGAACAAACAGTGCTGTGAATCTTGTTATCTGTCCCTATAGTACTCCAGTGCTTCAGCATTGTCTACTTAAGTGTAGAACAATTTTCATATGGAAATACACTTCTGGATATTGGTCCTTATCTTGGCTATTCATCCTTGCTTATTACAGAATATTTATTTATTTATTTATTTATTTATGTATTTGGATTTTGCTCACACCTTTTTCAGTAGTAGCTCAAGGTGAGTTACATTCAGGTACACTGGATATTTCTCTGTCCCAGGTGGGCTCACAATCTAAGCTTGTACCTGAGGCAATGGAGGGTTAAGCAACTTGACCAAGATAACAGTGGAATTTGAACCGGCCACCTCTGGATTTCAAGACCGGTGCTCTAACCACTAGGCCACTCCTCCACTCCATGTTATGGGCACAGGGTTCAATTAGAAGAACATTTTTACCTGCTTAGCCTGCATTTCTAAATTTAAAATCAAGAGAAGAAACTAACATCAACACTGCAGATCTCAATAATTGATTCTGTGTGAAATTTTTCACAGCAACCAGTTCCTTCCTTTTAGGATCTGGTAGAGGTTATACAGGTTGAGGCTCCATTTAAAGAAAAAGAAACAAAACAACAACAAGGGAGGGAATCTTTTTTTGGTTCCCGAAAGGTAGTTTGGCAACTGAGTACTAATTGTTTTATCTTCTCTGGAATTCTGCTAAATAAAACACCTTTGTTTTCTCTTGTTCACAAGACACTTGTTCGTTTCTTTCAGTGGCCACAACCTTTATGTTATTAGTATCTCTTAATTATAGTAGCTTCAGTTGTTTTCTGTGTATAGCTACTAAAGTATAGCCTCTTCTCTTTGTGCTTGACTTTTAAAATGAATTTTTTTCCTGTAACAGGCAGATGCAACAGGCCTATTTTGTCACGCTTTTTTTATTCCTCAGTAGATCCATCTCTGGACAGTTGCTGTTTTTCTGGACCTCAGTTTCTATTTTCTCTTCTTTCTCTGTGGCCATAGGCTTACTGGGTCAGCTGACTGTATGTTTATTTTGGTTAGCAGCAGTCAAGGTTGGCAAGGCATTCTTTGTAGTCACCCTTATAACCAAAGTCCCAGACCTTGTAGGTTGACCCAAATTCTGCCTCTATATCTTAGATAAAGCTTCTTTGTTCACTGTATTTGAACACTGGTTTTGCCTTCTCAGTCAGACTGTTGGACGAATGGAACTCTTCCTGGTTGGTAGCCCTCTCAATCCTTGGATTGTTCCTTTCTCACATATGAACATAAGAACATAAAAGTTGCCCTACTGGGCCAGACCAAGGGGTCTGTCTAGCGCATTATCCTGTTACCATCAGTGGCCAGTCCAGGTAACAAGCAACAGGCAGAATCTCATAAAGTGGCAAAATTCCACGCTACTTAATCCCATGATAAGCAGTGACTATCCCTAAGTCTCTCTAGTTTCTTTCCTTTACCAGTGACCTCGTTTTTCCTCACCAGGATATGCCTGTGTCCCTGGCTGATTTTTGTTTGTTTTGGACAGTGAGTTTCCATATGAACCACATTCTGCTCTTTGGGGCCTAGCAATCCTTCCAAGGCACCTTGGTTATCAGAAGCCACATTACGTCTCTGAGATTCAGCCTTTTTAAGCCTGTTGAAATCTCATTCAGTTTATCTACTTTCAAGGTTTCTGCTTTCCTTTGACTTATTTATTTAGATTTTGCTCACAGTAGTAGCTCAGTAGTGGTGTCAAGGCCTTTTAAAGCTTAATATCTTTAAAGCTTTAATATCCAAGAAGTATAACCTCGGCACACCAGCACACACCTGGAGCCTCTTTATTTTCTGAAATTTACTCTATTGAATAAATCTAGCCAGTTTACTCACAGTTAGCAAATCTTCAGAAGTTCATTCCCTGAGACAAAGATACTTCGTAGTTCTGAGAGCTGTACTTCTGAGAGATGGGAATCTGAAGAGAAGTAGCTGTTTTACAGAGGTGGCAGAGTGGTTGAATAGAAGCAAGCTGTTCAGGTGCTGGGATTGTGCAATATCTTGAGGGAAAGAATGAACTGAGTAGTTGTGCTGAGATGGTTAGTACTTCTTCCATTCTCTTTGCAGGCTCTGGATGGCATGGGCATTTTTTCTTACTGTTGCACAGCAGAATTTCAGCTGTTGATTTCCAGGTTTATTGACTAGGTCTCCTGTTCCTGTCATGTTCACACTGGGTGCACCTTCCTTTTTACCTCCTTATCGTCACAGGTGACTTGGTTCTTAACTACTCTCTCTGAGTTGTTCTGAGGCTCTTAAGTTAGCTGGAGGACAAAATCTAGTGCAGTACAGCTTTCCTTGTTATCTGTGCACTTGAAATCAATATGTGAAAAAGAGAGAGAGAAAAATGAACATATGGCCTATCCAGTCTGCCCATCCATGCCATCTACTATTCTTTCCTCTCCATTAACTATTTTTTACTAATATGGCTAGCTTACTACTGCAACTGCAGCTTCTTAGTTACTTGATGCTTGGGGTTCTTTCAACTACAAGTTATTTCCATTTTTCTTGCATTCAGGTTTTTATCTGTTTTCCCATTTTCAAAAAAAAAAAAAAGTTCCTTTTGCATGTGTAAAAGGTTGGTTTTTTTTCCCTCCATCAATTTCTATGCTTAGGATCCTTACTGATTTGATGATGTTTCGATTTTATCAGGGTTCTCTAGCTTCAGTATACTTCATCTCTTTGCATGCCATTCCTTTTGCACAGGGCTTTTTATATAGTGCTCCTTTATCCCTTGGTCATCTAGTGGTCAAGCAGACTATCTCATGGGCCTCTTACTTTGAATGTACTTATCATGAGTTTTTGCCTCTATGGCATACTTCTTTTCAAATTCTTTTGGCCTGCCTTATTGATGCATTACAACTAAAATGCCATTGCTTATACTCTTATGTATTTTCTGCATTTGAATCAGCTTCCCATTTCTGCATCTGTTCTTTTGGCTTTTAATAGCCTGTTTTCAACTTGTCATTTAACAATGCTGCCAGTCACGTGGTCTTCCTTTGATTTTTTTTTCCCCTGAAGCATAGACTATATCTGGTCTGGGCTTTCAAGATGGTATTTTTAAACAGTGTCCATATTTCATGAAAACTTTCAATCTTTGCAACTTCTTCTTTTACTTTAATATTTTTTTTATAACATTTTCATAGTCTCCCTTTTTTAAAATTGTTTTCTCAGTATTTTTCCATAACAAACCCCTCTATTGATTGTCAGACTCGATGTGTTATCAGTTCTGTCAAGTGGCCCTACCACCATTATCCTTGCATCTGGTCTTGTGTTTTGTCTGAATTCCAGGACTATCTGTAATTAGTAATTTATAACATCTTATTAGTGGTGTTGTTGTGGGGTTTTTCTTTTGCCAATTTTATTAGCTTTTCTAATTTTGTTAGCATTTCACTATTTCTTCATCTTAGTCAGTTGGACGATAGCATAGCCCCACAGCTGTACTCTTTTGTTATCTTACATGGTTCTGTTCATAAGGATGTCAGAGTACATTTTGTTTCTTGCAGGACTTTTATCCTACTTTGACCGTATGCTGTATCTAATGTGTTGCCAGCCTCCTACTAGCATGATCTACTCTGTAATTTAGTAATAATTTGTATCTGCTGCAAAACAAAATGTACTATATAATAATCACTGATCACAGCATTATATCAGATGAAGAAATCTAGTAAAATATTTTGGATTGTATATGAAAGTTTTGTTTGTTGGTGGGGATACAACTAATTTTAGTATCATTTAATGTTATTTCTACTTCAAAAGACAAAAGACCCAGAAGAGCCAGAATTAAAAAAATACAGAGGCCTACCTAGCAATGAGGAGAACACTGAAGAGTCAGAGGAGAGTCCTGAGGAGGTAACATTATAGATCTTTCATAGCACTATCTGCTCAGAGTGCTGCAGACAGGGGATTTTCAGTGGCCTGTCTGCAGTAAATTTGTATCACCATCATTTTCTTCTTTCTTGGCCAGCGCATCTTGAACTGCCGAAAAGCTGGTTCCATTATGCGAGAGGGAAGGGACAGAGTTGTCTCCCTGAGAAGTGACTGCACAGGAAAGATTCTGGCTTGCCATGTGAGTTACCCATTCTTCCAGCTGACTTGACTGTGCTTCTCTGAGAGCCTTGGGTCCTGCCTGTCTGGAGGGATGTTGTTGCATATGACCTGTTGTATGTATGTGCATTGGTTTTGTATAGGCTACATTCTGCAGATCCATGTAGTTGGCTGGTGATTAAATGTGTGTGTTGAAGTCTTTTATAATTACCGGGTAGATTGCTAGCTATTTTCACATAACAGCTGCCCGGTAGTACTTCCACTAAAGATTTCTGCCTTATTTTACAAGGGAACAGATGCTGTCCTGGAAGTATTTTATATCCTCAGTGAGGATGAAATAAACAAGAAAATGGAAAAGAAAATGAAGAAAGCAAAGAAAAAGGCCAAGTAAGTTCACTTTGAATCTAATTAAAACTAGAGCCTTATCAGAGGTAGTGCTGCATACTCCCATGCAGAGAGAACTGAGCTCAGTTTTCTGGCTTGTGTACTCTGTTCCCCGGGTTGGCTAGGGATAGCTCCTAGTTGAGAACTGTCATGACAGTGAGTAGGCTAAATGAGCTGGCAGGGAAATATAAAATAGGGGGGAAATGTAATGGTTGGACATGCATGAAGCTTTTAGCATTGCAGTCTAATGGAGACCAGTTATGATTGAGCTGAAAGCTCAAAGGAAGCTGGGCCCAACCTCCACCCCTTGAGATTAAAATCTAGAATATGAAATTATTATTTTCTATGTCATTATGCATATATACTATGATAATCTTCAAAAAAGACCAGGTCTTACACTTTAGAATCTTTGTTGTAAGCCTGTTTATGGTTTTGCATTGCCCTATGTATAGGCAGCCAATATACCTCTGCAATTTTATTGTGTGGCCTTTTTCCAGGAAATCTAATGTGGAAGACGATGAAACAGAGCCCGATGTTGAAATAAATCTTCAAGATGAAATACAGCGGCTCATTAACATCAAAGCTTCTTCCAAAATCAAGTGAGAAATCACTTCTTAGTTTTCTCTCTGCATTTATATGCTTTTTGCTGTAAAGAAGTGTTTCTCAAGCTGGTCTTGTAGCATTGATAATAACGTAGTAGATGACGGCAGAAAAAGACCTGCATGGTCCATCCAGTCTGCCCAACAAGATAAACTCATATGTGCTACGTGCTACTTTTTGTGTATAACTTACCTTGGTTTGTTTCTGCCATTTTCAGGGCACAGACCGTAGAAGTCTGCCCAGCACTAGCCCCGCCTCCCAACCACCAGCCCCGCCTCCCACCACCGGCTCTGCCACCTACAGAGCTGTGTTTTTGGGGTATCCACATGGATATGCATGAGAGAGATTTGAATACAATGGAGGCAGTACATGCAAATGTGTATCATGTATGCTTATTGTGGATATTCTGAAAACCTGACTGGCTATGGCAGTAGTATTCACTCCTAGTCCCCAGGGGCTGAAAACAAGTCAGATTTTTAAGATATACCTAATGAATATGTGCTGCTCAATTATAAACAATATCTGGCCCTAAAACGAGCACCTCAATAATACAATAACTGGCCCTTAAATGAATACCTCAGTAATACAATATAATACAAAAGCTGTGAGATTGACAAAGGTTTTTTTTTGATGTTCTAAGTAGTATTGGGTTTAGATAATATATGGTTGTGCATTTTATTTTTATTTTAGCTTTAGTCTCCTGAAGACGCCAATATAGGCAAAATGTGATATTTATTTATTAGGATTTATTTACCGCCTTTTTGAAGGAATTCACTCATATAGAGACTAACAGCATGCACTTTGACCCGAGAGCAATTGTGCACTGGAGTTCTAGCAGTTGGTAGCATTTGGTTATTCAGTGGGATACCAGCCATATTGGACTTTTTGTGACTGACAGTAATTAGGTATTCAACTGGACACCAGCTGAACACAGAGATACCTGGTCACCATCCATGATAAGTGGGTTATTTCCCCTGTGAATACCATTTCAGTTAGAGGATTCCAGTAGTACTGCTCAAATATGCAGTGGTATTTCTTATAATTGAGTGGGGCTCATATTGGACATTTGGTTCAAAGCAGGTTGTCTTTATTATATATATGAAATTCTACACACAGACTCACACAAGCTGTGTAACTTTGATGTGGAACACCCTCTCAATCCTCGACTTGATTGTGTGTATTTTAAAGTGGAGAAAAAAGCTTCAGAGTCGCCACCCAGCCAGCCCAACTTCGCAGGCTATAAGGCATGAGCTCGGTGTGCCATCATGCAGCTTCAAAAAAACTCCACTGCTTAATGTACCTAATATTTGCCTACTTCATGTGTGTCCACCATATAATACGTCAATATTCTGTACCTATCTATTAGTCGTACTGATTTTTCAATCTTTCTGTAGACTGCAAATAAATCAAGAAGGTATCGCCAGAAACCACTTTACATAATGGACAAAACTCAACTCTTCCGATGTACGTTTCCCCAGTGTGGCCATGCCACATGAACTTTATCTTATCATAACATCACTTTGTTCTCACCGGAGTCTGCAAATGCCTCTCTGGTACTATGTAAGCCACATTGAGCATACAAATAGGTGGGAAAATGTGGGATACAAATGTAACAAATAAAAATAAAACAGCTTGCATTTAACCTCAAGTCCACATTCTTTCCTGCCTCAAAGTACTGAGCCACCAATGCATGGCCTGATGCTCCTGCGACACCTCTTACTTAGAGTGGCCTATGCGGTTATAAACACCATCCGCTCCCCTACTTTCTGGCAGTCCTGTCTGCAAACCTCCATCTTCACTCTACACCTACAGTATGTGCAGTGTATGTACTGAGCACGTGGAAATTAGGAAGGTCTTCTCTATTAATGCACATTATATGACTGCAAATAACCATCACTTTTCTCCACTTAAATTTTTTTCTTACAATGTTTGTTTTATGTTTTATAAGTAGTATCTGAAGTGCAGAATAAGGTTCAGGCAACAAACACAGGGGTCCTTTTACCATATCTGAAGTGCAGAATAAGGTTCAGGCAACAAACACAGGGGTCCTTTTACCATATCTGAAGTGCAGAATAAGGTTCAGGCAACAAACACAGGGGTCCTTTTACCAAGCTGCGGTAAAAAGAACCCTGCGGTAGCAGCGAGGGCTATTTTTCCCACACACCGGGGCCCTTTTTACCACAGCAGGTAAAAAGCCCCCAAAACAAAAATGGCTATGTCGTAAGATTACTCTTACTACATGTCCATATGGCGGGGAGCATTTACCGCCACCCATTCAGGTGGAGTAAGGGCTCCCACGGTAACCAGGCAGCATACTGCGCTGCCAGATCACTGCCAGGTTAGTGCCACGGTAAAAATTCAAAAAATATTTTCCGGCAAGTCGGAACTACTCCAGTGGCCACATTGGGCTGGCGTAGTAGTTCCAGGTTGCCGTGCAGCAACCCTTTCGTAAAAAGCCCCTCAGTGACTTAAAGGGCCCTTTTAGAACTGGGTGTACGCAGTTACGTGTATCATGTGCACATAGCAGTTATGTGCGTGTGTACACTACACGTTATTCTATAAAGGAGCACATAAGTGCTATAGTGCATAACTTGGGGGGAGGGGTAATTGTGGGCATGGCTCCAACTTATGTGCATAACTTATAGTTACTTGCATTGCATGGGTGTGCCCATTTACACCTGCTATTGACCTGGCGTAAGTGGTTGCACATAAATTTAGGTGGACCAATGTGTGTTTACACTAGTATCCTATAACAGCATGAGCGTGCCCAGATGCCGTTATAGGATAGGCACACTTGTTACTGCATTGGGGTGCCTAAACCAGGCACCCTGTTATAGAATTGCCCCATAGAGTAAATCTTGCTGTTTGTATTCTGATCACAGATCATTTGACCTGGTGATGTGTTCGAAGGGAGAGTTGAAGATTGTGTTACTACTTCAGAATAACTGCCTTGAGTCTTACACCCTGAACACAATGGCAAAGGTTCCTGACTGTAACAAGACAGCCAAAATCACTATTGGGGGCCACCGCAGTGATGTGAGGACGCTGTCATTTAGCTCAGACAATATCGCAGTGCTGTCTGCTGCTGCTGAAACAGTGAAAATATGGAACAGGTTTGGTTTCTGTTTCTAACATATCTTTCATGAAGTGATGCAAAGTCTTCTCCCATGTGTTCAAGATAAATAGTTTTGATTTTATTTCTTATATAAATATGCACAGATTGACTTTTGTCAAAAGCTGTCTGTTCTTTAGTAAACAGAGATTTTCTCTGTAGTGATGACATACTTTTATTCATAAATTCAGTTTTAATGCTCTTGAAGAAGCAAATAGCCTGTCGTCAGCCCTTCTTTACTGAAGTCCTTTTCTTAGAGCAGTAGGTGTAAAATGCCTCCAAATGTTTGATATTGGATTCCTGCTGAACAAGAGTGAGTGAATTATGACTTTCTTGTTGGAATTTTTATTACTGTAGTGTGGGTATGGGGTTGGTATTTACTGTAGGTTAATTCAAAAAGATAATTTCTCCATTTCTTCAGCCACGAGAACATGACTTTTCCTGGATCCTAGCCTTTGTTCTTTTCTCCTTTAGTCTCTTTGACCCCACTACACCACACCATACTGTAAGCTGGGATCAGAAATAGAAGCCAATATGTGAATATCCCCTATGTCTTCTACTCAAATAAACATTGTTGTCCCCAGAACAATGGCACGAGGTGATGACTGTTAGTACAGGCACACACAGGTTCTCCTTTGCCTGTGATTTATGTGTGAGATAATGGCTTCCTGATAAGTCACACTTTATTCTCCCGAACCATGAGGCTAGAGTCTCTGAATAAATACAGATGCAGCTCTCTAAAAAGGGGGGAACCCCCCCCCCCCCAGTTCACTGGTGCAGATATCAACAGCTGGATTTCAGACAGAGTTCTGAACCACCACTGACTACTTAGCTACCCTTTCCATAACAAACTACAAATCCGGTGTATGCAAATATTGCACTGACTAGTTGTGCCTGTAGGGCATAGTTGGGAAGCACTAGCTGACTTGAAGTAACTATAGATTTTAATATCCTGTCAGAATATACTTAAGAAATAAGTGGCTCATCTGTTATGTTAAGAAGTAATTTCTAATTGTAACAAAGTTTGTAGTAGAAGAGCTTATTTGAACTGTAAAATAACATTTTATTGTTGATTGCTCTCTAAAATGTTTTACCATCACAGTTTGTAGTTCTGTAATATAAATTCTTCCTCATTAAAGTTCAGTGCAGAATTAATAGTGTGTTTCTATTTATCCTTCTGTTAAATAAACAGGAAAAATGGGTGCTATATACTTAAGACTATATATGTTTCTTCTCTCAGATCAACTCTACAGTGTATTCGGACAATGTCTTGTGAGTATGCTTTGTGCTCTCTGTTCGTGCCAGGAGACAGACAGGTCATCATAGGAACAAAGGTACTCTTCAAGAACTTCAGGGCACTTAACCAGTCACTGAAATTTTAGTGTGGGGGTGGGAGGAGCTTGTAAAGTTCAGAAATACCATGGTTTGGGGCACACAGAATCTTTTGGAAATTTTGGTGCAGTGACATTTATGAGAAACATGAGGGCCCATTTTACATCATGGAGAGAGGAACTGAGACATGAACAATTCCCTCTGTATTTTACAAAGGCTCTGGCAAATATGGAGCCTTTTGTAAAATATTTAGATGAACACTGGCAAAAATGAGGGAATTTGCTGTCATGTACAGAGAGGGAGCAGAGATTTTAAAAAGTTGCATGTGTTCTACTCTCCTCAAATCAGTGAGGGGGCAGCTTTTTAACTTTGCTGCTCTCAACATCCGTGCACCACTGAACCTCCCTTGAAGCATGTAAGTACTTCTCTTAATTGTCACCTTGAAGTAGATTCACTACCTATACAAACCCCTTTCTCCCTTGCCAGTCAAGCCACCCTCTCTAAACTGCTTCCCTTCCCACTGAGATCAGCGGTGCACTATTTTGAATCCAGGTACAGGACAGAGTGGGAGCAACTGGGCATTACTCCTGATCACCAGTTGGTGCCAGAGATGGGATTGGATGGTTGGGAAGGGGATCTTAACTGCCAGTGGGGTTAGGAGTAGTTTGAAAAGGGATCTTTGATTGGTTGGGGAGGAGCTTTGCTTAGTCGGGGAGGGGTGGTTAAGAGAGAGTAATTATTGGCTTAGGGTGGAAGGGGTACCACCATCCTTTGCACCTGACTCTTCAAGCTAGTAGCTGTTCAGGTGTGAAAGACAATGTTCAAAATATTTGGCCAACATGTCTGCTCTTGTAACATGGAGAATATCTGTTTATATTTTTGGCCCACATTATCCATACCCCATGTATTGCTCCAAACAAATGCCCTTGAAATCTTTGTATAGTGTGGATCTCCAAGGATAAATAGCAGATTTCTGAAATCACTGTTTATACGTGTGGCTGATCTACATGTGCACATGCTGCTATTTATCTGTGGGATGCTTCTAAAGTAGCCTCCAAGAGATATGGGGTGTGTTGCTTATCTGGTAAAGAAATGGTAATTGTCAGTATTTGTTAGCTGAATGTTGTGTCCTCAGACAGGAAAACTGCAGCTGTTTGATTTGGCTTCTGGAAGTTTGCTGGAGACTGTGGATGCTCATGATGGAGCCTTGTGGTGTATATGTCTTGCACCTGACCAGGTAACTGACCAGTAAACTGATTTAGTAAAGTTTGTAAAATCAGGCTGTTACTTCATTTTGTTCATGTAATAAAATGTATCTAAATACAGTCATGCCTCTGCAAGTAACAATTGACTGATAAAAAGCTTTGCAAGCATAGTACATATGTGCTTTGTGACAAAACAGTGGGTTTTTAAGCCTTCATTCTTGAAGTGTATGTCTCTTATTGGCCAGCAGGTGGTGCATGTTTGTTTAAAGCTGTTGCAGAGAAATGACTTTGTTTTTTTCGTTAGTCTAACACAGATAGGAAGTAGATACAGTATACTTTTGAAAACTTGTTGTTCTGGGCTCTGATTGGCCCAGGAGCTCAATTCATCTAGGATGCACTGGCTTTTTTTTCTCCAGTCTTAGCCAGGGAAAAAGAGAGAGATTTCTTTGTTGCTGAGGACCTGTGAACAGTTATATTTGATAACCTGTGAGCAGCTATATGTCCTGATCGTCCCAGGTACTATTTAGATAGTAAACAAATGTTTAGTTTTATAATTGATCCATATTAAGTTACTTGTTACTGTTTGCTGATTGCACCTTTTCTGTTGATTGTTCTAATTTTTCATGGCAATAAACATTTTTAGTTTAGTGCCTCTGCTTGTCTGGACTGACTGAGAATCTTGGTGGTTTGTGTGTTGGGTCTGTGAGTGCTTCCTAGGAACTGTGGGACCACTGGGTGTGTGGCCCCAGTAACCTAGAATTCACTGGGGATGATTTGAGAGCGGGAGACGCACCCAGAGGCGGTTGTGACCCACCCCATGGTAGCAGGGTGCTAGTGTAGAGCACAAGCGGTAGGTGCAGGTGGACCTGAGCTGTGCTAGGGATAGATCCTCTAAGTGGCCACAGGGTTAGCCCAGGTGGGTAGCTAGGCATTTTGTGACAAGTTTCAGCATAAATAAACCTGATATAAACAGGCGGTGATGCCATAAGGGATCAATATTCAACTGGTAATAATCAGATAAAATTAACTGGACAACTTTGGTTAAATTTATCTTGATATTCAGCCCAAATGTGATCAGCCTGAAAGATGACCACATAAAATTGTCTCGTTAACTTCAAATGGAGAGTCAGGTGTCTACAGCACCATAGAAATACTAGAGTAGACAATGGCAAAATAAACATGACACCCAAAAGGTATTTAAAAAAAATAAGTTTAATGATCATGATTGAACATATATGGTTAAAAAAATAAAATCTTTGTGAGCAGAGCTGTCTTTGGTAGATGGGTATTTAAAAGGATTAAGATCACCAGAGGTACTGAGGAATATCCAAAACATTAAACTGAAAAGTGCTGAAGTAAAAAAAAAAAAAAAAGGTGGAGATATGAAAGAAACTGAAAAAAGAGGTATCAAAAAAATTATTTAGAGAGAACTCAAAGCAGTTCTACAGGGAACTGGGAAAGACCATCAGTATAGTGAAAACACTACTGACTAAAGCTGAAACAGATACATTCTGGATATGGAGAAGCAAATTGGTTACCCTGCATGCAGAAGTATTTGAAATGGGCAAGCAATATGGAATGGCCTGAAGTAACAACAAAAGAGCTGGAAGACAGGGTGAAAAGAGCCCCAAACTGGAAGAGCCCTGATACAGATGGCATGACCAACTTTTGGCTCAGAGGGTTAACATCTCTTCACCAAGATATGCAAAACTGCGAAAACCAATTGTTCAAGCATAAAGATTTGACACCACGTTGGCTAATAACAGGAAGAATGCTTCTGTGCCCAAAGGGAGATGTAAATAACCATCCCCAAAATTACAGACCAATAACTTGTCTACCTTATAAGCTGTTCACTGCAATAGATGCTGGCAGGATATATTATAATACTAGTAAAAAAGGCCCGTTTCTGAGAGCAATGAAACAGGCGCTAGCATGGTTTTCATTGGTAGTGTGTATGTTTGAGAGAGAGAGAGAGAGAGAGAGTGTGTGTGTGAGAGTGACTGTGTGAGAGAGACTGAGTGAATGTGCGAGTGTGTGTGACATAGAGTGAGGCTGTCTGTGAGAATGAGAGTGTGTTTGTGAAAAAGAATGTGCGTTTGATATATATAGACTTTATGTGTGAGTGAGTGAGTGATTGATTGAAGGAAGGAGAGAGTGTGTGTGTTTGAAAGCGTGTGTGTGTGTTTCTGTGTATGTGTGAGTGTTTTAAGCAGGTGGTGCATTCCCCTCCCCCTACCGTGCCCCTCTTCTTCCCCCTCCTCTCACCGCCCCAGTCACCCTCCAAGTTCCAGGCCACCCTCCCCCCCTCAGAGTGAGTATATGTGTTTGAAAGAGTGTGTGTGTGTATATGTGTGAGTGTTTTAAGCAGGTGGTGCATTCCCCTTCCCCTTCTGTGCTCCTCTTCCTCCCCCTCTGCTCACCGTCAACTTTCCAGTCTGCCCTCCCTCCCCCCTGCCCTCCTCCCTCCCTGTTCTTTGCTCCCAGGCACTGAATGCAGCATTCAGGCATTGATTGTGTGCTGTGCTGCTGCTCCTCTCTCCTCTTTCTGTCCCCTTAGGAGCGCAGGTACCATGAAGTTGTTTTGAACTTCCTGTTCCTGCGCTCCAGGGCCAGTGAGAGATGAGTGGCTGCAGAGCAGACAGCCAATGGCTGAAGGCTGCCTGCATTTCCGTTGTTTTTGTTTAAGATAAGTAGCGATGTTTGAGGGGGGAGGGTGGATATGGGAAGCGGCGACCTCAAGGGGAGGGGTTGAGAGGGGAAGCGGCGAACTCGGGGGGGGGGAGGTGGAGTTTGAAAGAGGCGACCTTGGGGGGGGGGGTGCATAGCATAGGGGAAGCAGCGACCTCGCTCGCAGGTGGATGGAGAGGGGAAGCGTCGAACTGGGGGGGGGTGGAGGATGGAAGAGGCGACCTTGGGGGAGGGGGTGGAGAGGGGAAGCGGCGACCTCGTGGGCGAGTGGAGAGGGCGGGGAAGCTGCGTACTTGGGGCGGGGGTGGAGAGAGGAGGTGACGAACCTTGTGGGGAGTGGAAACAGAGCTGGGCTTCCTTGATTTGTCGAGTGTCTTTGCTCCGCCCTCGATGTCATGACATTGTGACGCGAGGGCGGGGCAGACACTGAAGGCCAAACCGGATATCTCGGGCGCCTCAAGTTCCGGCTTGAGGCTTCATCAAACGTTGGAGGTGCCTTTTATATATATAGATAGACTGTAATAATATCATGGCAACCGAGCAGAAGAGCAATAAGAGAGAAGCATATGGAACAAAAGACCAGCTGTTGCTTAACCCCCCCCCCCCCCCCCCCAAAAAAAAAAAAGAGTATTAAGAAAAGCAGAAACCTCAATGTAGCATGGATTGATTATAAGAAAGAGTGTGAAAACTGTAAGGTTGTTTATAGCCATCTGCATGCTGTTTTTTATAGAGGTCCTTTACTAAGTTGTGGGATAAAGGGCCCTGCTGTGGCGGGGAGGGGGCATCTTTCCTGCGTGCCAGGGCCCTTTTTACTGCAGCCGGTAAAAAGCACCCCCCTAAAAAAAATGGCCATGCAGTAAGATAACCCTTACCACGTGACCATGCGGTGGAGAACTGTTAAGGTGGTGGTAAAGTCTCCCATGGGTAACCTGTGTTGGACTTACCACCACTTTGTAAAAGGGCCCCTTAATTTGTTAATTTTCAATTTGTATTTTGTGTTTCTTATCTTTTCATTACTTTTTATTCTTTAATTATTTTAGGGTTGCATTTCAGTTAAGGTTTGTAATCACGATTAAAGATATGGCTTTTTTTCTCACTGTGGTTCCTTGTGATTTTGGGCAGTGGAAGGTTAAGTGACTTGACCAGAGTTACAAGGAGCTGCAGTGGAGGGGGGGGGGGGGAATAAATAAATAACACCTTTAATCGCATGATTAATCGCAATTAAAATTTTAATTGAATTGCAGCCCTATAAGATAGTGTCACTCATCTATATAAATAAAATCCCCCTCAGACATTCTGAATCCCCCTCAGATGTTCTGAAGCTCACCTCTCTCCAACTGTGGCTCCTGACCTAGGCTATTCGGACTCCCGCACTCAGCCACGGCCATCTGCGCCCTAGGCCACGCCCCATCTGGACATAAAAAGCACTCTCAACGTTCCATTGACCACTGACATCAATGAAGCCAGTTCGTTTGTTCGAAGCTCTGTAGCAGCAGATGTGGGCCCCGCCCTCACGTCAAACGTAATGACGTTGAGGGCGGAGCACATTCAAGGAGCCAATCAGTAGCCGAAAGCAGGAGAGAGGCCAGGTTCACACTCTCGCACAGGACGAAGAGGGAGGGCGGCAACACGGCGAGCAAATGGCTGCGGCGAGTGTCCAATGTGCAGGAGGCGGGTGAGGGCTCGGGGTCGAGGACCACTGGCGACTCGGAAGCGGGAGGGGGAGAGGAAACAGCACTGGCTACGACTCCAGCGCAGCCGTCATCCCATTCACTGAAAACAAAAGAAGCAAACCTATGACATGCTTCAGGATGTTTAATACACAGGAGTGGAAGTGACCCAAGCAAGTGTACGGTAAGGAAGGAAGCCCATTGGTTAATCTCTGTTTCAACTCCCCCACTCAGCCGTCATTGCTATACACTCACAAACAAGCAAACCTAGGAGCTGCTGCTTCACATTGTCGTTTTTAAATTGAGGACAAAAGGAGAGGGGACACAGACAGACCCTGCAACTGGGAGGGGAGACCCTGCAACTTGGAAAAAGGGACGGGGGGAACCCCCCTGGAACTGTGAGGGAGGGGGAATCCCCCCTGCAACTGGGAGACAGACCGGGGGGGGGGGGGGGGGAGACCCTGGCACATACTCTCATTCTCACACACACACTCGCACCCAGTCTCACTCTCCCTCTGTCACACACGCGCGCGCACACTCACTCTCTCAAACATACACACTCCGAGGAAAACTTTGCTAGCGCCCGTTTCATTTCTGTACGAAACGGGCCTTTTTTACTAGTGGATAATAAATTGCCTTGAAATGTACAAAATGAACTCTGAATTAATCAAGTATATTAACTTCGTCATGAAAATGTGGCAAAAATACATTATATCCAGTATGAAAATGGACAGTTTGTAATTCCTAATATCAGGATCCAGCATTCTAGGGAGACTCTTTGTCACCACTCTTATTTTGTATAGCACTTAATCTTTGAGTACACTGCTTAACTATTTGGGTTTTGGATTTGGCCTTAATCCTAGAACTGGCAAAGACCCAGGGGTTACATTAAACCTGCTATTTATAGATGACTTGAATCTCTACAGTTCCAGTGAACAACATCTGGCAGAACAACTCCAGTTAGTAAAAAAAAAAAAACTTTTCAGATGGTAGCAGGATGACTTTTGGCCTGGATAAATGTACTAAGGCAGTCTTCCAAGGAGGAAAATTGAGTAAAACTGAAAACATCTCTTTGAGCAATGATTGTGCCATCCAGAAACTTGATCAGGAAGGGATATGTAAATAGGAGTAGAGGAAGGAGCAACAGCCCAGCATAAAGTACTGAGAGAAAAACCTGCAAAGAGTATTATAAGAGATTAAAATTGATACTGAGAAGTGTTCTAACATAAAAAAATAAGGTGCAGGCCATCAACCAGCGCTGCAATTCCTGTAAGGTTTGGAATTGTGGACTGGCTTTATAAATATCTTGAAAAATTGGATGTACAAACAAGAAAACTCCTCCATACTCATAAGGTAGTCTATAAGAATCGGTGAATTCCAAGACTGTACATTCCTAGATTATAAATATGGACCTATCATTGATCTCCAGGTCTATTTAACAGCATCAATAGATCCAAACGTGCAAATAGTTCTAAAGTATGAGAGCAAATGTCCATTGAACTTGGGCAGGCATTCTGACAATCTGAAGGAATGAGTGAGAATCCACTTGTAAGCACAGGAATGGAACCAGCAGAGTATGCAAAACAGGAAAAAAGCTCTTTAAAGAAGTAAATCAGCAGACAGAAAAACAAATGGCAAATGCTCAAATACAGTGGAAAATATAAAGTATTGCTCGAGGAGCCATTTGTGGATGAAGCTCAGACACATGAATGGTTAAGGCGAGGAGAACTGAAACAAGGATGAGAGATTGATAGCACTCAGGACAGCAGATTATGGACGAGATGGTTCACAGCATGGGAAAAAACTGGTACAACCAACATCTGTAGATTCTGTAAGAAAGAGTTGGAAATAGTTACTCATCTCATAGCTGGTTATAAAGTGGCAGAAAATTTGTATACGGAAAGGCACAGCAAGGTGACAATGTCTCATTAATTGGCAGCTCTGTAAACATTGCAACATCAGTGTACTGGAAAAGCATCGGTATCATGACCCTAAGAGGACTGTGGAAAACAAAGAGGTTATAATCACCTGGGACATCTCCATCCCCACAGATAAAAAGCTTGATGCAAGCAAGACATAGTGGTAAAAGAGCAAAACACTAGAATGGCATTAATCATAGAGGTGTCCGTCCCAAGTGATTAGCCTGTGAATCATATGGAGAGAGATAAGATTCTCAGGTACCAAGAAATGCAGTCTGAGACTAAGAAAATGTGGCAGAAAGATACAAGTGTATTTCTCATTGTTTTGGGTGCCACAGGCTTGATCAAAAAGAATTTGTAAACACACCTGTATAGGTTGCTGTCACGAAACGCCTAGCCACCCGCCTGGGGCTACCCCTGTAGCCACTTAGACAGCTCAGGTCCACCTGCTGCTTGTGCTCTACACTAGCACCCTCCACCCCACCGACTGGGTCCCACTTACCTTTGGGCAAGGTATTCCCCGGTGATTTCTAGGACACTGGGACCACACTCTCAGGGGTCCCACACAGTTCCTAGAAAGCACCCACAGACCCAACACACAAACCATTAGGATTCTTAGTCTAGGACATCAGAGCCAATAAACAATTATGTTTATTTTCATAAAATATTGAACAGTGAACCATAAAAACAGATGGGAAAAACAGCACACAATAACAAGTAACTAAAATAGGATTAATTCTTAAATTATCTAAACATTTTGTTACTACCTGGGGAGTTTCAGGAAGTTATCTGCTCATAAAGTCTTGAACAAGATCTCAGGACAGAGATGTTTACCTCTATACTCCCAGACTGAGACTGAGAGAAAAGCCAGTAATTGCTGGCTGGATACAGCCAGTCACTTTCAAAAGTGGCTAGCCACAGGACTGTAGGAACTTCCTCTCTTGTGCTAAACTAAAGAAGAAAACAGCCTTTCTGTAACAGCTTAAAACTGAATACACGCGCCATCTGCTGACCAATTAGGAGAACTACACCGTCAGTAAAATAATACAGTTTACAGGCTTAGAAACCCACTGTTTCGTCACAGTTGCCGATACATGTTAATTCTTGTGAACACCAGAGGGAAGCTCTTTGGCATGATGCAAGTTTTATAGTACTCTATATACCCTGACTTTAGGCATGAGGGTCATTCATGTTTTGTGTGCAAAAATAACCCATTTGGAGAAATTGCCTCCATAAAAAAAAATATATGTCTATATCTATATATATCTGTAGTCCTTCCATAATTTTCTTAAAACGGAGGATCCTTGGGTAACATATTTTGTAGTATATCTTCATTAAAACAAGATATTTTTCCAGGGGGAAGCTGCTATAGAGGTTTTTTTTTTTATGTGCGTAAGTGTGCACTTTGCCCATGTATATGCCCACCTGCAAACTAAACGCTATCAAAAATATGTGCGTACAAAATATCACTTAGACACATTTTTGGCATTTACGCTCATATCTGTGCACATATATGCCATTATTGTAATCATTTACATGCACAGTAGGCACATAAATATTAGCACCTATTTTATAGAATTACCCCCTAAATGCCCATTTTCATCTGTACGTAATATAAGACTAGCATTTACCCATTCTACTCAGGATTTTGTAGACCTTGATCATATCCCCCCATAGCCATTTCTTTTCCAAGCTGAAGAGCTCTAACCTCTAAAGCCTTTTCTCATAGGAGTTCCATATGGAGGAGTAGCCTATTGGTTCGTGCAGCGGACTTTGATCCTGGGGAACTGGGTTCGATTCCCACTGCAGCTCCTTGTAGCTGGGCAAGTCACTTAACCCTCCATTGCCCCAGGTACAAATAAGTACCTGTATATACTATGTAAACCGCTTTGAATGTAGTTGCAAAAACCACAGATATATGGTATATCAAGTCCCATTCCCCTTTCCCCTTTAATCATTTTGGTCATCCTTTGAACCTTTCCTTGTTCTGCTATATCTTTTTTGAGATGCGGCGACCAGTATTGCGCACAATACTCAAGGTGAAGTTGCATTGTGGAGTGATAAAGAATATTATAATTTTTTTGTATTTTATTTTCTATTTTTTTCCTAATAACTCCTAACATTCTGTTTGGGTTGTGTTTTTTTTGTTTGTTTGGCCACTGCTGTACACTGAACAGAAGATTTTCAATGTATTGTCCACTGTGACACTTAAATCTTTTTCTTGGATGGTGACCCTTAATGCAGAGTCGCTGCCCAAAAAATATCTGTCTAGCATACAGATTTAATGTATATTTTTACACTGTTTATGATTAGTGAAATTATGTGCAATGGGGCCTGTATTTTTATTTAAATCAATTTTTCCACCTTGCTTAAGCGGGGTTTTGTTACAGGCGGTGCTGATAAATGTGTGAAGTTCTGGGAGTTTGAGCTGGTACAAGATGAGAATAACCCCCAAAACAGGTATGTTTGTTTGTTTATTTATTTATCCTACATTTATACCCCACTTTTTCCCACAGTTGTGCAGGCTCAAAGTGGCTTACAATGTTTCAGATCAGAGGTGATACAATTACAATCAAATCAGATAGAATGGAAGAAACAGGCAAAGAAGAAAATAGGGAAAGAATAAGAGAGACCAAAAATGGTTCGTAGCTATGTTGTTAGGATGGGCTTCAGGCTGTATGTTGACTCCTTGGAGTAGGCAGAACCTCTGGTGGCTGGAAGAGAAGAAATTCGACTGGACACCAAGATGACCTTGTAGGATGTTATTGTATTAAAGCGGTCTTTTACAAAGGTGCACTAGCGTTTTTAGCATGCGCTAAAGATTAGCATGTGTTAAATGCTAGAGACGCCCATGTAAATATATGGGTGTCTCTAATGTTTAACACATGCTTATTTTTAGTGTGCACTAAAATTGGCCACCTTTGTAAAAGGACCCCTAACTTGGTTGAGACACAGTCCCATGTTCACTTTGGGTTATGAGTAGTATCATGTGTGATTTCTTTTGATATGGTGCTCTAAGACTGTAAGTCCATACAGTGAAAAGTGAGGAGAGAGACTACTCTTACTTATTAGTGTCTGTCTTTGGCACCTTTGACATATTGTCAAAATACTAACCCTAGTAGCGCTCTAGAAATGTTAAATAGTAGTAGTATATGAAGTCTACAGTCTTGGAAGGTAGGAGATAAAATTATAAAATCAAGTGCAACAAGCATAAATATATAAAATACATTATTTTTGGAATTTTAATACTTTACAAAAAAGAGTAAATACAATAAATTATTTTTCAATACTCCAATCAAAAATAAGAAAACAAAGAAAGGAAAACATTTTGCACACAATTCATACCTCCCTTGAGATAGCAAGTTACAACTCTGAGGTTAGAACAAAATTAATGTGCATATTAATCCTTCCAATAATAAATCCAAAAGAAAAAAAGGCCTGTAAAGTGATGGAAACCTATCCAGCTCCATCTCCTGGTACTCCAAATTTTATCCGCTGCAGAATTCACTAATATACTCTATATCTAGCTCTCTGATAAATCATTAGCCACTTTCAGGGAAAACAGAAAGTTAGGTGTACTACCAAGACTTATGATCTTAGTTGAAAAAATAACTTTCTCCGTGCTTTAGTGACTCTTGAAAACATCAGGGAATATAGTAATCTTCTTGTACACACACACTCTCCTAGTGTAACCACTAATGTTACTCTAGACAGTATCTCATCCACTGAAGATTCAAGAAAATAAGTTAAATCCAGACTTACAGAAACATTTTCAACCGTATGGACATTATCAATTTCCACAGCTGAGAAGAAACAAAAATTAGAAACAAGAAAGGAATCCACATTATGAAGTAAATCATTTTCCTGAGCGTTTCCTTAATGCAATATGGGTGATAACAAATCAGTCTTAGAAAAAATTCAATAACATTAAATTTTTTGATCTTGTAATATTTTCCAAAAACTCAGTTTGCTTATGTAGGTTATCTAGAAGTCCCCTGCAGCCAAGGAAGAGACTACATGGGATTCCATCTTTTGCAACTTCCTCTCAGCATTCAACTAACAGGAAACCTGTTCCTGTAACTTGCCTCCCTGTTTATTAAGCCATGTGGCAATGCCGACACAGCCCATTCAAATTGAATGGGCTGTGTTGGCATTAGTACACAGCAGTCACTAGCGCTGCTTAGTAAATAGTGGTAATAGTCTCCTGTGAAAATTGAGTGATTTCTTCCAAATCACCTTGAAGAGCCAAATCTGTACTGGTCACCACACTCCAAATATCCTTTAATCTTCAGTTAAAGATGTAATATCTGTGGCTGTCCAGTAGCCGAACTAGATAAAACAATAGTTTTAGACAAAGGAACAAAGCCTGAAAAAATTTCTTGTGACGTAGCCAGAGGGAAATCAACTTCATCCCCCATTAACTCATTAAATCTAGAGGATTTGATTCCATCAAAATGGAAAAGGGCTTAAAATGGAAATCTCCGTATAAAAGTGATGTCACCATATATTTTGTCATTGATAAAAAGTAGGGCTGCACATTGATCAAAAATGTTAATCATGCAATTAATCGCAATTGAAATTTTTAATTGTATGATTAATTGCATAAAGTGTCCACCTCACATTTCCTCCTGTACAGTGCAAAGTATAATTTCACAAAATTGACATATTTTAGTTACTACACTGAAAATATCATTTTTCTTACCTTTGTTGTCTGGTGATTTTATTTTCTAACCATCTTGTTCCCTTTGTATGCTCTGAACTCTGTTTCCAGAGCTTCCTGTCTAGTCACTATTTCTTTTCTCTCCTCCGTTCTCTTTCACTTCCTGCTCTATAATCCATCTTTCACATTCAACTTTCTTCCATTTTTCTTCCACCTCAAATCTGTCTGATTTCATCCTTCCCCTCCATGTGCACAATCTCCTTCTATCTCTCTTCTCTTCCCTTCCCCTCCCCTGCTTGGGCAGCATCTCCTCTCCTCCCTTCCCTTCTCCTCCCTTCAATGGGCACCATCTCCCCTATTTTGAGTCCTGGCATCTCTGCTTGGCTGCCTCTCCCCTTCCCTTCTCCTGCAGTTTGGCGCCTCAGTCTCCTCCCACACCCCACTCCCCAGACTGCATCTCTCTCTCTCCTTCCTCCTGTTGGTCCCAGCATCTCTGCTTTCCTCTCCCTCCCCTCCCACGGAAATCTACCGATCTTGTCTTTACAGTCAACAGCTTTAAACACAGGCTGCTTCTCTCTCGCCAGGAGCGTTCCCCCTGTAGCATCCAACTTCTTCTGATGCAACTTCCTGTTTCCTGAGGGCAAGATGCTACAGAGGGGAGCACTCCTGGCTAGAGAGAAGAGGGTTGTGTTTAACACTGTTGACTGTGAAGGCAAGTTCGGAGGGTTGCTGGGAGGGGGAGAATGACAGATGCTGGAGCGTGTACATATGTGCTGAGGGGGGAAGGTGGTGACAGGAGAGAAAGAGATACCAGAAGGAACAACCTGAGAGATCTCGGACCATAGGACAGGACGAAAGGGAAGCGCAGAGAGAGTTATAAGGAGCAGGAAACTTGTTGTAATTAACATGTTAAAATTATTAATGCAAGTTAATATGAATATAAGAACATATATTGCCATACTGGAACAGACCTAAGGTGCATCAAGCCCAGTATCCTGTTTCTCCAGCGGTGGCCAATCCAGGTCACAAGTACTTGGCAAGATCCCAAAAGAGTAAAACAGCTTTTATCCTGCTTATCCTAGAAATAAGCAGTGGATTTTCCCAAATCCATCTTAATAATGGCTTATGGACTTTTAGGAAATTAGCCAAACTGTTTTTAACCCTGCTAAACTAACGTTTTAATGCGTTAAATGTGCAACCCTAATAAAATGATACTTTTTTTCAACATTTTTATGATTTTTGAAATAGTGTTTCAGAAGACCATATTGTGGATTTGTAGCATGAGATGATTTGCATACCAAGGAGGCTGTGTATATAAATCAATCTCATGAATAATTATTGTGGATATCCTGAAAACCTAACAGGCTGGGGTTCCCCAAGGACAGGTTAGGGAATCACTGTATTAAGAGGTCCTTTTACAAAGCTGCAAGAAAAAGGGCCCTGTGGTAACCATGGGGGCCATTTTTCCCGCATGCCAGGGCCCTTCTTAACACAACGGATAACCCCCCCTCAAAAAAAAATGGCCATGCTAACCCTTACCGTGTAGCCATGCAGCAGGGAGTACATACTGTCACCCATTAAGGTGGCGGTAAGGACTCCAGCAGTAACCGGGCAGTGCGCAATGATGCCTGGTTACCGCCGGGTTAGTGCCACACTAGAGAAAGAGTTCTTTTTCAGAAGTGCCGGAAATGGCACACATTCTCGTGCCGGAACTACCACTGGTGGCCGCGTTGGGCCGGCGGTAGTTCCAATTTAGCTTGCTATAGTAGAATTGGAAGAATCTGGAACAGGAGCTACCAGCCAGCAATCCACAGCAGCTGCACGATCCGTCCACCATCTGCTAGGAGACAGAGAAAATACTGAACATTCCAGACTGCACGATACCCTTAAGAGGCGGTTTACTTGGAACTATTTTCTCTGTCTCCTTTTCCTGGTAGATGGACACAACCCATTAGTCTGGACTGGTCTGGTATGGATGACAAGGAAATGCACATTAAAATGCCAGCTAAGCATAAGCATGTCGATTTGGACTTAAACACAAAAATGGAAATTATAAAGATGTTAGATAACCACTGTAAGCTCAAAGACATTGCAGAAAAATTTGGGATTGACATTTCAACCGTGAAAGCTAGCTAACAAACAAGACAAAATAATCAAGGATTTTCTTTCATCACTAGCAGCAGTAAGCTGTAAGCACATCCAACCTAGTCTGTACATGGACATTGAAGAGGCATTGTTAAAGTGGTTTAAACCAGACCCATGCTGTACAAGTTCCAGTAAGTGGACCGATGCTTACAGAGGTTTCCGAATCTCTGGCTAAAGAGATGGGGTTACCTGAATAGAAATGTTCCAATGGATTCCTTGAACACTTTAAAATTCGCCATAACGTTGTATTCAGGGTTGCTGCTGGTGAGTATGCCAGTGTAGAGCAAGAGGCAGTGAACAACTGGTTTTCCCGTTTGCTAGAAATAATTGAGGATTACAGACTAGATGTGTTCAACATGGATGAAACTGGCATATTTTACAAACTGTTACCAGACAGAACTCTTGCTTCAAAAAAAAAAAAAAAAAAGAAGTTTCATGGTTGGAAAAAGTGCAAAAGACTACCTCACAGCCACAATTTGCTGCAACATGTCTGGCGTTTGACAAGGTACCTCATGAAAGCCTACAGAGGAAATTGGAGGGTCATGGGATAGGAGGAAATGTCCTATTGTGGATTAAAAACTGGTTGAAGGATAGGAAACAGAATTGGGTTAAATGGGCAGTATTCACAATGGAGAAGGGTAGTTAATGGGGTTCCTCAGGGGTCTGTGCTAGGACAGCTGCTTTTTAATATATTTATAAATGATTTAGAGATGGGAGTAACTAGCGAGGTAATTAAATTTGCTGATGACAAAGTTATTCAAAGTTGTTAACTCGTGACAGGATTGTGAAAAATTACAGAAGGACCTTACGAGACTGGGAGACTGGACGGCTAAATGGCAGATGACGTTTAATGTGAGCAAGTGCAAGGTGATGCATGTGGGAAAAAAGAACCCGAATTATAGCTACGTCATGCAAGGTTCCACGTTAGGAGTTACGGACCAAGAAAGGGATCTGGGTGTCGTCGTCGATAATACACTGAAACCTTCTGCTCAGTGTGCTGCTGTGGCTAGGAAAGCGAATAGAATGTCGAGTATTATTAGGAAAGGTATGGAAAACAGGTGTGAGGATGTTATAATGCCGTTGTATCGTTCCATAGTGCGACCACACCTTGAGTATTGTGTTCAATTCTGGTCACTGCATCTCAAGAAAGATATAGTAGAATTGGAAAAGGTGCAGCGAAGGGCGACTAAAATGATAGCGGGGATGGGACGACTTCCCCATGAAGAAAGACTAAGGAGGCTAGGGCTTTTCATCTTGGAGAAGAGACGGCTGAGGGGAGACATGATAGAGGTATATAAAATAATGAGTGGAGTGGATGTGAAGCGTCTGTTCACGCTTTCCAAAAATAGTAGGATAGGACTAGGGGGCATGCGATGAAACTACAGTGCAGTAAATTTAAAACAAATCGGAGAAAATTTTTCTTCACCCAACGCGTAATTAAACTCTGGAATTCGTTGCCAGAGAATGTGGTGAAGGCGGTTAGCTTAGCAGAGTTTAAAAAGGGGTTAGTTAGACGGTTTCCTAAAGGACAAGTCCATAAACCGCTACTAAATGGACTTGGGAAAAATCCACAATTCCAGGAATAACATGTATAGAACTAGGAAAAAAGGCCCATTTCTGAACGCAATGAAACGGGCGCTAGCAAGTTTCTGTAATTTTGTTTTTAAGGGAACTGTTAGGAGAGAGTATGTGTGAGAGAGAGAGCGTGTGAGTGAGTATGAGTGAGTGTGTGATTGAGACAGAGCCAGAGTGTGTGTCTGTCTGAGTGAGTGTAGTGTGTCCTGTCCCCTGGCATCCCCTCCTGTCCACATCGAGCAATCTGTTCTCTCCCCCTGGTCTCCCCTCCTCTCCATATGTCTCTGTATGTTTCCTTTCACCCATATAGAGTGTCCCCCTCCCTGTCTCTCTGCCCTCTGAGTTGTAGGCCCTCCTCCCTGTCCCCTGTGAGTTGTAGGCTTCCCCTCCCTCCCTCCCTTCCTCCCTTTCTCTCCCTCCGTCTCCCTCTGTGGCCTTTGATTTCCATGGCCCTTCCCTCCCTCTCCCTCTGTGTCCTCTGATTTACAGGCCCCGTCCTTCCGAGAACAGCACCCCTCCGCCCCAAAGGTCGGTGGTCGCTCACCCCCCCCCCCCCCCCGAGGTCACCACTCACCGCAGTCCCTCAATATTTGCAGAACCCCAGCAACTGCAACCCTTCCCACCCACCCAAACACAGGGTCGCGGTGCACTCGCTCCCCCCCCCCCCCCCCCGGAGGCCACCACTCACCCCCCAAGGTCAACGGAGGCAGTGCTTTAAAGTAATGCCAGCTGAGAGGAAGATAAGCACAGTACAGCAGCCTCGCGTTCACCTTTCCCCTTCTCTCTCTGCGAAACAGGAAATGAGGGCGGGACGCAGAGAGAGAAGGGGAAAGGTGAACGCGAGGCTGCTGTACTGTGCGTATCCCTCTCAGCTGGCATTACTTTAAAGCGCTGCCTCCGTCGACCTCGGAGAGTGAGTGGTGGCCTCCGGGGGGGGGGGGGGTGCGAGTGAGCGGCGGCCCTGGGGGGGGGTGCGGGAGCGAGTGCGCGTTGACCCTGTGTTTGGGTGGGTGGGAGGGGTTGCAATTGCTGGGGTTCTGTGAACTGTGAGGGAGTGTGGTGAGCAGCGATCTTGATCCGCCTCCGCGCCTGTGCCTTGTCCATTTCGCCCTCCGACGTTGAGGCTGTCTGCCTGCCTGCCTCCCTCCCTCCGTCGCACGTTGTTCCTGGTTCGCTCCATGTCGGGACGCTCTTTTTTTTTTTTTTCCTTGCTCCGTCTCCGCGCCTGTTCCCTTTCCGTTTCTCCCCTCGAGTGTCATTGCTCCACCCTCGACATCATCACGTTGTGATGCGAGGGCGGGGCAGACACTCATGTGCACACCGGATATCTAGACCGCCTCAAACTTCCGGCTGGAGGCTTCATTAGAACGTTGGAGGTGCCTTTTATATATAGAGACGTTTGTACGTTTGGGAAGCTTGCCAGGTGCTCTTGGCCTGGATTGGCCGCTGTTGTGGACAGGATGCTGGGCTCGATGGACCCTTGGTCTTTTCCCAGTGTGGCATTACTTATGTACTGACAAGTGCCTGCTGTTTGTAATCGGAAATTCACAAAATCCACACTGTTAGAAAAATGTTAAAAGCATTCCGGTGACCTACAAGACAAACAAACATATATGGATTACGGAGGAATCGTTTGAAGATTGAATGGTTGCATTTGACAAAAAAATGAAACAAAGGAAAAGGAAAGTCCTGTTGTTTGTGGACAGTTGCCTAGTGCACACTGACATCGGTAACGTGACTGCAACAAAGCAGGTCTTTCTGCCACCAAAAGAACCAGTATGATTCAACCTTGTGACCAGGGTTTAATCCAGTGCTGCCAAGGGGCGGGGAGGGGGGCAAAATTTCCCCGGACCTGACCTCCAAGGGGGGCCCGGCCATAAGCGTCCTCACCTTGGCAGAGTTCCTGCCAGCTACTGTCAGCATCAAAAAAGAAAGCAACCTGCCTCCAGCTAGCCTCGGGTGTGTTTCCTCTGCTTTGTCCTGCCTCCTCTGACACAACTTCCTGTGTCCGCATAGGCGGGATACACGGCAGAGAAAACACGTCAGAGGACAGGCAGAGGTAAGTTGCTTCTTTGTTGATGCTGCCTGCAGCCGGAACACTGCCAAGGGGGGAAAGAAGAGAAATATTGAATGCGACAGAGGAGTCAGTGGCTAGTAGGTGGGGGCAGCTGCGGGGAGGCACATTTTTTGACCCGGGCCTTGCAGCGTCTCTCAGGAGGCCCTGGTTTAGTCTATGCATTCAAACAACAATATGGAAAGTGAATTGTGTGGTCAGTATGTACCACACTATGTGGTATGTTCCATTGCAAGCAGTATGTACTGCTTGCAATGGAACAGAAGCAATCAGCCAACACTGATGTCAAAATTGCCATCAACTGCATGGAATTTAGTTAGCCAGACCACAATCATCAACTGTTTTTGCAAGGTGCAGTTTGATTTATCACATGCGCCTGAAGATGCCAGCGACACAATAAGCATTGATTAGCGTTAACCCATGTTGAGCAATGAGGAGTGGGGTCTGCAATTTTGGTTGGTTTAGTGACCCTTTGAAAAATGTGTAACTGCTGCTTCTGAATTGATTACAACAGAAACACGGTCCATCAAAGAAATTGCAGCTGTAAAATGATTACTGTGCTCTGGAAGATGCAGAATGTGTTGAAGATGACATGGACAAAATGGCCTTTAAAGAAACAAAGAAATGACCACTGTTACATTTCTCTGACTGCTTTTGAAATGTTATGTGCTTTTATTGGTAGTCTGACAGATGTACAGGAAGATGTTTTCAATGCTGTGGCTTGTAATGGACGTCTTAATTAACAGACCAGTGAATCTCACACAGTATAACATCACACAATTTTTTTTCTGCTGCAAATCAACATTTGATTTGAATGTCGCTTCCCTTTCATGTTCTGTATACTATATAGTGTGTCAACTCCATTGAATAAAAGCAGAAATATGAAAACTAACCTCCTGGCTTTCTCTTCTCTGCTTTTTGTGCATTGTAACTGTCTACTCCTGTTAATGTCAGCTCCGCTTAATGTCACATGACTTGAATGGTCCCTTGAATGTGATATTAAGCAAATTTGACTGTATTATCACATTTTATTATTCTATTTATTATCACATTAGAATATTCCTGTGTCTTCCACTTATTTTTGGTCTCTAACAATTGTGGTGGTGTGTTTGTCCTTTGGTTTAAATAAATACTGATGATACAGAAAATTTTGTCATGTCACGCTGATGCCAATTTAACATCCTACTAAGATGAGCATAGGACAAAAGAAGAGACGTCTGTCAGACAGTAAAGTAATTGGCTGGCAGACTTGCACAATGATCAGTGTGGTTTTCAACATTAATAATGTCATTAAAAAATCGACATCTTGTTAGCTAGTTGCATGTAGCCTTGCCTAGCTTTATATTCTGAAACTTTTCCTAACAGTTTACTCTTCCATGATATTGCAGTGTTTTTTTCAAGTTAGCAAGTGCTAAAATCTTTTGACCATGTCAGACTGCCTGTTTTTTAGTGCTAGGAATTCCATTTTATAGGTATCTACTTACAATGATGTTCCTTTTATGTTTTGCATCAGTCGGCGCCTCTCAGTGAAGCAGACACGTGTCCTCCAGCTAGATGAAGATGTCCTTTGTGTGCGGTACAGTCCCAGTCAGAAGCTCCTGACAGTCTCCTTACTCGATTGCACTGTGAAAATCTTCTACACGGACACACTGAAGGTACCAGGGTTGGTGGGGAAGTGTTGAGTGACATTTACAGCCTTGTTTTAGACAAGTTGTAGAAGTAGGAATTGAGACAGATACAGTGGGGGAAATAAGTATTTGATCCCTTGCTGATTTTGTAAGTTTGCCCACTGACAAAGACATGAGCAGCCCATAATTGAAGGGTAGGTTATTGGTAACAGTGAGAGATAGCACATCACAAATTAAATCCGGAAAATCACATTGTGGAAAGTATATGAATTTATTTGCATTCTGCAGAGGGAAATAAGTATTTGATCCCCCACCAACCAGTAAGAGATCTGGCCCCTACAGACCAGGTAGATGCTCCAAATCAACTCGTTACCTGCATGACAGACAGCTGTCGGCAATGGTCACCTGTATGAAAGACACCTGTCCACAGACTCAGTGAATCAGTCAGACTCTAACCTCTACAAAATGGCCAAGAGCAAGGAGCTGTCTAAGGATGTCAGGGACAAGATCATACACCTGCACAAGGCTGGAATGGGCTACAAAACCATCAGTAAGACGCTGGGCGAGAAGGAGACAACTGTTGGTGCCATAGTAAGAAAATGGAAGAAGTACAAAATGACTGTCAATCGACAAAGATCTGGGGCTCCACGCAAAATCTCACCTCGTGGGGTATCCTTGATCATGAGGAAGGTTAGAAATCAGCCTACAACTACAAGGGGGGAACTTGTCAATGATCTCAAGGCAGCTGGGACCACTGTCACCACGAAAACCATTGGTAACACATTACGACATAACGGATTGCAATCCTGCAGTGCCCGCAAGGTCCCCCTGCTCCGGAAGGCACATGTGACGGCCCGTCTGAAGTTTGCCAGTGAACACCTGGATGATGCCGAGAGTGATTGGGAGAAGGTGCTGTGGTCAGATGAGACAAAAATTGAGCTCTTTGGCATGAACTCAACTCGCCGTGTTTGGAGGAAGAGAAATGCTGCCTATGACCCAAAGAACACCGTCCCCACTGTCAAGCATGGAGGTGGAAATGTTATGTTTTGGGGGTGTTTCTCTGCTAAGGGCACAGGACTACTTCACCGCATCAATGGGAGAATGGATGGGGCCATGTACCGTACAATTCTGAGTGACAACCTCCTTCCCTCCGCCAGGGCCTTAAAAATGGGTCGTGGCTGGGTCTTCCAGCACGACAATGACCCAAAACATACAGCCAAGGTAACAAAGGAGTGGCTCAGGAAGAAGCACATTAGGGTCATGGAGTGGCCTAGCCAGTCACCAGACCTTAATCCCATTGAAAACTTATGGAGGGAGCTGAAGCTGCGAGTTGCCAAGCGACAGCCCAGAACTCTTAATGATTTAGAGATGATCTGCAAAGAGGAGTGGACCAAAATTCCTCCTGACATGTGTGCAAACCTCATCATCAACTACAGAAGACGTCTGACCGCTGTGCTTGCCAACAAGGGTTTTGCCACCAAGTATTAGGTCTTGTTTGCCAGAGGGATTAAATACTTATTTCCCTCTGCAGAATGCAAATAAATTCATATACTTTCCACAATGTGATTTTCTGGATTTAATTTGTGATGTGCTATCTCTCACTGTTACCAATAACCTACCCTTCAATTATGGGCTGCTCATGTCTTTGTCAGTGGGCAAACTTACAAAATCAGCAAGGGATCAAATACTTATTTCCCCCACTGTAGGTCAGCACGTCTCAAGTTTCACCAGTAGAGCCTGTTCTAATACATAGGAGAAATAGACATTTATGTGCCAGGGGCATGCAGCACAAAAATTTATTTTAGAAAAATAAACATATATAAATGAGTTCAAAGCTAGCACATTCCTGATTATGTTATACAATGACAATATAGCCGGTTATGTTTGTGATCTTAGAAACATAACTGGATATTATCCTGATGCTGTCACAGTGACTAAACCCTTGCTCTGTTTTCAAATTTGGTGTTGAAAATATGAGGATCAGGATATGCTCCTATAGAAGAGATGATAGGTGGTTGTGTCTGCTTGGTCTCGTATGATGTTCCAGACATGGCCTTGATTGCGTGGTTTCCTTATTATCTTCTTGTGAGTTGACAGGGTCTATCATGCTAAGAAGGTTGTATCAGATTAATGACTACTTCTCTATTAATTATCCACCAGGGGTGGCTTGAACAATATTACACCCAGTGGGGGGCAGGGGTCCCAGCTCCTGGCAGACTTACAATCAGATTTATATATTGATTTGAGTTATGTTTAGACTTTTTTCAGTAGTAGCTCAAGGTGAGTTACATTCAGATACACAAGGTCCCTGGATGTCTCACAATCTAAATTTTGTACCTGAGGCAATGGAGAGTTAACAGTGCGATTTGAACCAGGAACCCCTAGATGGCAAGCCCAACGTTCTAACCACTAGGCTACTCCTCCACTCCAGAAGCAATGAAAGTGAAGAGGCTTTCCGAAAATCACAGGGGCTGTGAACAGGATAGAAGTTTGGCTTGCCTGGGTCTGACATAGTAGCTTTAAGCACCAGCAAATTCCAGAGAGCCACAATAAGGTAATGTCTCCAAGGAGGGTGTTTTATGTAAATCTAGAAACATAGAAGCATAGAAAATGTTGGCAGATGAAGTCCAGATCTCCCATCCAGTCTGCGCATCCACATCATCCACTATTTCTTCCCCACCCCCAAGAGATCCCACACATGCTTGTCCCATGCTTTTTTTTAATTCAGGTAGTCCTCATCTCCACTGGGAGGTCGTTCTATGTATCCACAACCCTTTCCATAAGGAAGTATTTCCTTAGATAATTTTTTGAGTCTATCTCCCTTCAGCTTCATCTTATGCCATCTCATTCCAGAGCTTCCTGTCAGTTGAAAGAGACTTGCCTCCTGTGCATTTATGCAAAGGAAATATTTAAATGTCTCAATCATATCTCCTCTCTCTCATCTTTCTTCCAAAGTTTACTTATTGAGGTCTATGAGTCTGTCTCTATATGCTTTGTGATGAAGACCACTGACTATTTTAGTAGTCTCCCTCTGGACCAACTCCATCCTGGTTATATCTTTTTGAAGGTGCAGTCTCCAGAATTGCACATGGTACTCTAAATGGGGCCTCACCAGAAACTATCGCCTCCTTTTTCCTGCTGGCCATTTCTCTTTCTATGCACTCAAGCCATAGGAGCCAACTTTTCAGAATTATTGGGGGTGCTAAGCCCAGTGGAAATAGCCCTTCCCTGGACACATACAAGGAATTTTCTCAATATTGGGGGTGCTCAAGCACCCACAGAGTTGGCTTCTATGACTCAAGCATCCTTCTGGCTCTGGATGTGCCCCTTTCTACCTGTTTGGCCACCTTGAAATAGTCAGAAATGATCACCCTCAAGTCTTGCTCTTTTGAGCACAGAAGTACTTTTCCTCCTAAATGGTACTGCTCCCTTTATTTTCTGTAACCCAGGTGCATGATCCTGTATTTTTTAGCATTAAATCTTAGTTGCCAATTTCTGGACCATTCTTCTAACTTCACTAGATCCCTCCTCATGCAATCCACACCATCAGGAACAGTTATAGTTTATTGAATTTACTATACTGCTAGTTGTTTACCGTATTACAGAATTTTCTATTCAAACATGCGATAATGACATTGTTTGCTATGCCTTCCCAATGCTCAGAGAACAGTGCACAAACAAACCTTGCTCTTACCACTGGAAAAATAACGCCAGCTTGGAGCTGGCAGTGGAAGGTTTGAAGAGAGGATTTCATTTGATTTCCCATTTAAAATCTGCCAGTTTTGATTTATTTTGGAAGCGGAAGAAAGCCTGTAAGCACCAGTACTGAGAAATAAATGTGTGCAAATCTGAAAATGAAAATAAAGGGAGGCAGAACATTTTGCTGCCTGTAGTAGACAGCTGAATGAATTCTGTTCAAGTGGGCAAGTCTTGTGCCATGAGCAGTGGATGAGCAAGTGCTCTGGCAGAGAGAGTAGAAGATATAACTGCCTGCATGAGTAAGGTTGTTGCTCTTTCCCAGGGGTTATGCTCAGCACCATAGTCGTTATTTCCTTAACAGCACTTGCACAAGTTTTGTGATCTCAGAGCATACCTGAAGCCAAGGAAAATATTGTCACCATCAGGTACAGTTGGACAATATTATAGCTGCCAGCATTGGGCCAAGACAAAGCACTATCCTAGACAGCGTATCTGGGACGTAGACAGGTCTGAGCTGCTTCCTGTGTTGGTAACCTTGGTGTGGTGGGTGGTGCCAGAAGTGCAGCTTGCAGTTGGGGATAGAGCAAACATGTTAGCTGTGCTCTCTTGCCTGTGTGGAGTTGGAACAGCTGTAAGAAATAGCCTGGCAGAGTCATGGTGTGGTAATATGCGCTGCTCAAGCCTCTAGGCATCTGCCTGGGGACATGGGCTTACAGGGAAAAAGCTGCTAGCACTGGGAGGAATGGAGGCATTGGCATTGATGGTACAGATTGCTAAGTATTGTCAATGTTACAGAAGCCTGTGTTGGCTGAGCTAGGATGTGGTTCCCCAGGGGCAATGAAAACCAAAGCCCTGCTGGTGAGAAGGGGGCAACCACTGTCCATGTCTTCAAAACTTGTATTGCTGTTGAGGGGCCTGAGCTATCATCTGTGCTGACTGAGAGCTCAATTAGGCTCAGGTAGGGGGGTGGGAGGACCTTGGGGGGTGGAGAGATGGTTCATGGTAGTTCAATGGCAGGAATCCAGGAATTGTCCACCCATTGTGTATAGACACAGGGTAAATGACAGTTCTGCTGTGGTATTTGTGCCTCTTCCATACCTGGAATCTATCATGTCCATGCTTATCATCTACAGGTTGGATCATGGCCATGTCTGAGAGTTAGGTATCCTTGGAATGTATATCCCTGTAAGCGTAGAAACTGATCCAAAGAGGAAGCTAGAAGGAATGACAAAAGGAAAAACGTTTTAGCAAAAAAAGAAAAACAAACAAAATGATTAAGCGTAAGAGAAGAGCTTTAATAAAGGAGAGCAGAAGAATCTGGATAGTTGATAGAAAGGCTAGTAGAAGAAAGCAGCAGGAACTATGGTGTGTTTAGCGGGGGGTGGGGGGGGAACCATGGCACTATCAGATGGTGTCACCAGTGTGTGACTGGCATCCTCATTGTCCACATAGAATTATGACAGTCTTTGTATTTATCTTGTATTAATTGGTTTGCTGTTATAAGAAAATTAAAGTACTTTATATGAGTATCTTATAAGCCAACTTATTTTTTTAAGGGACAGTTTAGGTTTTTTTAATGCAAATGTTTTAAATACACAGAATGACTTGTGTAAATTTGTCATAAGCTGTCTTGTTTCTGTAGACTTACAAAATACCCAGCTACTGATTTCTTATAATCTCAAAAAAAAAAAAAAATGAGGCCCATCAGAAGATAACATTTTAAATCATAAGGACCATCTGTCCAATAATGTTTAAAGTTTCTACCTTCCTCATCGGCCCATTTTTACAAAGTTGATTTGTGACGATCCTCAAAAGGGTCAACCATTAATATCTTTTAAACTGTCTCTTCAACTTGTATCAATTTCTATACTAACAAAATCTTACCTGTTATTTCTTGGACACCAGCTGCCGACATAAAGTTTTGGGGTCTGCATCAAGGTAGTTGGTCACCTAAATATCATTTAGAAACATCTCTACTCTTTAAAATCTAAATGTTACCTTCTGATGGTCTGCAAAATTTATTTATTTTTTTAGTTTATAAGTAATCAGTAGCTGGGTGTTTAAGTGTTTGGATACTATTACTTCCTACGTTAAAGGTTGAATACTTTTAATTTCATTTGCAAGATTGTTTCTGTAAAAATATTCTGATACTTTTCTTTTGCAGTTTTTCCTCTCCCTTTATGGACACAAGCTGCCTGTGCTCTGCATGGATATATCTCATGTGAGTGACATTTAGAAATGTGTTCTAGAAAAAGTGCGGCTGAGTGCCATATTTGATTGAAGAGGTTTTTGCCACAATTTGGGGAGTGTGTATATTTTTTTAAAAATATGTAATAGAATCCCCAAAAATGATCACCTGAGAAGTAGTTTCCTAAAAATGAAAGGCAGACATACATAAACAGACTTTTGCCTTTTTAAGGGATAATTTTATAACAGGAGGCCTATGTGAAAAGTCTCAAAAAGCACCTGTTTTATGAAGGCACATAGATGCTTATGTGCTTTTACAAAATAAGCTCCCAATGGCTCACAGATTTACACCTGGTCCAAAGAAGGTGTATATTTGTGTGATGTACTCTATGCACGTACACATCTATTTTATAAAATGCCTATGTACATTGTAACTCCACTTTTGCTCCACCCAAGCTACACTGTCATGAACACCTATGCCTAGACTATGCATAAGCAAGCAGACTGTTTTTCTGTTTGTGTACTTTTTATGCATAATGCAGTCACATAGGCTTATAAAAGTCTTGTTCTGTTTGATAAACAGACTACATGCAGAAAAGGTTTTTCCATAGCGTCCTTCCCACTATTTCAGAACTTGTGGGGCAGTTCTGTCCATCAACCAGCAGGTGGAGGAAGAGAACACAGAAGTGAGCTAAAAGATATAACTCTCATGAGGTAGCCCAGCCCTTCAGTATTTTCTGTCTGCAACAGGTGGGTAAATATATATTCCAGCCTTAAGTTCTGCACAGGCTGCTCCTGGTCCAGTTGGTCAGCTGGCTCCCTGTTGAGCTTCTTGGGCATTTGCCTAGCCAGGAGGTCATACCTGGAGATTCCAGTGTTCTGTGGCCCCCCTCCGTTCTTTGAGAGTCAAGGCTCAGCAACTTAATTCTAACCAACATGTTAAAAAAAAAAAAAAAAGCACAACCCTTTTATTGGAGTCAGCTGTGTTGAGCCTCTTCCTTTCTTCAGTTAGGTGGGGAGTGTGATGCATAGGGATGTAACTGTTTTCTATCCAGGGTGGGGTTTTGGGGTTCCAGGGAGTACTGGGGTTAGGAAGGGTGGCTCCTGCAGTGCTACTGGGGAAAGTCCACTTCGGGGATGCGGTTGTGCTGTGCAGCATGATGGTTCCCAAGGGGTCAGTGAAGAGGTGCTCCCACTGTGGAGTCTGCCATGAATCATCTGGCTATTGCTTATCCTGCAAGGTGGGGAAGGCGCTAGAGGAGTCCGACAATGCTGATGGAGGTGGCTCTCAAGACCTTTTGTCGTTGCCAGTGGTACCGCAACACTTGGGTTTCACAGATACAGCTGCCAGTACTTTTCAGTTTGATGCGGGAATGGTGCCTGCGAATGGTGGCCATTTTGCAGGCATGAGATGACGGTGCATGAAACATGTTGCAACTCCCATGCAGATTATTAGCTCTGTTTCTTCTTCTCCAGGGCAACCAGACCTGGCTGGACAGCCAGAAGCTATGATTTTTTTCTTGAATTTGTGCTGGTCCTGCATCAGGCCTTTCTTTTAAAGCAGAGTCAGGCAGGATCTTCTCAGTCCTCTCAGTCCCCTTCTCTTTCTCTGCTCTTCCCCCCCCCCCCCCCCCCCTCCTCCTGCTCCCAATAGATCTCATTTGGATCTCTGCTGTGTGGCCAAGATTCTGCTCCTTCTCCCCACTTCTTTAGATGATGTTTCAGTTGTTTCTTTGGAGCCTTCTTCAAGAGCTTTAGAGGAAGGGGAGCATCTCCCTGAGGGGGATGATCCCAAAGTTTTTGAGGCTGTTTCACAAGGAGGAACTCGGTACTCTCATCTCTAACACCTTGGCAGTGCTTTCAATTGAGGATCCTTTGGCATTGGCCTTGGGGAGTCAGAGGTCCTCTATTTTGAAGGGCCTTAGGGGCCCCTCTAAGGCCTTCCCCATGCACCCGGATATCCAAGATTTAATTTCGGCTGAGTGGCAAACTCCAGATATAGGCCTTAATGTGGGAAGACCGAAGGCTCATTTGTACCCCTTATTGCCAAAGGAGTAGGAAAAGTTCCAGTTGCCCAGAGTGGATTATCTGGTAACAGTAGTCACAAAGAAAACTACCCTCCTGGTCAAAGGAGGTAGTGCCCTTAAAGATCTTCAGGATAGGAAGATTGAGCATGCTCTGAAGCAGTCCTTTGAGGTGGCTTCCCTAGGCCTTCAGTCAACAATCTGCAGCTCTTTTGTGGTGAGAGCGTACCTGAAATGGCACCAGCAACGAGTGGTGCAGGAGATGAATCACTCTGCCCAGTTGGAGCTGGGCTAGCTTACTTAGCATACACAATTGATGGCATGCTTTGTGCTTTGGCTCTGGGTATGTCCTTGGCTGTTGTGACTTGGAGGTTACTTTGGTTATGGAACTGGGCATCAGATGTGGCCTCTAAATCTTGGCTGGTCAGGCTTCCTTTCAGGGGCGAATACCTCTTTGGGGAGGACCCAAGCAACCTTGTGAAGGAGCTAGGTGAGAGTAAACCACAGAACCTTCTGGAGGACAAACCAAGGAGTTCTGCTTGTTCTGCTATGGGGTCCGCCTGTCCCAGATTTTCAGAAAGTAGACAATATAAAGCCTGGCCATCAGTAGTTCTGTCAAAGGTCTTACTTTCAAAATAGACAGTCTTCCTTTCATTCTGACAAGAAGTCCACTTCCCAGATGTAGAGATCCACCAGTGCCTCCTGTAGTTCATAATGAGATGAGGCAGGCCCACACCTCTCCCTTCCCGGTAGGAGGTCATCTTCAGGACTTTGTAGAGGAGTGGGCCTTGATCACTTCAGACCAGTGGGTCTTGGAGATAATCGGGGAAGGCTACAAGCTGGAGTTCTCCCGCCTGGTTGCACCTCTCTTTTTGGAGTCTCCTTGCTGAAGGAGCACCAAAGAATTAGCAATTCAAGCAACCATGGATTCTTTGCTCACTCTAGATACGATCTTTCTTGTTCCTCATGAAGAGCAGGGGCAGGGAAAGTACTCAATTTACTTTATTATTGTCCCCAAAAAGGAGTGTTGGACCTCAATCGTTGCCTGAGAGTCTCCCACTTTTGCCTGGAAACTTTGTGCTCTGTGATAGCTTCAGTGCAGCTTGGAGAATTCCTTACAACTCTGGACCTGAAGGAGGCCTACTTTCATATTTCCATTTGACCTCATCAGCAGTTTCTGAAGTGTGCAGGACACTTGCAGCTTTGTAGTAATGTGATAAAATTTAAGAAGCTTCTGAAAACACAGAGTTTGTGGCTGCATTTTATTGAGTTTTTGGAATGTGATCTTGTATAAAAAAAAAATGTGTCTGTGCATTAGGTGTTATATAATATGATGATTATGTATGTTCTTTTGTAAACAACTTAGTCAATTAAGTAGTATATAAGTTTTTAAAATAAAATTCCTGTTCAAGGCGATGCCCTTTGGTCTAGCTATGGCTCCAAAAACATTTTCCAAGATTGTGGTGGTGGCGGCGGCCTATCTTCGTCATCAAGGGATCAGAGTGCACCCCTATCTCTACAACTGGCTCATTTGAGCCTCTTCCTCCTCGGAAATCAAAGCTGCAACATCTTTGATTGTCTGCCTTCTTCAGTTGTTAGGCTGAGTGATCAATTTCAAGAAGAGCAGACTTATTTCCTCTCATTCCATAGAGTATCTAGGAGTTCTCTTTGACACAAAGAGGGAGAAGATCTTCCTCACCAATCAAAGCTGGGAGAAGCTGCTCCATCAAGTGTGGATTCTGCTTCAACAGAACAAGCCTTAAAAAAACTTGGGCCTGTGTCCAGGTGTTGAGGTCTTTGACAGCTGCTATGGAGGTAGTTCTGTGGGCACGGGCTCAGTTGCACACTTTTCAGCCTTCTCTCCTTGGCCGCTGATCTCCATTCTCCCAGAACTACAATGTTCACCTCCCATGGACATCAACCAGACGGAGCATGTGGTGGTGGTTGTCGCAGCAGAACTTCACCAACATAGTTCCATTTCCCGTGCATCGCTGGGAGATAGTGACCACAGATGTCAGCCTTTTCAGCTGGAGAGTGCACTATCTTGTCATCTCGCTCAGAGGACATGCTCTCAGACGGAGGCAAAATGGGCCATCAGTCTCCTGGAGCTCAGAGCTATTTGCTATGCTCCGAAAGGTTTCGTTCCATTTCTAGCGTTATCTCCAGTTAGGGTGTTCTCTGACAATGCCACAGTAATGGCTTATGTCAACAAGCAAGGTGGAACTCACAGCTGACAATTAGCAGCAGAGACCACTCTCCTGATATGCTGGGTGGAAAGACGCCTGCTCTTCCTGGCAGCAGCACATACTGCTGGATCCTTGAATGTACAAGCAAATTTTCTCAGCAGAAACTCTTTGGAGAGTGGAAGTTGTCTCTGGACAGAGTGAGACACTGGGGTCTGCCATTTCTTGACTTGATGACCACAAAGATCAATGCCAGAAGGAACTGGACTCTCATTTTTTTTTATACTCTTTTCTTGCTGTGGCCAGTCAACAGCCTGTGTTGTCTTTACCCCAATGCCGATGGTGGACCGCTTAGGAGAATTGCGTCTCATCCCATCTAGGTCATTTTAGTGGCTCAGGATTGGCTGAGATGGCCATGATACGTGGACCTGATTCGGCTTCTGGATGGACAGCCTCTTCATCTTCCTCGCGGTCGAGGGTTGCTGCGTCACGGTCCAGTGTGAATGGAGGATCCATCCCCCTTTGGTCTTACAGCTTGGCCATTGAAAGGGCGCAATTGAGACGCAAGGAATATTCAGACTCAGTTATTACTACTCTGCTACAGGCTAGGAAGCGCTTTACTTCGATGGCCTATGCTAGAGTTTGGAGAACATTTGAGAGCCATTTCTTCTTTCTCTTCCTCTCTTACTCAAATGTTAGCCTTTCTTCAGTCTGGTTTGGAGAAGGGTTTGGCACTGGGATCGCTGAAGGTCCAAGTGGTGGCCTTAAATGCTTCAGAGGTCACCTACAACATTCCTCTTTGGCAGCGCACCCTGACATCTTCAAGTTTTTGAAATGGGTGGGCCATCTCTGGCCTCCCTTTTGTCCTGTGTGTCCGGATTGGAATCTTAATCTAGTTCTTCAGGCTTTTCAGAAGGCCCCGTTTGAGCCTCTAAAGAAGGCTTAACGCAAATATCTCATGTTCAAAACCAGCTTTTTGGTAGCTATTGCCTCTGTATGCCATGTTTCGGAACTTCAGGCTGTTTGTTACCAGGATCCTTTTTTTGGTTTTCCAAAGCAGGGGTATTTCTACGAGCAGTTCCGTCCATTCTCTTGAAGGTTGTATCAGCTTGCCACATTAACCAGTCTGTGGAGCTTCCATCATTTCAGAAAGATGATTGTGGTACTCTGTTGTCATCCATGACATTTTTGGATATGCGTCTGGTCCTGCTTCGATACCTGGAGGTCACCGATGACCTTTGGAGATCTGATAGAGTTTTGTGCTCTTCAGTAAGCAGAAACTGTTTTTAGCAGCTTCTAAACCCACAATTGCATGATGTTTGAAAGAGGCCATTAGATCAGCCTACATCCTGACAATGAAGCAGCCTCCAGCTGCTTTGCGGATTCATTCTACCAGATGTATGACTGTGTCCTGGGTGGAAGTGGCATTGTTGTCGCCTGCAGATATTTGCAAAGCAGCAACTTGGTTGTCCCTTCACTCCTTTGTCAAATATTATAGGGTGGATTTTGCGGCTCCATCAGAGGCCAAGTTTGGGATTCAGTTCTGCAGGCAGTAGTGCAAAGAGCCTGCATTCAGTAGAGATTGCTTTGTGATATCCCACAAGTTCTGGAATAGTAGGAAGGATGCTGTGGAAGGAGAAATTAGGTATTACCTGATAATAATTTCCTGATAATTTTCTTTCTGTTAATTCTTCACCCTATTCCAGAAGCTCTCCTGCTGATTCTGTCATACCTGATATTAGGAGCTCTGGGCTTTCTCCTCCTGTGCTGCCTGATGTTGTTTCTTGTTTCATGGTTGAAAAGGTGTACCAGAGTCTGCAGTTATGCTGTGGTTTACTTTTTATTAAAAAAAGAAAAAGGTTTGGTTTACATTTGTTGCGTGAGTCTTGGTTTCTGACATTCACACTACTTGTCTACATAAATACTGAAGGGTGTGCCACCTCACGAGGGTTATATCTTACAGCTCACTTTTGTGTTCTCCATCTCCATGTGATGGTCGATGGACATAACTATCCCACAAGTCCTGGAATAGTGTGAAGGACTAATGGAAAGAAAATTATCAGGTAGCTTCTAATTTTTCCATAAAAGTGTCCCATATGTGTCCACATTTGTTTGGTATGGTGTTTTGTTTCCAGAGAAAATTATTTTTCCCCAATTTTCTAGAAAGCAGATGTAAGCAAGTTGCGCCATCTCTGTAGAGTCACTATGTTTCAGTGTAAGGGCAATGCTGTGAAATGTATGGTGAAAATTTATGAAGAGGTTTATTTAGAAAGGTTTACAGCTATAAATGCAGGTTGAAAGTAAGTTTCAACCTGTCCATAGTGGGGAAAAATCATGTGCAGTTCTCAAAGTGGAAGTAAATGTGTACTTTCTCTTTGAAAATTTCATCTATATTTTTTTGATGGTAGAATTTTGCTTGAAAAGTATGCATGAGTATTTGAAAACACAACAGCAACAAGTTTTGAAAGATACTAATTTGATAAGTGAAGTAGTTTAAAAGGGAGGGCTATAAAATTACTTCCTGTATGGCTTCCCCCTTTCCTGATCATTAAAACATTATTTGCTTAATTTCTATGGTTATAATTACTTACACGAGCTTGTATTTGGAATTTCAGTTAGCACTGGCAAGAATGGAGAGCTGTACTATGATGATTTATGTAGATAACTCTATGCTTGCTGTCATAGGATAGCACGTTGATTGCCACAGGCTCGGCAGACAGAAATGTGAAGATCTGGGGCTTGGACTTCGGAGACTGTCACAGATCTCTCTTCGCCCATGATGACAGGTAGATGTCTGAGCGAGAATATTCTTCATGAATAAAGAATGTACATCCTAAAAGTATCGTTTCACTTTTTGTAAAGCTGCTCTCCTCCAGCCTCAAGAGCAGTCAAGTTTTTCAAACATCATCAAGCGAGAGAGTATTTTTATAATAAAGCACCAAAACAGCACATATATTGCAGCTAAACTATAAAGGCATTGTAAGTGTATATTAAAATATCCCATCAAAAAGCTGCCACACAGTTATTTTTTTGACTTTTTGACAAAAAAATTTGATCATGGATGTGTGCTGCTCTTAAGTCTACCTCCCTGCGAACTTAATTCATATCCTCTGGTTCTACTGCTTTCCCACCTCTGGAATAGATTTGTTTGTATATTAACACCTTTCAAGTGTTTAAATGTCTATATCCTATCTCCACTATCCAGCGGCGTAGCTAAGGGTGGGCACAGGCCCACTCATTCTTGCCTCGGGCCCACCCAGTCAGCAGCCCATGAGGCCCACAAAACTCTTCAGTGGCAGCACCTCACTACTCTCTCTCCCTCTTCACTTGTGGCCTGGCATCTGCCCGTCTCTCTACCCCCCTCCCAGTCTACCTCAGAGCTACTGCCAGTGGGATCCTGCACCGGCACTGCAGGCTTCGCTCTATCATATCCCGCCCTCAGTGATGTCACTTCTTGTTTTTTTGGTGGGAATGTGGTAGAGAGAAGCCTGCAGGGCTGGCGCGGGATGCCTATAGGAATTGCGACGGACAACGGCTCTGAGGTAGGACCGGGGGAGGGGGTTCAGAGAGAAATGGGCAGACTGGTCATTTTAAAAAAGAAAAACCCACTATATTGTATGTATGTACAGGGGTAGCGTTGGGGGTGAGAAGGGCCCACCCAGGTTAACTTTGGGCCCACCCAAAATGGCAGGTCTGCCTACACCCCTGCCACTATCCCTGCTTTCCTCTAGGATATACATATTCAGTATTTCAAGTCTCTTCTGTTAAGTCTTTTGGCGCTAATCCCATACCATTTTTTGTTGTCTTTCTCTGAACCACTTCAAGACTTTTTATGTTCTTAGCTTGATATGGTCTTCAAAACTGCACATAGTAGTCTGTGAGGACTCACCAGTGTCTTCTATAGGGGTATTAACACCGCCTTTCTTCTGCTGGTAATGCCTCTTGCTATGCAACCTAGTATCCTCTTGGCAGTCTGACCCTAAGGTCCCTCTCCTGTTCCATAACACATATGGCTCTGTGATACTGTGAGCCAGGGTTGAGGGTAGGCCTCTAATTAACACAGTTGGACAAGGTTATTCTGATTAGGTAATACTTTTATTCACTAAACCTGAGCTCTGTTACTTTACAGGATCAGGAACAAAAGGCAAAGTCTCTTTAGTTCAGAGAGAAGAGTCTTGATATGGGCTTATGGCTGACAGGACCTCAAACACAGTCCATGGCCTGTGACTGCCACACCCCAAACACAATCTGTAACGTTTCTCTCTGGGCCAGCCAGGCCTCAGAACAGGGTTCACAAAAATCCAAATGAAAAGGTTGGCTTACCTCAGTCAGGTAATAGTAGCTGGACGTTCTTGGTGAAGTCATATGCTGGAGATCACATCTTCCACCCCTGGGCCTTCTTAATCCCACTCTGGGCCTGCCTTTAATAGTTCCTGGTACCTATCCACCCCTCCTTCTCTCGGCTGGAATAGGTGTTTTAAGATGGTTCAAACTACCTGAGGGACTTCCTTAATGGTGGGGACAGTGTTCTATATACTCCCCAAGTGTATCACTCTGCAGTTTTGTATTAAATTTCAACTACCAAACATTAGAGCAGTCTTCTAGTTTTTGTAGATTGCTTCTTATCAGTATTTCAAGCAATTTTACCCGTGCTGACACTTTCAATCTTATCTCAAACTCCTTATCCAGTGACAATCAGCCAAAAATTACAGACAGCGTGAGCGCAAGCAATGGTCCACTGCCTCTGCCTATCCTGAAACCAACCCGCAGCGGGGGCAGACTTCATCATTTCAAAGAGAGACGGCATTATATAGAATGGGTTGTTAAATTCTCAATATAATAAATCAGGTCTACAAGATAAACTTCTTCAAATGCCCTATGAATTTCCTACTGCGCAATGCATTGGCTCACTCACCCCAGCATTTTGCCATACTTGCACAAGAAATTGCCTTCCTTCTGTGAAACAAAGGATCAAGTACGTGCCACAGCACAAGCAGTGATGAGGCCTTTACTCCAAATTGTTCCTCATTGCCAAGAAGTTGGGAGGTTTGAGACTCATACTATTTATTTTTATTTTATTTTTGTTACATTTGTATCCCGCACTTTCCCACTCATGGCAGGCTCAATGCGGCTTACATGGGGCAATGGAGGGTTAAGTGACTTGCCCAGAGTCACAAGGAGCTGCCTGTGCCTGAAGTGGGAATCGAACTCAGTTCCTCAGTTCCCCAGGACCAAAGTCCATCACCCTAACCACTAGGCCACTCCTCCACTCAGCATCTGCAACCTCAATTTATATGTCAAAAAAGAGATTCAAAATTAATTCCATAGCCACAATTCCTACACTCAAATTCCTATTGACCCAAAGCATTGGCAGTACGGTACTGCTTCCAGCGTATGATTGTTTTGCGACTGTATTGATTCACCACAAATTGCTACTGCTGTTTCTCAAGAGAAAAAAGACCCCTGATACAGACAGTTTTGCTGAAACACGGACCGTGTCGGGTCTACCTTGTGCTTTTGTTTCTTCGCCCCTGTGTGAGTGTACTTTGGTTGTCCTCTCTGGTCTTTCCTTACCTCCCTAGGCCAACACTTCCAGTACAAGGTGCTCTCCTTCAGCACCCAGGAAGTTCACTAAGGGGTTATTTCTGTAAAGTAGACATTAACATTCACGTGCCAGTTATGCGAGCAAATGTTTAGTATACTAGCATATAGTATGTGTACACATAAGTGCGTACATGCTGGATATATGCCTATTCTATAATGACCTGCATATCTCTGATAGCATGTAGTTTGCAGGTGGGCATTCATATGGGCGTAACACGATCAGGGTGCAAAGTTGTGGGCATAACTTACAGAATACCATAAGATATGTTATATGCGTATCTTTGGAGTATAGGTGCACACACTTATGCCAGCTCTGACTGCGAACACACATATCTAGTTATGCTAGTATTCTATTAAAAAAAAAAAGTAGGCACATGCTTTACTTTATAGATTATGTACCAATCAGGCACTCTCTGGTTGCTAACTGACAGCATTCCCTCCACACTTCAGGAAATCACCTGTGCTCTTCAAGCTCTAGGTTTCACCATCAACAAAGAAAAATCAACACTTAATTCCCATCCAGACAATACAGTTTATAGGAGCAAGAGCTTTTCTACCAGTTGGAGAAGCTTGTGCAGTCATACATCTCGGCACCTAGATGAACTGAGCATGTTCAGCATCTGCCCACAGTGTCCTCAGACTTTTTAGAGCATATAAGGACAAAGGTACATGTAGTATCTTTAGCAAGATTGCACATATGACCATTATAACTGCACTTCATACTGAATTGGGACCAGCGTCGACAGCCCCTTAAACTGAAGAATTCCCCTATGTAGCACCACCTCACAGTCTGTGCAGCAGTCCCTGGAGTGGTGGCGCACCCAGGGCAACCTCATGGAGGCTGCCTGATCCAGATGCCACAGCATCAGTTGATGCTCAACACAGATGTTTTCAAAGCTGGAGAGCCCATCTCTTCTGCCTAGTCATACAAGGAACACGGTGCTGGCGAGAGCTGTAGAACCCAAAGCTGTCTTCTATTCCTTGAAATCATTTGAGACCTGGATATAGAGGAGAATGTTAATCATACTTAGATTGTGAGCCCTCCAGGGACAGAGAAATACCCAGTGTACCTGAATGTAACTCACCTTGAGCTACTACTGAAAAAGGTGTGAGCAAACTCTAAATAAAATAATAATAAGGATGGACAACCAAGTAGCAATGTTCTATATCAAGCAGGGCAGGTCAGGATCACTCTGCCTATGCCAAAAAGCAACAAGAATTTGGCATTTAGTATGCTCCTTAAGAGTCATGTTACAGGCCTGCAGAATCATATAGCAGGTACACTTTAGTCAATGCCTAGATCCGTATGAATAGGTTGCAACTTTTCAAATGCTGGAGCACTCCAGAAATGGACTTCTTTGCATCTTTAGAAAATGCAGTGTCCCCCCCCCCCCCCCTTTTTTTTTTTAATTGCTCCATTCACCCAAGTGCACGCAGGCTTTCGCAGTACTCTAGAATCAAGGTTTGTTATATTCTCCCCCACCCCCCCACATACATTTCGCTTGATCCCAAAGGTCCTTTGCAAGATACGCTAAGACGCCCAAGTAATTATAATAACCTCACAGTGGCTGAGACAAGTGTAATTCCCTGGTAGAAAAATAATTGCTAAATTTAGAGCACTGTGTTATATGGGTTCCTCAGTAATGGAGATTCGCTGTTTTTTTTTTGTTGTTGTGTTTTTTTGTAATACCTGAGTGGTTAATAAATAAACATCAGAAAACTTCTCTTTTTGAAATCTGATAAGTTGTGCAGTGAGACATGAGTTCTAGGTTTAATAGGTTATTCCAGTCTTGACTTTGTGTTTTGTTTTTATGTGTTCTCTAGTGTGATGTATCTACAGTTTGTACCGAAGTCCCATCTCTTTTTTACAGCTGGAAAGGATCGGAAAATTAAACAGTGGGATGCAGACAAGTTTGAACATGTTCAAACTCTGGAGGTAAAAATCTTGAGATACTTTATAATTCACAATTGTTTTGTGTGTAATTGCTCTGAAGATGTTTGGAGACTTGTAGATTGTCACATTTCCTGTGTCAGGACTACATACAACTAGAATGATCAAATGCAGCTGCAAAAATACAGAACATGAATTAATTAAAAAAATAAAAGTAAACACTATTTTGTAGCTATCTAATGTCTTTTCCAGAGACATTACTATTGTCTGCTAGGTATCACCAGGCTGTTTTCTGCTTATTTCCTAGTCGTCTTGTGTTGCTATTCAGAAGTTACTAGTTTTGTGTGTGTGCTTTTAAATTAGAAACTCATGTTCTAGTCACTTTTAAAATGTTTATCCTCTGTTTTGAATATGTCTGATTGCTTCAGGGTTACAATTAGCACCACCTCCCATAGCCATAATGCTGGAATCTGTATTGCTTTCTTCTTAGGAATAAAATACAAAGAATAAAAGTTGGTTTGATTTTGTTTAACTTTTCGACATCCTGCTCTTTGCAGAAGTCTTAGTGTACTGTGCCATTTTGGTCAGTTTGCATCTTTTGTGTGCTTTGCAGGGACACCACCAGGAAGTGTGGTGTTTGGCAATCAGTCCCAGCGGGGATTACATTGTGTCTTCATCTCATGATAAATCCCTGCGCCTGTGGGAAAGAACAAGGGAGCCACTGATCCTTGAAGAAGAGAGAGAGATGGTATAGTATGAGCTTATAGAATAATGGAAGTCCGGCGAATAAAAAGTAAGGATGGGCATTCATTTGAAACAGATGCCATTTACTATCAGGAATGCGCACTGTGCACATATAGGACTAGATTCAGTAAATGGGGCTCAAAACTTAGCACCAAAAAGCATCGGTGCTGAACAGTGTTCTATAAAGGGCTGTCTGGGTTAGGCACCCTTTATAGAATAGCGTGTATCGCTGGGATCTGAGCTCAACTTTGGGCATGGGGATTTACCATCTGAAACCAGGTGTAAGTCCCAGCACACAAGTTAGGCATAGATTCTCGATATTCTGTAATATTGCGCGCATCTTTAGTGAATGCCCCGACCCATCCATGACCATACCCCCCTTTGAGTTGCACGCTAAAAGATCTGCGTGTGGGTCTTTATAGAATAGTGCCTAGCAAGATGTGTGCACAAATCCAAATTGTTGCCAATTAACTCCAATAATTAGTTTAGTGCCCAATTATTGCTAGTTAACGGCTTGTTACTCAAGTTGCGTGTGCAACTTGGATGTGCAATTTTGAGCATCGTATATAGAATCCGGGGGATAGTGCACACACTCCTTTTCTGATAGCATGTGCAGTAGTTTGCACATGTGTGTGCATCAGGAAAGAGCACACACTCCCCAGGTTCTATATATGGTGCTCAGAAGTGGGCACTAATAATCATCAGTGCTAATTAGCAACAATTAAAATTTACACGCGTATATTCTGAGAAGGTACATTTCTGAGAAGTTCTGAGAGAAGAGAACATTTCTCTGGTAAGTGAACACTATTTTGCTTTGGGAACTTAAAGATTGGGGTTTAAAGGAGGAATTGTAGGTTAGTGATAGGCAAAATAAAAATATAAAAAGCACATTTTATCAACTAATCTCCATAGTCTTTTCCACTTAGTTTTAAAAACCGTGTACCACAGCATTAACAGAATCTAGCAGGCACTGCAGGATCTAGTTTAGTCTTCCCGCCCACCCATAAGAAAACTCATTTATAGTCAGTTATTGTAATTAGGGTAACAAGCAAGGAGTGCTCTTACAGAGTTTTAAATACATTTCATTACCATCTAAGAAGGAAACACTAAATAAATCATAGAATATACTATATAAACTAAAAGACATTTTTATATTAGGCTAATATCCTTAATATTGTAGCATGTTTTAAGTTAATGAAAAACTCAAAAACACTAAGATGGAGTCAGCAGTCCAGCAGCAAGAGGGGTGCTATCCAGTCTTTTGCATTGAGTTTCACATGTATGATTATCTCCCAGTTGGTGAGATGTCATATGTGTGTACCCGAAGCAAAGAGCTCCTAGCTCTCAGAGAATGTGTCCGTTCTCTTGAGGCTAGAGTAGCAGACTTGGTTGAGCTGAGAGAGACAGACAGGTACATAGAGGAGACCTACAGGGATGTTGTAGAGAAGTCCCACCTCCAGTCTGGTAGCCCCTGTGCTACCTTGGAGGAGGGAGGTCTCCTAGAAGGAGAGCATCACCCTGGTGAAGTAGGAAGTACTCTTGTAGCCAGGACCTGCCCACCAGGGGATGTACTATCCTCTCACAACGAGGATATGTCTCCAAGTACTGCCTGGGAGGGAAGGGTTAGGACAGCTGTTGTAGTTGGTGATTCAGTCATTAGGCATCTCTGAGACCTGGTGGAAGGAGGATAACCAGTGGGACACTGTTACACCTGGTACAAATTATATCGTAGTGATAAGGTGGATCAAATTGGTGGAGGGGTAGCATTGTATATTAAGGAGATCCTTGAATCAAATAGATTGAAAATTCTGCAGGAAACAAAGCACTTCTTGGAATCACTGTGGATTGAAATTCCATGTGTAAAGGGGAAAAGGATAGTGATAGGAGTGTACTACCGTCCGGCTGGCCAGAATGAACAGACAGATGCAGAAATGTTAAAGGAAACAAACTGGGCAACACAATAATAATGGGTGATTTCAATTACCACGATATTGACTGGGTAAATGTAACATCGGGGCACGCTAGGGAGGTAAAATTCCTTGATGAAATCAAGGACAGCTTTATGGAGCACCTGGTACAGGAGCCAACGAGAGAAGGAAAAATTCTAGACCTAGTCCTTAGTGGAGCGCATGATTTGGTGCGGGAGGTAATGGTGCTAGGGCCACTTGATAACAGTGATCATAATATGATCGGATTTGATATTAGCCGTGAAGTAAGTATACATAGGAAATCAAATACATTAGCATTTAACTTTAAAAAAGGAGACTATGATAAAATGAGAAGAACGGTGAAAAAAAAACTTAGAGGAGTGGCTGTGAGGGTCAAAAATTTACATCAGGTGTGGATGCTGTTCAAAAACACCATCCTGGAAGCCCAGGCCAAATATATTCTGCATATTAAAAATGGAGGACGGAAGACCAAGCGACAGTCGGCGTGGTTAAAAAGTGAGGTGAAGGAAGCTATTAGAGCTAAAAGAAAATCCTTCAGAAAATGGAAGAAGGAACTGACTGAAAATAAGAACCAGCATAAGGAATATCAAATTCAAAGCGCTGATAAGGAAGGCTAAGAGGGACTTCAAAAAAAAGATTGCATTGGAGGCAAAAACATATAGTAAAAAATGTTTTAGGTATATTAAAAGCAGGAAGCTGGCAAAAGAATCGGTTGGACCGCTAGATGACCGAGGAGTAAAAGGGGCGATCAGGGAAGACAAAGCCGTAGCGGAGAGATTAAATGAATTCTTTGCTTCGGTCTTCACCGAGGAAGATTTGGGTGGGATACCGGTGCCGGAAATGGTATTCGAAGCTGACGAGTCGGAGAAACTTAATAAATTCTCTGTAAACCTGGAGGATGTAATGGAGCAGTTCTACAAACTGAAGAATAGCAAATCTCCTGGACCGGATGGTATTCATCCCAGAGTACTGATAGAACTGAAAAATGAGCTTGCGAAGCTATTGTTAGTAATATGTAATATCAAGCGTCGTACCGGAATATTGGAGGGTGGCTAATGTAACGCCGATTTTTAAAAAAGTTTCCAGAGGAGATCCAGGAAATTATAGACCGGTGAGTCTGATGTTGGTGCCGGGCAAAATGGTAGAGACTATTAAGAACAAAATTACAGAGCATATTCAAAAGCATTTTCTATCTTCAGCAGGTGGATGGACACACTTTTCAGCCTCTGGTTCTGAGTGCTGTGCTCCTAGTCCAGTTGGTCAACTGGTCCCCAGTTGAGCTTTGTGGGTGGCTTGAATCTGCAGATTCATATCTGGATGTCTTCAGATCCCTGTCTCTGGTGCCCCACAAATTTACTTCTCCCTGTCTTTCCTCTCTCCCCTGTTTCCTAAGCAGCTCTCCTTTTCCAGCAGAACAGCCTTAAAAAGGAAAGAGGGTTGCTGGAGAGCTTGGGATAGTATCAGCCCTGAGCCTTTCTCATTTATGGTAAGACTTGTGGAGACTGTAAGCTTTGTTGGGGGTGGGGGGGAGCAGCTGGCAGTGCTAAGTCTGACTAAAGTGTGGCTTAGAACTGCTTGGAGAGCTGCAAGTTCTACTTAGTGCATGGGGAGGGATCCTGACTCACCATTTGAGACACATTGTACAGCGCTTGTGACAGGGTGAATGGCGCTTGCTGCACAGGCAGTTAAGCAGTGTTCACACTGGGACCCGCTGGCTGGCATTGGGATGTTGCAGAGTGTGCAAGCTGGGAATCCCATGGGATGTGTAGGAAACGGTTGACGGCAGCACATCTTTGGATTTGGTGCAGAATCTTAATTTGTCGGGGTCTTCAGGCTCTTCAGCAGGGCCGGTGCACAGTTTGATGCAGGAGAGCACAGGAACAGGTGCCATTTTGTCGGGGCCAACTGACAATGAGGAGCAGCCTCTGTCTGATCACTTACAGAGCACAACCGCCATTTTACAACCTTAGGGCCCAACAGAGTATTCAGCTGCATCAGGATCTTTGTTTTCTCTGAAGTTCATATTGCTCTTACACTAGGTCTGTTGAGTGAAGCAGAGATGTTAAGAGTTTGCTGCAAGGTGCTTCCATTTCTCGCCCTGCTGCCCCTCTGGCTCCTAAGAGATCTCATTTAGACTTCCAGGAGTGGGCAGATGAGACTGTCTGTGCTTCTCCATCCTTATCTGATGTGGCCTCGGTCTGTTCAGAGGAGCCATCATTGAAGGAGCCATTACAGGAGGGAGATGATCCAAAAGTACTGAGGTTGTTTCATAAAGAGGAGCTCAGTACTCTTATTCTGAGGCACTGGCAGTGCTTTCCATTCAGGAGCCTTCTGCTTCGACGTCAAGAGTTACATCTTTGTTGACCATGAGGGGGCTTGGAAGTCCTTTTAAAGCCTTCCCGATGCATCCAGACATTCAGGACCTGATGAAACAGAATGGGTCTTACCGGTCATGGGGCTGGTAGTGGGAAGATCCATGACTCGCCTCTACCCGTTAGTTCCAGAGGAGAAAAATAAAATTGCAGCTCTCCAGGGTGGACTCCCTGGTTATGGCGGTGACTAAGAAGATTACCTTGCTAGTGGAAGGTGGCATTGCCCTAAAAGACCTACAGGATAGGAAGCTAGAAGGCTCGCTGAAACAAGCCTTTGAAGTGGCATCAGTAGTCGTCAACACAAGTCGGGTGCCATAATGCCTAGCTGGAAGCACAGTTGGCCTACTTGGCGGATGCTGTTTATGATTATGTTATGGGTTACAGCATGCAGTATGTCTTTGGCTGTCACTGTACATCAGCAAATCTGGTTGCGGCATTGGGCAGCGGATGGAGCATCAAAGTCGCATCTAGTTAATCCCTTTTGGGGCAAGTGGCTATTTGCAGAAGATCTCAGTAACTTGGTGAAAGAACTGGGGGAAACTAAGCCACAGCGGTTGCCAGAAGATAAGCTGAAATCCTGTGATTGTCCATCTTCAGGGTGCCCTCAATTTCAAGACAGCAGATGATACCAGCCTGGTTGTCAGCAATATGGTCACACATCCTGCTTTCAGGCATGCCAGTCTTCCTTTGTGTGGACAAGAAGTCTTCTTTTCAGTCAGCTAGAGCGCCTAATGCCTCCAGATTTTCACAATGATACAAGACTGATCCACTCTTCTCTTTCTCCAGTGGGCGGGCGTCTTCAAGAGTTTTGAGAGGGTGGGCCAAAATCACATCAGACCAGTGGGTTCTGGATATTCTTACAAAAGGTTACAAGTTGGAGTTCACCTGCCCAGTCTCTCCTCTCTTTTTGCAGTCTCCTTGCTGAAAGGGAACTGAGGTGGTCGAAGTTCAGGCCACCGTAGATTTCTTGCTGGCACTCCAGGACATTGTTTCAGTTTCCCAGGCTGAACAGGGGCAAGGCAGATACTCCGTCTGCTTCATTGTCCCAAAGAAGGAAGGCACCTTTCGTCCAGTCTTAGATCTTAAAGGTCTAAACTGCTGCTTCTGAGTGTCCCACTTTCGCCTGGAAACGCTAAAAGCAGTCATAGCCTCGGTTCAATCGAGAATTTCTCACTGCATTCAGTCTCAAGGAGGCATATATGCATATACCCATATAGCTGTCGCATCAGAGGTCTGTGTGTTTTGTAGTACTGGGCTGTCAATTCCAGTTCAGGGCTTTGACCTTCAGTTTTGCCACAGCTCGAAGAACATTTACCAAGGTTATGGTGGTGTGGTGTCCTTCCTTCGGCACCAGGGAATCAGAGTTCACCCATATCTCGATGACACACAAATGAGCCAGTCTTCATTTGTGTGTCATCCTATTTGGACAGCGTAGCAGTGACGGGCAAAATTGTCTGTTTTCTGCAGTCATTGGGTTGGGTGATCAATTTCGAGAAGAGCAGACTAACTGTATTGTAGATGCTGGAGTATTGGCATACTATTTGACACAGCATGGGAGAGGATCTTCTTTATGGAGTGCAGGAGGTCAAAGCTGGTTCAACAGATTAGTCTTCTCAGTCAAGGCTGGCCCGGGGTTTGGGTCTGTCCAGGTTCTGGGGTCAATGAGGGCAGTAGTGCATGGGCAAGGGCTCACATGTGGCTATTACAGGAATCTCTTCTCGGCCGCTGGTCTCCAGTGTTGCAGAAGTACGACCTTCATCTTCCTTGGATGCTGGCTACCAGACAGAGTATGCAGTGGTGGTTGTTACCCAGGAATTTGACCATCAGAGCTCCCTTTTCGATAACACAATGTGAGGTGGTGACAATGGACGCCAGCAAGTCGGGTTGGGGAGCTCATTACAAGTGCTGTCTGGCACAGACCACCTGAATGGAACAGGAGTTTTAGATCAATAATTCTCTTGGAGCTCAGGACAGTGCGGAATGCCTTACGCGACTCTCTTTCTGGCGGAGGCCCCGGTCCAAGTTTTCTCTGCAATGCAGTGGCAGTAGCTTATGTCAATCAAGGCGGGACCTGCAGTCCGATGGCGGCCTCCCTCATGTGTTGGATGGAGAAAAATTCTTCTCTGATTGTCGGCAGCTCACATCATGGGGTCCTTGAAAGTGGAGGCAGACTTTCTCAGCAGGCACTCCTTGGACCCGGGAGAATGGGAACTATCCAGCCAGGGGTTTCAGCTGATAGTAGACCGATGGGCTTCTCCGCTTCTGCACTCGATATTGATGAAAAGGAATGCCAAAATACTCAGGTTCTTCAACCATTGGAAAGAACCAGACTCGATGGGGACCAATCCCAACTGCAGCCCTGGCCAGAGACATGTCTACTATAGGTCTTCCCTCCTTGGCCCATGGTAAGCCGCCTGTTGAAAAGGATTGTATTGCACCGGTGTTGAATAATTCTCATGGAGGCCATGGTACACGCACGTGATTTGACAGCTGGATATGGGTCCTCTCCGTCTTCCGCAGGTTCATGACCTACTGAAAAAAGAACATAAGAATAGCCATACTGGGTCAGACAAATGGTCCCTCTAGCCCAGTATCCTGCTTCCAACAGTGGCTAGTCCAGATCACAAGTACCTGGCGGAAACCCAATTGGTAGAAACATTCAATGCTACCCATCCTGGGGCAAGCAGTGGTTTCCCCCATATCCGTCTCAATAATAGACTATGGACTTTTCCTCCAGGAACTTGTCAACCTTTTTTAAACCTAGATATGCTTACTGCTGTTACCACATCCTCCAGCAGCGAGTTCCAGAGCTTAACTGTTCTTTGAGTGAAAAAATATTTCCCCTTATTTGTTTTAGAAGTATTTCCATGTGACTTCATTGAATGCCCCCGGTCTTTGTACTTTTGAAAGAGTGAAAAATCTAGTTCTAAACCGCTCAGGATTTTATAGACCTCAATCATATCCCTCCTCAGCCATCTTTTTTCCAAACAAGAGCCCTAACCTCTTTAGCCTTTCCTCATATGGGAGGAGTTCCATCCCTTTTATCATTTTGGTCGCTCTTCTTTGAATTTTTTCTAATTCCACTATATCGTTGAGATACAGCGACCAGAATTAAACACAATACTCAAGGTGAGGTCGCACCATGGAGCGATATAGAGGCATTATAATATTCTCAGTCTTATTTTACATCACTTTCCTAATAATTCCTAGCATCCTGTTTGCTTTTTTGACCACTGCCACACACTGGGAAGAAGATTTCAGTGTATTGGCTACAATGATACCTAGATCTTTTTCTTGAGTGTGACTCCTAAGGTGGACCCTAGCATCAGGTAACTGATTCGGATTATTCTTCCCACTGTGCATCACTTTGTGTTTGTCTACGTTAAATTTCATCTGCCATTTGAATGCCCAGTGTTCCAGTTTACTAAGGTCTTCCTGCAGTTTTTCCACAATCCGCATGTGTTTTGACAACTTTGAATAGCTTTGTGTCATCTGCAGATTTAATCACCTCACTTGTAGTTCTGTTTTCCAGATCATTTATAAATATGATAAATAGCACCATTCCTAGTACAGATCCCTGCAGCACTTCACTATTCACCCTCCTCCATTGAGAAAAATGACCATTTAACCCTACCCTCTGTTTTCTGTCCAGTAACCAATTCCTAATCCACAGAAGGACATTGTCTCCTATCCCTTGACTTTTTAATTTTCTCAGGAGTCTCTCATGAGGAAGTTTGTCAAATGTTTTCTGAAAATCCAGATATACTACATCAACCGATTCACCTTTATCCACATATTTATTTATGCCTTCAAAGAAATGAAGCAATTTGGTGAGGCAAGACTTCCGTTGGCTGAAACCATGTTGACTCTGTCCCAGTAAACCATGTTTACGTGTGGGTTCCTTAATTTTAGTCTTTATGATAGTTTCCATGTTTCCCCTGGTACTGAAGTCAGGCTTACTGGTCTGTAATTTCCCGGATCACCCCTGGAACCCTTTTTAAAAAATGGCGTTACATTGGCCACCCTCCAATCTTCAGGTTCTACGGATTATTTTAACAACAGGTTACAGATCACTAGCGGCAACTGTTAGTGTATATGTGTGCCTTACCCATGTGAATTTCAGTCTGCAAGTACCCACCATTGAATTTTGCTGCTTATTTACTGAATAAGAAATAGCCAGAAAATGGTCATTTACGCATGTATGTAACTTATGTGAGTACATAAGTTACATACTGGCATTTATGTATGTTCTTGCGGCCTAAATCTAAGCCTCTAACGTATTTTCCCTGCCTTTTACTCCACCCCATAATCAGACACTTGGAGAACGTTTTTATTTAATGATGCTTTTAATAGGTAATTCTTTTTGGGGTGTCTAGGTGAGTCTGACTTGGTCATCATCAAAGCACTGTATTATTTTTATTACCTTAACTATCTCTTTCCTGTCTATAAATGGAGTTCTTTTCCATTTTTAAATTTGTACACTGCTTACAAAGGCTACAGATTTCACTGTATATCAAGGAATGAATAAACTTGAACTTGTTTCTAAATTGGAAGCCTAAGATTATGAGATCAGCCCTAGTAAATTTTCAAAGGTTCCAATTTAGGATCTTTATTCCCAAAATTGGGTACCTAAGCCCTCTGATAATTGGCTTAAAGGCTTTTAACTAACCTGTCAACAGTGAATTTGTAAAAATTTTCCCTTCTGTTTTTTGCAGCAAAGGGAAGCAGAGTATGAGGAAAGTGTTGCCAAAGGGGAGCAACCTGTGGTAAGTTCAGAGTAAAAGTAACTAAAAACAAGTGGATGTATCAATTTTTGTTTTGATTAAACCAACGTCGTATCGGAACTGTTAATACCATCACACTCCACATATCTTATTCCTACTGGAGCATGTTTACAAAATAAGTGAAATTTATAAAAATAGTAAAATGTGCATAAACACCCTGGACTGACCTCAGAGTAAAATGCAGCACTATTACTAGCAAAACACTATTTTGCAGCCTGAACATACGTTTGTCAAGTTAGGCTTAAGCACATATTAGCAATACATCATATTTAAAGGATGTTTACTGAATGGTCTGTCTCATAGCATTTGTAAGATTCTCTCTTGTCGGACAGACTGCTCCAGATTTATGCATTCAGTATGACACAGAGGGCTCCTTTTACAAAGTAGCACTACTTATTAGCATGTGCTGAAAACAAATAAGCACATGTGTTTTCAAATGGGGGTTTTTCGCATTCAGCGTTCTGCTAATCGGTAGCACAGTTTTGTAAAATGAGCCAGGAATTTTTAGATATAGAGGTTGGCAACTGATTGTATGAACTACGTTAAATAAACAAACAAGAAAGCAGACTATACTAAAAAAGAAATCGTTTATTAAAACAATACCCGACGTGGCCACATTTCGCCCTCAGGCTGCGTCAGGGGTAAAACTATAAAATCAAAACATAAACATAAAATCATCATATTAAAATCATTAACATATATATGGAATAAAATAAAATCATATTTAAAATCATTGATATATATATGGAATAAAATAACATCAAGCATAGTTAAACCATCCATGATAGTATGTGCAATACAATAAATATAAAAAATATACACAATCTTTTAATCATAACATTAAAACAGATGTGAAATAAATAAAATTTAATATAATAACTGAGTGTCAAAACATATATAAGGAGAGGTGGAGAAAATAAATCTGAATCAGTGCAAGATATATAGTGTGGCATGCATTCACTTTAGTTTCTTGTGAACTCCTTAAATATTTAAGAGCATACTTCCAAGTCTAATGTGTACATACCTAAGGAAGGGGGTAACACCAAAATGCACCCCTTAAAGCAAAAATCTAAAAATCATCCTAAAATGGAAAATATAAAACACATATGAAAACCATATTAAAAATCATATTGATAATTACACTAGGAACAAATCCAGCTGAGTATCAAATGCCCCAAACTAAGAGAACGTTCCTTACGCTATTTCATTAAAGGGTACACATTACAAAAGAATTGCAATCCTATTTTCTTAGTTATCCAAAAGGAACATGGCATTCACCTATTCGCTGTACTTATCCCGCAGCATCACATCACGGTCTGTTGTAAATTAGCTAATCTGAATTATTCTCAACATTAGAGTGTGATACCTCACTATCACATCATAAACATATCCACAGACCATTGTATGCGCCAGGTTTTATGTCTCTCATTTTTGAATGCTGAACTTACCAAAACGCGGCCATGCTTCATTAGTGACTAAAAATCTAGCATCATATCTTAACTGCATGAGATTTTTATAAACAATACAAACTTGTAAGCTCAATTGATCACGAGAGATAGGGACGAGCCTATTAACTTCAAAAAAACTTCAAGATCGGAAAAGGCAAAAAATATTGACGGGTACTTACAATGCTTGTTGCTTTGCTTGACATCAACACTCTTTCTTGCTTTGTTACAGCGTTACCGTGTTCATTACGTCCTCCCTTTTATACCAGCTATCCTGGCAGAATTTGTAGTAAAGACTTTCATATTTAAAGCATGACTGGGCTTATTATGTTCAGAATGAAGTCTCCTCTTCTTTGAGGAATTGCTAGTGGCTGAAGGGATACTCTAAATACTCTCTACTTTACAGGAAGATATGAGTGGCAAGAGGAATTGCTTTCTTTTGAGTGTCTTGTTCTTTTTGTTAGGTTGCTGGTGAGACCCCAGGAGAGTCTGGATTGGCAGGAAAGAAAACCATTGAAACCGTTAAAGCAGTAAGTACATCTGTGATGAGTGATCCTTGACTAACTGCTTCTTTACACCCTGTTGATGTCTCATCCTTGCAGGAGGATGCATTTGTGCTTGAAACTCCCGCATTCAAGTGATAACAACTTCTTATTTAATTACATTTAATTCTAGTTACTTGTTCGAACATGGTACATCAGTATAATGCAAAAAAATACATCTAAAAGCATAGACAATAATTTTTAATGCTTCAAAACAGTCATGTTATACTGAGGAGTCAGAAACAGCTGCATTAAAAACAGATTTTTAAAAGTCTGCAAAAATGAAATTACTCCTGAACCAGGTGAGAGTGTTCCTTGCATCACTGCCACCATTTTCTTGATTTTGGGCAACTCATTTTCTGCTCTCTGTATGGAAGCATGAATGAAATAAATTAGATGAAGGAAAGTGAACTGTTACATAAGAATAGCCACACTGGGTCAGACCAGTGATCCATCTAGCCCAGTGTCTTGTTTCCAAGAGTGACCAATCCAAGACGCGCGTATCTGGCAGAATCCCAAATAGTAGCAAGATTCATGCTACTGATTGCAGGTACAAGCAGTGTCTTTCCCCATGTCTATCTCAATAGCAGATCATTTTTAATAACTCTAACCAGTAGGTTTTGTACCCATATGCAAATAGAGTAGAATGCTATAAAAGGTCATCCGTTCTGAGGTGCCAAAAAGGCACTTACATGGAGCCTATTCTGTGAAGGAAAGTAGGTGGAAATACGCACATATAACTTAGGTGCGACCACTTTCACTAGTCATAGAGCTGATGTAAATGCTTGCACTTAGGTTGCTAAAAAGTGTGCAAAGTATAGTGGGCCCCATTTACTAAACAACGATAAGCCCAATGTGGGCTTAATGCTCACTAAACAGGAAGTACCGCCGGGCTGTACTTCGCATCCCTAGCGCACCGTCATATCCAGCACTACAAAAATATATGTATCTTTGTAACCTCCCCCCCACACACACACACACACACATGAAATGGCCTCATGGCAAGTGTTTTACTTGCTGCACAACCATTTCCTGGAGGAAAGAGAGGCTTCCCTTTTACCCACTGCTGTAAAAGGGGGGCCTCTGTGTGCATGAAAAACATGCAGCCCCCCCTTTTGCCACAGCTTGGTAAAAGGGTCCCAGTATTCTTTAATTTATGCACATAACTATGTGTCCCACCCATGCTTCATCCAGACTTTGCTCGTGTACACTTATCTTCAAGCTATGTGCCATCGCATCTAGGTTCCATTTTATAGAATAGTGTGTAACTAGAATATTGGCATTTATGTATATGTGTGGGTATTCTGGTCATTTGCTCATGGTCTTGGCATCTAAATTTTAGCATCCTGTTTCTAGAATTACCCCTATAGAGACGTTGTTTTGGAGTAATTATGCCACTTAAAAATTTGGTTAAGGACAATGTTTGTGCATAAAACGTATTGGCAGTAATAAACTATTGAAAAGTAACAAAATGCACTTGACTATATCAACAAGTAGATGGATAAATTATTAAGTCTAGTTGAAAATTTTAGATACAATAAAGCCTTTTTCACAGTAAACATTATGTAAGTAATTTTTTTTTTGTATTACTTGTCAGGCTGAGCGGATCATGGAAGCCATCGAACTCTACAGAGAAGAGACTAAAAAACGAGAGGAACACAAAGCAATTTGCAAAGCAGCTGAGAGAGAGGTGAGCAAACAAACATTTTGGAGATCATTTTAGAAGCATCTACATATGGAAATCATGGCATTTACATATGCTCCAAGTGGGGCCTCACCAACAACTTGTACAGTGGCATCAACATATGCCTTTTCATATGCTGGTTATACCTATTTTACCTCAGCCTAGTATCCTTCTGGCTACGGCAACCATACCATTTCCAGAGAAGGGGAAGCAGTAGAATTAGAGGACCTGAACTGAGGTTGCAGGGGAGTCGACTTAGGCGTAATGTCAGGAGCAGATGCTTAGACGGTAACGTCAGTAATTGGGAAAGAATGCCAGTGCCGCGCAGACTTCTATGGTCTGTGCCCCCAATTGTGGCTTGACACATCTGGATGGACTGGAGTGGGCTTCGGTAGTTGGGGAATATGTCCAGTACCTGGAAGACGTCTACAGTCTGAGCCCAGAAGATCAAGAACATATGTTATATTTCAGCACATGATTTGAGTTTATTTTATTGGGCAGACTGGATGGACTGTGCAGGTCTTTATCTGCCGTCATCTGCTGTGTTACTATGTGGCTCATTTTCAAAGCACTTAGACTTATAAAGTTCCATAGGTTACTATGGAACTTTAAGTGCTTTGAAAATACTCCTCCAAGTTACTTATGTGGATTGCGTAAACATGTAAAGGGCAATTTAAGAAAGCTGCTATTTATGGCCAGGATGCAGAGATTTCAAAGGGGTGTGGTTTGAGTCAGTTGAAAGTTTATACATGTAGCTCCTGTTCTTCGCCAGCTTCTACACCTCCAAGGCACGCATTAGTGCTAGCAGCCTGATCATTTGCAGCTTGGGTTTCTACCAGTGATTCAGGGGGCAATTATGCTAACCTCTGAGCTGGCTTATCACCACTTTAAAAATCCAGTAAAAAGAGTCATTTCAATCGACTCCTTAATTGACTCATATGTGCAGCTTTTTAAAATGTGCACATATACATGTAAATGTTGTGAAATATACAGGTACGTTGTGAAATCGGCAGCTGCACACACACAGTTACAGTTTATTAAAAATTTGATATACCGCCCATAATGTGCATGAGTGGTTTACAATAACTATTAAAAGCAGAAAATATGTTAAAAGGATTATACAATTCAAATAATAATAATAGAAAAAGAGGGGGGGGGGGGGGGAAGCTTTTGCTTAAATGTGTAAAACCTGGAGTGGTGCCGCCCTTTTCTGCATATGGGGGTTTATAAAATGGATGTTCTTCAGCTGTATGTGCAGGCAAATAACACCCCCCCCCCCATTTGTATACATATTTTATGAAATGTTCCACATTCGAAAGAGCCTTTTGTCAAATATTGGGGGAAGTGTGAGCATCCAGACCTGAATGTCTTATTTCCCATATAGAGTCCCTATGGACAATTTGCCTTTTTATCTATCGACCAAAGAATTTGTACGCCCTAGCTGAGACAAGAGAAATCATGGCCGTTTTTGTCAGGAGGATAAACATCATTGAAAAAAACACAAACCATCCTTTGTTTTGTATTCATATCAAAGAAGCGTATATATTTATTTATTTATTTGTCTTGGAAAACTGATTTGTCAAGCTTTCATCACTGATCCATTATACAAAGTCTACAGCATTTTGCTTCATGATCCTGTGATGGTTGGTGCAATATGTACATGTCAAAGATTTTGATTTTGCTATATCTTCCTGCATTGTTCAATACTACTAGCATTGCTTGAAGAGGAAACAATGGTATGTAGTGATTAATTTAGGTGTTCTTTTACTAACTTGTGATAAAACAAAAATGGCCTTAGTGTGCCCTTATTTTTTAGCATGCATACATTTTTTTATGTTAAGTATTTGTAAAACTGCCTTTTCTAGCTGGAAGATCAAAGCGGTGTTCAAATCTAAAAACACAAAACATGTCATGGAAAAGAACGCCATATTAAAACAAGAAAGGGAGCAAACAACCAAGTTAAAACTATAAAAACATAAATATTAAAAAGAAAAATCCAAATGTGCAACCAATGAGACAGACCCCAGTCAAGAGCCGTAGGCCATAAACAAATGGGTTTTGAAAGAGGCTATTGCTCCACTTCCGTCACTGCATGGGTTGATACTGAGGCAGTAAAGTTTCATTGATGTTGCAGATTTGCACATGTATGTCATTGTGTATGTATCATGTATGCTTTATTTTTGCAGGTTCCCTTCTCGATCAACCCCATCCTCCAGGCTTATGGTAACCTTTCAGTAAGTGGAATTTTAGAAATACTTCAACTTAGTTTTTATTTAATCCAGTGTATTTCTTGGGTACTATGAGTATATAAATGTGTAGAATGCACAAGTTGTAAGAAGAACTATTTGCGAATGGTGTATTCAGGCTAAAGGCAACCACAGTGCACGATCCCCCAGATTCAATAAATGGTGCACAAAAATACACGCTATGAGATGCACATGCAACAAATTGGCTAACGAGCCAGTTAGCACCCAGTTATAGGTGCTAACAATCAATTATTGATGTTAATTGGCAACAATTTGAATTTGCACACACATCATGCTGAACGCTATTCTATAAAGATCCGTGCACAAATCTTATAGCGCGCAACTCAAAAGGGGCATGGCCGTGAGAGGGGCATGGGCGAGTCAGGGGCATTCACTAAAGATGCTCACAATACTACTGAATACCGGGGATCTTCACCTAACTTACCTACCAGGATTTACACCAGTTGGTTTAAATCATTGTGCTCAAAGTTTGGCATGGAAATTGGATCTAAGCGATATAAATGGCATGCAACTGGAAATGCTGTTTATAGAGTAGTGCTCCGTGCGGATTTTTTTCAGTGTCCGAATTTGGACGCCATTTAGTGAATCTAGTCCATAGTGTTTCAATACCATTCTCTTTGTATTGTTTTTGTTTTCGTATCAAGAGTGTCCTGGTTTTAGTCTGTTTAAGACAACTAAACAGCAGCAGTGATCCAAGGAAGGATAAACACTGCAAGAGTTTATCTAAATGTCTACTTTAATTGAAACAGGACCCCACCTAGCCAAATTTCAGAAAAACCTTTGTCAGTGGTCACTTAGGTTTCCACAATACATTCACAGATTCAATGCATATACTGCAATACCTGCTTAGAAAAAGCTCTGGTTCAATACCAAAAGTCTAAAGAATAGAAAGACTTTTGGAATTGGACCAGAGCTTTTTCTACGCAGGTATTGCAGTACATGCATTGAATCTGTGAATGTATTGTGGAAACCTATGTGACACCTGATGAGGGTTTTTCCAAAACTTGGCCAGGTTGGGTCCTGTTTCTGTTAAAGTTGACATTTGGATAAACTCTTGCAGTGTTTGTCCTTCCTTGGATCACTGCTGCTGTTTGGTTGTCTGTTCTGTTTCTGCAGTAGACTGTCTCCTGTTTGTTTCCATTTATTCTATTTAGAGCATCTTTTGTGATTCTATCTGCGCTGTTGTAGCCTGTCTTTGTTGCTCCCTGCAGTTCCCAGTGAGCAACTGCGTTATTGTAGCTTGTATCCTTTGCTCTCTGCAGTTCCCATTGAGCCTCTTCCAGCAGAAATCAGTCCGAACACAGCATGGGTGCTGGCATTGCCTTCTTTCAGGTGGTCCGGTCACTTAGCTTTTTCTGCTAAGTGGAGTGCCTCTCCACCGTGATTTAGTTCGGTCTGCCCGGCCCCTCTCTGTGTGGCAGTCCCTGTGGTTTTAGTAGATACATGTTTATTGGGTTAAAACTCTGCTCTTCTTATCAGATCCATCTGGTTTCACCCTTCCCCTGTTTAGAAAAGTTCTAGATGGGTTAATTTGTTGCACTTGGCACTATTGTATTGACCAGCAGATTAGTCCATTTTTAAACTTCAGTTCATTGCAAACAACGTTTCTTATTGGTTTGAGATTCTTACCTAAGCATCCTCCACTCACAGGGTGGGAGTCTGCTCCTTAACAACTTATATGTTAGTGGCCTTTCTAGTTTCACCTGTACCTCAGCCCTATCCTTATTGAAGCATGAGGTGGGGGGGGGGGGGGTGGGGGAGCAGGTTTGGAATCAATAATTTTGTCCCAGGTGAAGCGTGAGGGGGGTCATAAGAACCCAGACCCTCGGTAGCTTTTCCTGGGATTCTTTTGAGCTTTCTCTATTGTGAAGGAGGGGGGTGTAGGGATTATAAGGTTTTGGGGGGAGGGTACATAGAAATAGGGGAGTTGAAGTTCTATTACTTTGGCTAATTTACTACTACTACTACTACTTATCATTTCTATAGTGCTACTAGACGTACGCAGCGCTGTACACTTGAACATGAAGAGACAGTCCCTGCTTGACAGAGCTTACGATCTAATTAGGACAGACAAACGAGATAAGGGAATATTAAAGTGAGGATGATAAAATAAGGGTTCTGAACAAGTGAATAAGGGTTAGGAGTTAAAAGCAGCATCAATGAAGGTCACGTGATGCTATGATCAGGAGCGGCAGCTAGTTCTTCTGCTCCTGCCATCTCTCCATAAAACCTCTAATTTTTACATAGCAAACCTCGGTTTGCGGACTGATCCTGATTTGTAGGAGTCTCTGAGGGACGAGAATTAAGGAATTGGTGATTATTAACAACTAATGGTGACGAAAAATCTCCGGAAAGAGAAACAGAAATTACGGGGAGCAAGATAGCTGCGCCTGCTAGTCCACCCAACTCTGTCGGCTCCGCATGGGTAGCCAAAGTAATGACGGAAGTAATTGGAGCAATGGAACATGTTTTGGACACTTGGCTGAGCCCCATAGACTCAAAGTTAGAACAACTTCAAAGTAATGTAGATCGTATTGCTGCAGAATTAGCAAACTACTGCTGCCGCACTGGAGAGCTGGAAGACAAAATGGTGGAAGGTGGAAGAAGCTCAGGCTCGTATGCAAAAAGTGTTGGATACTTACGAAGACAAGTTGGTTGAGTGATATCACTGTGTTATTGTTAGTGCTGACGCTTTTCGCTCTGTCCACTTTAATCATTGTACACTAATAATGACAGGTGAGGGTGGGAGGGGGTTGGTTTGCACAAAACTAAAATCGAATGACTCACTATTTCTTATTCAAGCTGTAATTTCTTTATTCATTCAGTTAAAATTGTTGAAAACCATAAACGTAGTTCATTTTAAGTTCACTGTGGTTGTTTTTTGCTTGATGTCTCAGTAATCTAAAACACTCTAACAGTTGTGCAGCAGGACAATATCAGTTACTCATCCTGTCAGTCATGCCTCAGGCCTGATCACAACATCTTTAGCTGTACCACCTGTCAGACAATAAGGCCTAGGTTTTTTAATGACTTTGAAGCAGGAGAGGCTTTTCCAGCTTAACCAAATGTAGCCTAAGTGCATTTGATTCAGAGCCATCAACCCCCAAGGGCCCTAGAGCTGTACCAGATGCTGGGAAAGCATCAAGATCCAGCGTACTGATAGCCCAACCACTGATATGCCTTAAGTCACCCAGGAGGATGTCACCTTTCCTTATGCACCCCATCCAGTATTAGCATCGCCAGTCTTCAAGGAGTTGGATAGGAAGATCCAGGATATGCCAAACTGCCATCTGGCTTAGTTCATTGCATCAACATGGATGCTGAGGGAGGTTCATCCAGTCTTAGAACTTATGGCAATGTCAAGGCAATACAAGATTGGAAAGCACTGGCTTAGGTGGACTTGACTCTGGAGAGGCATGGCAGAGAACCATGGTGGTGGCCTTAGTTCACCAGACATCAGCTTCAGTGGAAGAGATCTGTGAAGCTGCGATGTGGACTTACGTTAACACATTCGCATCATGTTACCTATGCAACACTTTGGTCAATTTGACCTATGGAATCCTTTTTGAGATTTAGAATCAAACCCCATCTCCCTTAGGGCCAGTTTTTATTCTTTCCAGGTTAAAAAATAAATAAAAGTTTGTTGCCTGTTGACATTCTAGGTTTGCTCTTTTTCACCTTTTTTTGTTAAATACACCCTGTAGCTAGGGAATTCTTGCTGTAAAGACCACATATCTTGCTTATCCTCAGAAAAAGTAAAGTGGTTTTCCTTTAACAGGAGTTCTTCAAGGTCAACAGGATATTAGTCCTCATGAAGCCCTCCCTCCCCTAGGAGTTGGCTTCTCTTAATTTAAAGTTGTGTTTCTGAGGTGGCCGTGCATGGAGTGGAGGAGTGGCCTAGTGGTTAGGGTGGTGGACTTTGGTCCTGGGGAACTGAGGAACTGAGTTCAATTCCCACTTCAGGCACAGGCAGCTCCTTGTGACTCTGGGCAAGTCACTTAACCCTCCATTGCCCCATGTAAGCCGCATTGAACCTGCCATGAGTGGGAAAGTGCGGGGTACAAATGTAACAAAAAAAATATATATATATTACAAAACACTGGACAACTGTGGTAGTTCAGAGAGTTGAACCAGGCTCCATCTAATGACAACAGCCAGACTTGAGGACTAAACCTACTGTCCTTGGAGCAACACATTTTAGAGATAAGCAAATCTCCGTTCTCTTCATTGTCTGCCTGTTAAAGAGACAGTGCTATATATCTCCTATTTACACTAGAAAGATGTTAAGAACCAAGTACGAAAGGGCTCTAAAAAGGGAATTTATTAATTTATTTCCTGCACCATCTACAAATCTAGGTGGGCTATAAAGTTATATACACAAAACATGTATTGCTTTCTTTTTTAATTTGAGTGTTGTATATATGGACAAAAATGGTGAATTATAAAAGCTTATTTGTATTTTAACAGACATATCATATTCTGTTACTATATTAATAAACCCAGTCATTGGTGTACTGCAGAATAATTGTCAAAATGAATCCTTTTATGTTCTAACAGCAGATGTCTTCAGTTCTTTATTTTTCTTTACAGCCATCAGCTTACGTGTTGGAGGTTTTCAAGAAAGTTAAATCTAGGTGGGTTAATGAAGCTAAGTGGTGTCTCACAATTCCCCTCAGTATTCAGCATAATAGGATGATAATGTACTATCAGATTAGGTACTTAGAGCAGCAGTACTAATTAAACAAACAAAAAAACAATATCACTAATTCAGTTGATAATTTGTGGCCTTCCTCTTAGATTGAGAGGAAGATCTGTATGTATATCCTCTGATTCCTCTAGTAGCAGAGACTCTGTGAACACTTAATGAATTGGGGAACTAAATTCATAGCTGGGGAGCTATATTCATAGCTTATTGGCCAAGAGAGATCTGTTTTCTTGTCCTGTGTGAATTGTGTGGCAGGGGGTTGGCCAGAGTCAGGAAAACTGGTTACCTCCCAGCATCAGCTCCCCCCAGTCCTTACAGCCTGAATGTTGAGTGGCTAGCATTCAGTTCATGGAATGTGCCTAATAACATCTCGGCATCTTCCTGGCTTTTGTTCAGGCAGTATATATATATATATATATATATATATATATATATATATTTAGCTCATGCCATCCTAGTATATTAGCCCCTCCTAGTAAACTGGGACATTGCTAGTCAGTCCTCATCAGAGGCATTACGCTGATAAATCTACAAGAAACAAATGAAAAATAGATTAGGGTAAACCAGTAGTTGACAAACTTTTTTTCCCCTCTTCCCTCATTAGAAGAATTCTTAAACCTGTGAACTATTTTTTGTACATCCTCATCAATCATTTTCTGCCCACCTCACGCTCTTATTCACACTGTCATCCAGAGGCCCCCACTGCTACCCCTCTGTGGTGTTTTTGAGAGGTTGGGTAAACCAGTCCTTAAGAACAAAGCATGAGTTGTAGGCACAGCAAATTTTCCAAGAGCTGTGCAGAGCCATATTGGAGTGGTGTTGACAAGGGTGCAGCGAGACAGAAGGCGCGAAGTCTGGAGTTGGCAGTAGTGGAGAAGGGAACAGATAAGGATTTATCCATGGAGCGGAGTGCACGGGAAAGGGTGTAGAGAAGGACGAGTGTGGAGAGATACTGGAGAGCAGCAGAGTGAGTACATTTATAGGTTAGTAGAAGAAGTTTGAACAGGATGCGAAAACGGATAGGGAGCCAGTGAAGGGTCTTGAGGAGAGGGGTAGTGTGAGTAAAGCGACCCTGGCGGAAGACGAGACGGGCAGCAGAGTTTTGAACCGACTGGAGAGGGGAGAGGTGACTAAGTGGGAGGCCAGCAAGAAGCAGATTGCAGTAGTCTAAACAAGAGGTGACAAGGGTGTGGATGAGGGTTTTGGTAGAGTGCTCGGAAAGAAAGGGGCGGATTTTACGGATGTTGAAAAGAAAGAAACGACAGGTCTTGGCAATCTGCTGGATATGAGCAGAGAAGGAGAGAGAAGAGTCAAAGATGACCCCAAGGTTTCGAGCTGAGGAGACAGGGAGAATGAGAGAGCCATCAACAGAAATAGAAAACGGGGGGAGCGGGGAGGTGGGTTTGGGGGGGAAAATGAGAAGCTCAGTTTTGGTCATATTTAATTTCAGGTGGCGTTGAGATATCCAGACAGCAATGTCAGACAAGCACGCTGAAACTTTGGTTTGGATGCAAAGTGAGATCTCAGGGGTAGAAAGGTAGATTTGGGAGTCATCAGCATAGAGATGGTAGGAAAAGCCATGGGATGAGATTAATGAACCAAGGGAAGAAGTGTAGATAGAAAAGAGGAGGGGACCAAGAACAGAACCCTGAGGTACGCCGACAGGCAGAGGGATAGAAGTAGAAGAGGATCCACCAGAGTGAACACTAAAGGTGTGGAGGGAGAGGTAGGAAGAGAACCAGGAAAGGACAGAGCCCTGGAATCCAAGTGAGGACAGGGTATCGAGAAGTATGCTGTGATCGACAGTGTCAAAAGCAGCGGAAAGATCAAGAAGAATGAGGATGGAATATTGACCTCTGGATTTAGCCAGTAATAGGTCATTGGAGACTTTAGTAAGCGCAGTTTCGGTTGAGTGGAGAGGGCGAAAACCAGATTGTAGTGGGTCAAGAATAGCATGTGAGGAGAGAAAATCAAGGCAGCGGCGGTGAACAGCACGCTCAAGTAATTTGGAGAGAAAAGGAAGGAGGGAGATGGGTCGGTAATTAGAGGGACAAGTAGGGTCGAGTGAAGGCTTCTTAAGGAGAGGTGTGACCACAGCATGTTTAAAGGCAGCAGGGACAGTCGCAGTGGAAAGTGAGAGCTTGAGAATGTGACAGATAAAAGGAATAAGAGCAGGAGAGATGGCATTAAGAAGGTGGGTGGGAATGGGATCAGAGGAACAGGTGGTACATTTTGAGAAAGAAAGGAGAAGTGTAGTTTCCTCAATAGTAACTTCAGGAAAGGAGGAAAGGGAATGAGGGGAAGGAGAGAGAGGGGAATGGACTAGTGGAGGGAGAGGTGGTGAGGTAGAGAAAGCAAGGTTTATCTTTTGAACCTTGTTGTGAAAGAATTCAGCAAGGGTCTGAGGTGATAATGAAGGGGGAGTTGGGGGAGGGGGCACCTTGAGGAGAGAGTTCAATGTGGTGAAGAGAAGTCGAGGATTAGAGCCAAGAGAGTTGGTCAGTTGGATATAATAATCCTGTTTGGCTCGTAAAAGAGCAGATTGGAAGGAGGTCAGCATGAACTTAAAGTTTAAGAAATCAGCAAGGGCCCGAGATTTCCGCCAGAGGCGTTCGGCGGAGCGGGTACAGGAACGTAGGTAGCGGATATTAGAAGTCAGCCAAGGTTGTCTATCTTTTTGGGCAGGACAGGGACCGACAGAGGGGACTTCCAGTTCTTCACCTGAACATCCCATAGGATCTTGTGAAATGGAACCATCACAGCCTCTCTAGGAGGGGAATCGTAGTCCAGGACCTTGAACATCTTAGCCCTGGGCTCGTCCTCCGTCTCTAAATGAATCAGAATGGCAGCCTCCATTTCCCTTACAACTGATGGAAAGGAAAGGTGGAGATTTTCTTCTTTCCTCAGGAGGGGAGGGTTCTGATGGAATACCATAGATCTCCTCCTCCAAGAAGTACTGTGGATCCTCATTAGACTCCCATGAGCACTCCTCATCAGTATCCGTGAAGAACCCCTCATGGGAGGGCCAAGTCCGAACCTGCCTTGATAGAGGAACCACGTCCTCGAGATGGGCGTTGAGGTATCGGCTCCACCCTTGACTCCGGTGAAGCTTCCTCCACCGATGTCGAGGGGTTCCAGTACGGGTGGCTGTTGACACTAGAGCCGCATGTGACACCGGTGTCGGAGACCTCACCGCAGGCTGGGGGCCTGGCTGGGCCATAGCTAGAGGCATGGCAGGCGCAAGCAGCCCAGATTCCTTTGCACTGTATTGTAAAAACCTCGCCAAGTGCTCATGGAGCATGACCTGGATGTGCTCATCTAGAAAGGCCATTGGGAAAGGCTGGGGCATCGGGTCAGAGACAGGCTGCTGAACTGCCAGGGTTGAAAAGGGGGCTAGGTTCAGGCTGCATAGAGACCTGTGCATTGGCATCTCTTGTATGAATGGAGGAGCGGTCCTCCCGGCACCAACACTTCTTAGGGAGGGGACTGGGAATTCCCTTGGTGCCCCAGAGCTCCTGGTACCGTATGTCGAGGGGGATTGATGCCGATGCTTTCTTGGCCTTCGCCCGATGTTGGTCATTGACACTCCTTGATGGACAACATTAAATCCTCACATTTCCTCAGGGTTGAGTCTGATGCTGACCGATCCCGGGGGCCCTGCACAGCAGTCAGCATCGAGGCAGGTGGAGACCTACTCCATGCATGCCTACTCCCAATGTTCGAGACAGGCCTAGCAGCCATATGGACCAATGCACCCGATGCCGGTAGAACTTTCAGCATTGATGCCGACACTGACGTCGAGGTTTCAGACCTTGCTGTAAAATATTTTTCTTGTTGAGCCTCTCTGGCCAGCTGGGTTCTTTTCTTTATATGAAGACACAGAACACAGCCAGAAGGGGTAACGGTCAGGCCCCAAACACTGAAGATACCAAGAATGAGTGTCTTTGGTAGAGATGGTCCTATTGCACTAGGCAGACGTACTAAGAAGATAAACTTGTTTCACCTTGAAATGACTGCATCAGGGGCTAAATTACCAGCTGATGGAAAAATACAAATGCACCCAAGAGGAAGGAGCATTGTTTTTAATCTTGTTGTCAGATGGACCAAACGTGGTAATTTTCCACTAGCTGGTAATTTAGCCTCTGACGCAACCATTTCAAGGCGAAACATGGCCATGTCGGGCACAGATGTGTAAATCTGGGAGGCTTTGGATTTTAAATAGACTGTATCTTCTCATTACGTCTGCCATTTGCATTTATCCTCCGTGTTGGATTTGATGGAATGTTTGCCTTTCTGTTCTCTCACTTATTGCACCAGGTACAGTACTTAAAGCCATGGGGAACCGTCCATGACATGGAGGGGAGAACAGCCGTGGCCAAATCAAATGGCTCAACGGTTCCATTAAAAAAAAGGGGCAAAGCACCTGAAAAAATTAAAGGCACCAGACTGCATGAGGAGCCGCGGAAAGCACATCCTCTCCTCACAAAGGATGAGAAGAGACTGATGGTCCTGTGCTCTCAGGGCGGGCAGGAAGGCACTTGTGCATGTGCGGTGGGACGCTACGCATGCTCTAAAAGCAGTATTAGCTTTTTTATGCTCTGCACCGCGTGATGTGGATGATGTCACCCACATGTGAGAATATGGCCTGCTTTTCCTTGGGAATACTCATTACCAGTATAATTATGTGTTGTTTCAACTTCCAAAACATTTTTTTTTGGTGAGTTTCGTCTGGTCAGAAGTGCCTGCAATATTTATGGTAACTAAAATATTTTAAAGTCAAGTAATACCATTACATTCAGTGGGTGCACAGTGATATTTATCTTTATAAGGCTGAAGGAACTTTAAGCAAAACTAAGAAGTTGTATATGTGGCCAGTAAGGCAAGAGAGAAAGACCTTGAGAGGTGGCATTTACAGCACACACACAAGTTTCTTATAGTGTTTTTCATGTTTACAGTTCTTTATAAATTGAAAGAAATAAAATATTTGGAAGTGAAAAGAGAAGATAGTCCTTGCATATGATAATCACACTGTACAGAGCCCATGAGCATGGCTAGCTTTGAAAATACATAAAAACTAGTCTACTTACCCTCAAGTTTTGACCTTTTAAACTGTGTTGTTCTACGGTGAAATTCTAACTGTTTGTTTCCTTGTTTCTGTACTAGTGAGTTAGAAGAGTCTCTTCTGGTGCTCCCATTCTCTTATGTTCCAGATCTGCTCACCCTCTTTAATGAATATATTCAAAATGGTTTGGATGTGGAACTTATCTGCCGTTGCCTCTTTTTCATACTCAGGTAATCTTTTCTACTGCTTTTCCAGCCCCAACTTTCCCTTCAAACCTTAGCTTTATGGAATACTATTTCCCTTTAAGAACCTAAGTGCCAGGCTGACTCAAACCAATTTACAAAACCCAGCATCCTGTCTTTGATACTTGCCAATGCAGGCCAACACCTGCAAGATCCAAATGGAGCGATCCTTATCCTGTTGATCTTTCCAGAAGTAAAAGGCAGTGATCCTCAAATTGGTCTCATTAATAATTAATAGATCTGATATTTAGAAACTTATTTAAACCCTTTTAAAACTCAGCTCTGCTAGAAACCTTGACCACAAGGTTGGCTGTTGTTGAACAGGTGCTATAAAGCTATGTTCCAAACTGAAGCAGTGAGGAGTGGTCTAATCCTTGGGGCAGTGGGATGAGAACCAGGGAATCCAGATTTTAAATTCCAGTCTTTTGTTGACTCATGTTACCTTCGATTGCCTCATGTACCAGGGGCCATCTAATATAGAAATCAAATAGTAGAGCACAGTGCTTTTACTACCCCTTCCTTCTTTGGCCTTCTATAGGTGACTCATGACCTGACCTGCTGTATATGTAACGTTGTTTGGGGATGGGGTACTCTATATTGTTGAATTTATATGGTAAGCATGTATAGGATGTATAAGTTCTAGTATTTTGCTGTTTTATTACATTGCATTGTCTTACCTTTGAATAAATAAAACTTAAAAAAAAAAAAAAAAGCATGCAGTGGAGAAAGCCTAATGGTTACAGCAGTGGGCTGAGAACCAGGGAAGCCAGGGTTAAAATCCATCTGCTGCTGCCACTCCTTGTGATATCGGACAAGTCATTTAACCTTCCATTTCTTCAGGTACAAACTTACCCCCCTGTTTACTAAGCCGCATTAGCGGCTGTCGTGCGCTAATGCCGACGCAGCTCATTCACTTTGAATGGGCTGTGTTGGCATTGTCGTTCAGCAAACAGGGGGATTAGATTGTAAGCCCTCAGAGCACAGGAAACTACCAAATGTACCTGTATATGACTCACATTGAACTACTGTTGAAAAGGCACACGCTAAATCTAAATCCCTAGTATGTAAATGCATTGTAAGTTTTAAAGAAAAAGCTCACTAATAAGAAAATAAGCATAAATACACGGGAAAGATGGTACACTGATTAGCACATGTTATCTGTTGTAGGACCCATAGGAATAAAATGGGCTTTGTGGAAGAAACAATGTGCTAATAATTAGTAAAAGACCATCTAAGCTTAGTACATATTTTTTATATTGGAAGACGGGCTAAAAGTGATAGTAAAGTCTCCAATTTTAATACTGTTTTTAAATTCAGTGGTTGGAGGTGGAAGTTGAATTAATGCAATCAGAGGCTCCCTGGTCTAGCCTGGGACTTCTAAGCCACTAATGTACACCTGCTGCCCATCTATTCTTGGGCTACTGTTAAATTTGTGTTTCTGTATCAGCATGGTCCCTTGCCTGCAGTTCCCAGGTGCAGTATCCATCCAAGAGACCAGGATCCTCAGGTCTGGGACCATGCAGCCTCAGCACCATAGACTAACCCTAGCTCCAGAACTGTGAATTAACTTCACTTTGCCTCTAATCTGGGAATTAAACTTCAGGCATTAACAAATCATGACTTAAGCCTTCAGGGTCCTTCCTGCACTGGGGAGTTATAAGTAATCCTTTCATTTAAATGGGATTCTCATGGCAGTGCAGCCGTTTTAACACATCTCAAGTAAGTTTTAACTTGGAAAAAAAAGGTGCATTAAAATGTGAATAAAAAGGTGCACTAAGCATAAAGAAACTTGTTACACTGGCCTCTTAATGCTCAGTGCAGCTTACAATCTATCTGGAAAGGTAGGATTAAAAAAATCCAAATAAGAGACTGACAATGATTGGTGTGTACTGGCTTGCAAGTAAAACACTTAAGTATGCTGAAAGGACCTTTGGAAATGTGGTAACTTTTCCTTCTTTGATGCTTGTAGGATTCACTTTGGCCAGATCACTAGCAATCAGCTGATGCTGTCAGTTATTGAGAGTCTGAAGAACAGCACTATCTCCAGAGTCACCCACGTTAGGGTTAGTATCTTCTCTGAAACATTCTGACTTTGTGTGTGTGTGTATAGATAGATATAATTAAGAGGGAATTATATGGATGCACTAGAAAAATATCTGGTACAGCTGTAATACAGGCTGAAGTTGAGGAGTGGTGAAGGGCATTTTGTTTAAAATAATAATTTATCCACAATATCAGTTGATCTTTTTGCTTACATTTACTAACAAGTGAAAAGTTCAACTAAGTGTCATATTTAAGCATGAATAGTTATGCCTGCCATGCACCTGGCGTAACACTTCACACCTACATTTAGGCACATCAATGCTGACTTAGGCTACTAGTCTCTAATGGCATCTTGGAACACTGATTATTTTATAGAATTGGCGCTCATAGTGCAGCATTGGCACACAAAAATTGTGATGTCCAGCTATAGAATTGCCCTCATTAAGTATAAATATTCATTCACATAGAACATTCTCAAATCAACTAATAAAACTCCCAGCAACAGGTACAGAGCAGAAGCATAACTACAAAACATTCTGTTCAAACCCTGGTATCACATCAGTGAGAGCAGCAGAAAATCCCTCCACTACTAGACACTGAGCAGTAACACAAAATCTTGCAAATACACTCAAACTGCACAAACCCATCTATGAAAATCAGCACTGCAAATATTCTACAACATCAGAACACCTACAGTTGAAAAAAAGAACAAACTTACACAGAATCTACCTTTCTCCATTGAGAATAATGACCATTTAACCCCACTCTCTGTCTTCTATCTTTTAACCAGTTTTTAATCCACAATAGAACACTACCTCCTATCCCATGACTCTCCAATTTCCTCTGGAGTCTTTCATGAGGTACTTTGTCACTACTCAATAGAATGCTGCTACAAAAAGCTGTGTTTTAAGCTGCCTCTTAAATTGAGATACATCACTACATAAACTTAAGTGGCCTTTGAGTGTGTTCCATAGCTGTATACCAGCCACTGTAAACCATGAAGACCTTGTTTCTGCATAGTGTGCATAATTGGATCCAGTGACAATTGCATTGTTTAACTCTGAAAGATCTGGTAGGATGGTATACCTTCAAATCTTCCTGAAAGTAGGCAGGAGCAACCACATACAAAGTGCAATGCATTAGTGTCAGGACCTTATACTGTATCCGCTGGAGAACAGGTAACCAGTGCAAGAAATGGTCAGACATGAACAAACTTATCCACCCCAGCTATCAATCATGCTGCCGCATTTTGAACCATCTGCAAAGCTCTAAGTCTCGGTGGTGATATTCCAAGATATAGGGCAGTGCAGTAGTCCAACCACGACAACACTAGCCCTTGTACCACAAGTCTCAGATCTGTAGCAGTGAATGATAACGAACAACTGTACCTCTACAGAAACAAGTCCAAAGTAAATGGCTTTGTTTAGCATGACTTCACATTTGCTGTTCCTTGTGTTTTATATTTAGGACGGTCTGGGGTTTAACATGGCTGGTCTCCAGTTTCTTAAGAGAGAAATAGAGGCCAAGGAAGAAGTAACTTTTTTTGCTGATGCTACAGCCAAGTTCGAAGAGAAGAGAAGGAAGAGAAAAAAGCATGAGAAACTTATCCTTGCTGTTGTTTAGGCTTTCTACCAGATAAATAACAGGGTTTTTTTGAGGTCATATTTGAAAGTGCCATTGCTCAGATTTGCTATTTTACATATTGAGGAAAACTGGAAGAATCGAGTAGAATCTGTCTCTTGTTAATGATAAAAGAAGCAACCATTGATTTACCCATACTAAAGTTTTTAGCATTCCCTCAGAATTTGACTTGGGAAGAAAGATGGAATATGAGCTTAAATAGAAACAAAAGTATTTAAAAAAACTCACTTTATTGTAGATATGTTTGGGATTATCAGCTGATTTAAAGCCCTGCCAAGTTCACTCTTGTACTATGTCTTTTTATACTGCAGTAAAATTAATTATTGTCCATAAATATGTTGTCAGATGATTGTCTTGATTAACTAGTATGCCCATCTAAATATTGAATAAACATTGGAAAGTAGAATTCATATAACACAGTAAATAACAGCAGAAAAAGACCCACACGGTCCATCCAGTCTGCCCAACAAGGTGGCCAGAGCCACACCTACTACTTTGTGCAGGCCCCAGCCACCCACGTTTAAGCATTGGTTGCCAAATCTCCACCATGCCAACCATATAGGGGAAAGGGAAATGGGACTTGATGTACCGCCTCTCTGAGGTTATTGCAACTACATTCAAAGTGACTTGCCCAGAGTCACAAGGAGCTGCAGTGGGAATCGAACTCAGTTCCCCAGGATCAAAGTCCACTGCACTAACCACTAGGTTACTCCTCCACTCCATATAGGCAGCCAAACATGATGGGCATCTTTGTTTTAACCATATAGATAATCCCCAAGTATTGCTGACAGTATTCAACTTATTAGTCAAGATGTTTTACCTCCCCCCCCCCCCCCACCCCTCCCCGAGCTGTACAGCACCCTCACTCGCATCACATGACAATAAAGTGATCTACAACACTGGATTTGCCGAAGCTTCACCTGTCTTTTGACATTTGTGGGACACAGACCTTATCTGTCCTGTATTAGGGGAGGGGGGAGAGAGTGGCCTGGTGCAGCAAGTAGCACAGCTTGTGGCGGCTTTTGTGCTACCTGCTGCGCCAGGCCACTCTCTCCCCACCCTCCCCCAATACAGGACAGACTTCTGTGTTCCCCCAATGCTGGAGTTGCCGAATCTTCCTCACTTTTGCCTTTTGAAAATTATAAGTGAAGCAATGAAATATAATAAAATTATGCATAAATGTAGGGTTAGAATAGTCTAACTTGTTTACACATTACCTACAAAGAGATTTAGAAGGTAAGGGATAAACTAGGACTTAGCAGAAGGTAACACTTTCCTAGTGAATTTCAGAATGCAGTAAAATATTGCATGGTAGTATTCATAGATTATCTTAAACCAATTCCTTGGATACTTAAGTTGACCACTCAAATCTTATATTTTTCTCTTCCCATATTTAAGATTTAGATGCTACTTTATTCAAAGTTGTACTCTTAGGTGAGGTTTAGAAAAAAAGCCATTACATAACATGTTTGCTATGAAAACTTTTAAATCAAATGAAGTTACTTACCTACAACAAGTATTTTTAAGTCTGTACCACAAGTGGGTGATGACGTTGCATGGCACATCATAATGATGTGCTTTGTTGTGTGAGATACAATGCACAACAAATTGTCTTTTCTCAAAAGCCAGCCACTTCCAGTTGTCATACGTAGGCTTAGAACAAGCTTCAGTGCGTTTGTACTGTTGTAGTAAACATTTTGGGAACTATCCCAAATATCTAGGCTGTAACAGAACATTTTTGGGAATTTGTTAATGCCACAAATGCACTGCTGTTTATTCTTTGTCAGTATAACAACAGTTCTCTGGTGCTTGGTCTCTTTGATTTGTGACTGTTCTTCCTGGTAAGATCTGGGGGCCATTGGCTGCCCCAGTTAATCCTAAGTGCAGCTTTCTGCTTCTCCTTCCCAATACACACTCTCCGCCACTTTCTCTGGAGGCTTGCAACTGTTTGTTTTTTTCCCATTTTGCTCACACCTTTTTCAGTAGTAGCTCAAGGTGAGTTACATTCAAGTACAGGACAGCTGTTATGTTTTCTTCTGGTACTGCATGGCTCTTGTTGTATCTGAGCCACATGGTGCCTGAAATTTCATACTATGTGAGAAAAAGAACCATTGAAGAAATTCAGTGGAATCTGTGTGGCTCAAACTCACTGACAACCATGTGGTGCCAAAAGAACACAGAAGGGTTTTTCCAGAAGCCACACTAGCAGTTAGCCTCCAAAGAAGGCTGGAGGGAGGAGGTTAACAAACTGGGAGGAAAGCCAGCTTAGAGGAAATAGGGGCTAGAGACTGGCTGTGATGTGATTGAGTGTTCATAATAGAGGAAGAGACAGTGGGGGAGGGGAAAAAAAGACCACCCACATCACATTACCCTTTAGGGCATTTAGGCTCTCCTGAGATTTTGATTATTAAGCTCAACAATCATGATCACCCCAACATAACCCAGAAAGATCTATGAAAATGTATAATTGGACATCATACTTTTACTAATAAACTTTAGGTTCCTTTTAGTAAGTTTTGTTAAGCAGCTAGCATGGTTTTTACCACATATTGGATGTTAGAATGAACCTACACTAATGGATTAACACATGTTAAAACAGCCAGCATGCTAAAATCCCAGGCTACCTGCTTAAAATGCGTGTGATGGGGTAGAGCAGAGGAGTGGCTTGCTGTGACAGCTAGCTTGGGTTAGTACCATGTGCTAATTGTCACAACTATTAGCATAGATAACACCTCAAGCGCAACAGTTTGGTAACATGTCTGCCCAGTGCTGTTGATAATGCTAGGGCAGCCATTTCACAATTTTGCTGCTCCCTGATCTGATCATTCTCTTTGAACTGATCCCCCCCCCCCCCCCTCAAAAAAAATATCTACTCCTATCCAATCTGATCATTCCCTTTGAACCCTTCAAGATGTGATCCCCTGAAGTCCCTGCCATCTAAATGCAAAGGTTATATGTAGCCCTGCCCCCCCCCCCCAAGGAGAGCCCCTCCTCACACAAATCTGACCCTGACCCCTTTGCTCAGGGTCATCTGCTCCATTTTGCAGCCAGAGCATGAATGAGGTGAGAGCAAAAGTGGACCACTCCTGTCCTGTACCTCTAGGGATACTCAGAGGGTTAGAAGTGGAGTTTGTGTAAGGGGGGGGGTCTTTTATTGGTGGGGGGGCAGGGTTATATATAAAATTTGAGTTTGAGTGGGAGGCGCCTTTTAAAGGAGGGTGTTTCAGTGCTCGAGGGGATCTTTGGAGGAGATCAGATCATGTGGGGAGATCTTCGGTGGGGGGGGGGGGGGGGGCAAAATTGGATTAAGAAGGTGTGCTGTATTTGTTGGGCCTGAATCATATTATATACAGTGGTCGTGTTTGCAACTTTAATAAATGGGGGAGCTGTACCTGATAATTTTCTTTTCTTAGGTCTACCAGAACAGTCCAGAACTTGTGGGTTATGACCATCAACCAGTGGATGGAGACAGATAAGAAAGTAGTTCTTTGTGATTCGCTCCTTAAGGGCACTGTCTAGCTCTAGAACACTGAGTATTTCAATGACAAAACAATGGAGCATATATACAGAGTTGAAATGGTGATACTTAAAACAGTTAAGGGTGAGCTTTCCAGATCATATACACTATCTTGTTTAAAAAAAAAAAAAAAGTCTTCACACCCTGGTACAATTTTCATTGTCAGTATCACAAAGTAACCCTTAAGCTCAACTGGCTCATATACCAAAATAGGAAGTTTTATGCCACAAAGATACAGACTAGGCTAGTTGAAGTAGAAAGTAACCTACTCTCCTCAAATACAACTCAGTAAGTGAGGAAGAAGATAGTATACTCTACTGTCACACAGTTCATCAACTGAAGCAGAAGCTATAAAATGAAAGGGCAACAGAACTCTACAACTTAAGCAGATACTTTCCTAGCAAGCTGTATTTGATGGCAAACATTGAATATATTGTAGATTGAAAAATAAAATAGGCATAGTAATAAACAGAAGAATTCCTGAAGGTGGGCTTCTGGACTGATCTGGTACGACTAAAAGAAAGAAAATTATCAGGTAAGACATAATTTTTCCTTCCTTATCGTCCATACCAGAGCAATCCAGAACTTATGGGGTGTAGCAAAGCAGTTCACAAATAGGGTGGGAGTCCAAACTTGCAGTTCAAGAAGCTTAATCCAAAATAGGAAGGCTGTAAGAATTATCAAATTGAATTGAAAGGCCTAAGTACAATAAATATTGATAGACTGAAGCCAAGGAGAGATCAATGCAAAAGGTATTGTGAAGGTAAATTTCCATAATTATGGAAAAACTGAAAAAACAGCCAACACTGAAAGGGTGAAGAATGGCAGAAATGAAGACTGAAGCAGAGCCTTGAAAGACCAAAGACAAACTGATATGCAGAGGTTAAAATATAGGAATAATACAACTAGACTGAAGCTCATAATCTATCATGCTACTGAAACCCAAGAGCCACTGAGAATCAGAGAGATACTAATGATACCTGATGGGAAAGCACAGTAGATACTACAAAGTTGAGCCCCAGTAGATAATGGCATATGGGATCACAGGTGACCAAAAAGAGGAGAAACATAACTGGCATTGAAAAGAAAAATCAGAGGGAGGAGGAAGAAACTGGAGCAGCAGTGGCAAAGGAACTCCAAGCTGAGACTCTGCTGACAATGGTAAGGTGAGGGCCTGCTATTAATGACAAGCTCATTGCGTACCATTGGTAGTGGCATGCTAAAGGTGAGCTGAGCTGAACCTGTGAGAAAGAGCACTGATGATCCCTGCAAGCTAAGGAATAGGTGAGGTCATTGTGTAATGCTAAAGCCTCACTAATTGAGCCAAAATAAGCAGGGTGGCGATTGGGCAGTCAAATACACCTAATAATATGAGTCTGAGACGTCAGGCCCAACTGATTCTGTAGTGTTAAACCCAGTGGAGCTTGAGAGGCTGAGCTCAGTGAATCTGTGGGGGTAAGCCCTACCAAATCTGTGAAGCAAAGTGTAAGAGAACTTATAAGGTGATAGATGCTGATTCTGCAAGGAAAAGCTTAGGAGAAACTGTGAGGGTAGCCTCAGATGATTATGTGATAATCACAGTTGATTCCACAAGGATAATCACCACCAATTCGTAGAGTTTAAACTTTGAGGCTAAGCACAGATAGCACTGAAGCTTAAGCATAACCAGTTCTGCAAGAAGAAACTCAACAAATTCCTGAGGTTCATTCCAGGTGTTTCTGGAGGTTAAGGGTAACTGAGTTATTGAGGGTAATTGCAGCTGATTCTATGAGAGTACATCCAGTTGGTTCTGTGAGGCTATACACAGGTGACTCTAAGGTAAGTTGAGGAGACCCCGCAAAATGATTACCTTTTTGTGAGTCTAAGCCCAGCTCTGTTGTGGGAACAAACACCACTGCCCCTGTGAAAATAAGCACATATGAACGTGAGAGGTGAATCATTGATGAGTCAGAGATAAATCTGCAAGGGTAATTACAGTCTAATTCATGAGAGTGAGAGCAGCAAAATTAGCGATGTGATGCATTTTTGTGTGGGTAAGCACAGCAAACTGGAATAAAAACCAAAAGAGGCAATGTGGTTAGGTTGAGCAGAGTCCTTGTAGCTAAATCAAGCCGAGCCCAAGTGATTAAGCCCAGCAAAGCTCATGAGTTAAGTATGGCTGAGCCCGTGCAGTGCAGCACAGAAGCATGCCAATATACAGAGCAGAAGTTCAGTTGATACTGTGAGGACAAACCCACCTGAATCTACGAGGTTAAGACAGAGGTCCCCGAAAAAAAAAAATAGATCGAACTAAAGGTAAGGCACAGACACTATTTGGCACAGAATCTCAGATACAGACTGAGCTAGAAGCAGGGTGAAAAGAGAAGGATGCATTTCTGAGGATGTATCTAAGTGAAAACGTGTAATAAGAACTGAGATCCATACTCTGAAAAAGGTAGGATAGAGTGTAAGAGAGATGTGAAGGTCAAATGGATTGAAAGCCATAAGGTGAGAACAATAGCAGAACCTCCCCTGTTGAATACAATGAGAAGTCTCAGGATAGAAGCAAACTGAAAATGAAATACAGCAGCATTTAGCAGAAAACACAGCCAAAAATGAGATGTAAAAGATGTCTTTCACATGAAAAGGAGCTGCAAACTCAAATGGTAGCACAGCTATGAGGAAGAATTTATTTGATGCAGAAGAACGAAATAGAGTAGAACCTGACAGAGAGGAACACAGTCGCTGCTAATTGAAATGGAATTCCAGCAGGAGAAAGGCACAGCTGAGGCTAGAAGGAGGAAACCTAGCTGATGCATAAGACCCATCATGCAGACATGATTGACTTATTTATAAGATAAAGAATATAAGGTATTGCCTATATCACTATGAAGAACATTTTCAACGCACTTAGACTAAGAAAATATGCCTCTATGTCACTTAAAATGATATCCAATGTCTTGCTGAAACATGCTGTTGTCTTGAAAGTACTACTACTACTACTACTTAACATTTCTAAAGCGCTACTAGAGTTACGCAGCGCTGTACAATTTAACATGGAAGGACAGTCCCCCTTAACAAAGATTAAGTGAAAACTAATGCCTTCATCTCCATAATTCATCAACAGATGGCAGCACTAGCATGCTCCTTGTGTTCACTTGCTCTTTAAAATCTCTACATAAGTAATGCCACACTGGGAAAAGACCAAGGGTCCATCGAGCCCAGCATCCTGTCCACGACAGTGGCCAATCCAGGCCAAGGGCACCTGGCAAGCTTCCCAAATGTACTATACATTCTATACATGTTATTCCCGGAATTGTGGACTGCCTTCACCTTAGTTGGCAAGAAGAGTGTGTGATTGAAGAGGCTGTTTTACTATCACTTGTGAAATGGAAGCATGCAGTAAGCACTCATCAATGTGATTTAAGCAATGTGCCATGATAGAATTTCTGACTGTTGAAGGAGTTCCTCCAATTGAAATTCAGTGCTGCATGCAGGTTGTCTGTGTTAATGTGAGCACTGTGCACTGCTGGGTCAAAAAATGTAAAAATTGTGGACTGGGAAGAGCTGATTTGTGAGATCAGAATGAAGTGGATGATTCGCACAGCATCAGACGAGTGTTGCACAAGAAAGGTTGATAAGCTTGTAAAGGTCAATCACTCAAAGCATTACACTGCAACCCTGAAAAGAACGATTGAGAAGGGTTCAGAAGCACAAGAAGCAAATTTTGTTTCAACATGACAATGCTGGGCTTCACACAGTATGAAACACCACAAAGGCAATTGCAAAGACTGCTCCCACAGTCTTACTCCTTCTGCCATGCAACCCATAGCGTCATGCACTTTTCAAAACTGAAAGAATACCTTCTAGGGCATCTGTTCAACTAAAATGAAGAGATGGAAAGGACTGTGAGCAACTGGTTGAAGAAACAAGACATACAGTTCTTTTATGACAGCTTTCAAAAACTTGTCCATTGTTGGCAAAAATGTAGTGAATGGTGGTGACTATGTACAAAAGTATAAATATATGTAATAAAAGAGCAAGTTTCAAGCATTATTTTTTTATTATATTTTTGTTTAAACAAAAGCTATGGAGGTGGAGATGTTACTTTTCATTTTAACCCTCATATTTCCACTGCTAGCTCTAGGTTAATAATATAATAATAATAATAAAACTGTATTTATAACCCGCTATATCGGTAAAAGTCTAAGCAGGGAAGAAATCACAGACATAAAAACAAAAAACATAACAATAAAAACTAATCACTCAAAAAAACTGTACACAAATTTACTATATAACTCTTAAAACATGCTACAAGGTAAATATGCATGTTATTAAAACAAAATAGTATCATACATCAGAGGAATCAAAAGCCTGAGAAAATAAATATGTTTTTAGGATAGGATAGAGCCTGAAACCTTAGAAAAGTGCCTAGCACAATCCCTCAGCTAAAGACCAAGGCACTTCTAAAGAGCTCAAATAATGTACAAGTACTAGGGTGAAGCCCAAAGCAACCAGAGGGTAAAAGCTAACTGACTGAAAGGGGATTATACTGAGGAATAGAAGAGAGGGAAGAATTAGTCCCTAAAGATACCCTTGAGTCCTCCTAAGTGAAAGATACTTTTATGAAAAATACAATCCTCGGATATTGCTGCACCTAAAAAAAAAAAGGGGGGGGGGGCTGTTTTTCAGCATAGAGGATACAGGAATAGCCAGAATCATATTACAGGCACCAGAGGAGAACTGAGAGAAAGGCAGAAAGCAAATGCAAAGGAGCTACCTGCCTGCCAGTGGTGTTCTATACTATAACATCATATTCCAAGGAGGACGATGAAGCTCCTCTAGGTCCACCTAGCCCTTGGCACAGCACCAAAGAAGCAGAGAAAAGGTACAGGTTTAGTAGAAGTGTCTCTGCCAAACGTTCCAACCTATCCTTACAGTGTATAGGAATACTCCAAGAAAAGTATAAGCGCTTTTAAGCAAAAGCTGTGTCAGTCATCTGCTATAGATAGAGATGACTAAAGACAATGACTTCCTCTGACACAGAGAACTGCAACTCCTTGGCAAAAACAAGTGAAACATACACATTTCCCAAGCCATACTTTGATTACCCAGTATAAAGCATTACTTCCACAAGACAGCCTAAGCATAGAAGGCACAAACTACATATGAACACCTAATATTCCTCTCTCATACTCGCAAGGAATAAACCAAAGTACACTCCTCTCCTGTTTAAGCATGTACACTAGTGCCAAAGATCTCTCTCTGAATAGCAATATCACAAAGAAAAAGAACTGCTGACATACTTGAAAGCATGGTAAGGGAAGACATCCAGAGCGTTTATACCCAGCCCTCAGGCATACTCATTGTTAACTTCCCACCATCAATCCTGGTAGGCCAGAACCTTGAGGAATGTCTGAGGCAGCCATGCTGAATCATTTTTAAAACAACTAAACATGCATACCCTCCCCCCCCCCCCCCCCAATATTAATCCGGTGACGGTGAGCATTATTTTAAATGGTAAAATTATGTATCATACCTGATAATTTTCTTTCCATTAATCATAGCTGATCAATCCATAGACTGGTGGGTTGTGTCCATCTACCAGCAGGTGGAGATAGAGAGCAAACTTTTGCCTGCCTATATGTGGTCATGTGCTGCCGGAAACTCCTCAGTATGTCGATATCAAAGCTCCATCCGCAGTACTCAGCACTTAGAGAATTACACCCACAAAGGGACACTCTGCCCAGCTCACCACCGCCGAAACGGGGGAGGGGAATTAACCCAGCTCATCCCCACACAAGTGGGGGAGGGGAATCCGTCCAGCTCATCCCCGCGGAGCGGGGGAGGGACACCACCCCGCCGATGCGGGGGGATCTGGCTTATCCTGCAACCGCAACCGCGGGAGGAGCTGACTGACCCTAACACCGCAGAAGCGGGAGGGGTACAAAGCTGCCCTACAGCCGCACGAAGCGGGAGGGAGTGCCGGCAGAATTTAAGTCTCAATCCAGCCCCGTAAAACGGAGGGGAGAGGAATGCAGCAGCTCACTGTAACACAAACTCGTCTCAACTCTTGAAGAATCCAAGTGAAAAAACTTGACCACGAAGTCCTCCTGAAGTAACTGAAGACTAAACTTGAACCTAAAAGTCAACCAGAATATAAACAGTACAGATATCTGGGAGAGGCTATGGATTGATCAGCTATGATTAATGGAAAGAAAATTATCAGGTATGATACATAATTTTACCTTCCATATCATCATGCTGATCAATCCATAGACTGGTGGGATGTACCGAAGCAGTACTCACCCAGGGCGGGACACTGAAATCCCTGACCTCAACACTGAAGCTCCAAACCGGGCCTCCGCCCGAGCGGCCACAGTCAAGCGGTAATGCTTGGAGAATGTATGGGCCGATGCCCAAGTTGCCGCCTTGCATATCTCTGCCAAGGAGACGGACCCAGCCTCTGCCATCGAGGCCGCCTGAGCTCTAGTGGAGTGAGCCTTCAGCTGGATAGGCGGCACCTTCCCCGCGGCCACATAAGCCGCTGCAATGGCTTCCTTGACCCATCTTGCCACTGTAGGCTTAGCAGCCTGCAGACCCTTACGAGGACCTGCAAACAGGACAAACAGATGATCTGATTTCCGGAAATCATTGGTCACTTCCAAGTATCTGATGATAACTCGTCTCACATCCAGATATTTGAGAGCAGAGTATTCCTCTGGGTAGTCCTCCCTACGAAAGGAAGGGAGACAGAGCTGCTGATTCATATGGAAGCGAGAAACAATCTTGGGCAGGAAGGAAGGCACTGTGCGAATAGTCACTCCTGCCTCAGTGAACTGCAGAAAAGGCTCTCGACATGAGAGTGCCTGGAGCTCGGAAACTCTTCTGGCTGAAGTGATAGCCACCAAAAAGACTGCTTTCAACGTCAGGTCTTTCAGAGATGCCCTCGACAAGGGTTCAAAAGGCGGCTTCTGTAACGCTCTTAGCACCAGGTTGAGATTCCACGCAGGCACCACCGAGTGCAGAGGAGGGCGCAGGTGATTAACTCCCTTGAGAAAACGCACCACATCTGGCTGCGAAGCCAGGGAAGCACCCTTCAGGCGGCCCCTGAAGCAAGCCAGGGCCGCTACCTGGACTTTAAGGGAACTGAGCGACAGGCCTTTCTCCAGACCTTCTTGCAGGAATGCCAACACTGAAGAAATTGGAGCAGTGAATGGAGAAAATGAGCCTGCTTCACACCACGCTGCAAAGGTATGCCAAACCCTGGCGTAAGCAGTAGAAGTAGAGCGCTTCCTCGCTCTCAGCATAGTGGCGATGACCTTGTCTGAGAAGCCCTTCTTTCTCAGACGCTGCCGCTCAATAGCCAGGCCGTAAGACCAAAGGGGGAGGGATCCTCCATCACCACGGGACCCTGATGTAACAGACCCTGCTCCACTGGCAGCCGCAGAGGATTGTCGACTGAGAGCCTGATCAAGTACGCATACCAGGGACGTCTGGGCCAGTCCGGACCCACCAGGATTATCCGGCCCGGATGCTGTGCCACCCGGTCTAGCACCCTGCCCAACATGGGCCAGGGCGGGAACACATAGAGAAGCTCTTGTGTCGGCCACTGTTGGAGAAGAGCATCTACTCCCAGGGATCGAGGGTCCCGTCCTCTGCTGAAAAAGCGCGGCACTTGGCAATTGGCCGATGACGCCATCAGATCTAGGCTCGGCTGGCCCCAGCGCTTCGTGATGTCCAAGAACGCCTGAGCAGATAGCTGCCACTCTCCGGGCTCCAAGGTATGGCGACTGAGAAAGTCCGCCTTGACATTCATGACTCCGGCAATGTGGGCCGCTGACAGCTGTTCCAGGTTCGCTTCCGCCCACTGGCATAGATTCATGGCCTCCTTGGCTAGAGGGGCGCTCTTGGTACCTCCCTGGCGGTTGACATAGGCCACAGCCGTGGCATTGTCCGACAGGACCCGTACTGGCTTCAACGCCAGTACCGGGATGAACTCCAAAAGCGCCAACCGAATGGCTCTGAGTTCCAGGAGGTTGATAGACCACTTTGCCTCTGCAGGGGACCAGAGCCCCTGCGCTGTCCTTCCCAAGCAGTGGGCTCCCCAGCCCGACAAAGAGGCATCCGTCGTGACGACAATCCACTCCGGGGTCACCAGAGGCATTCCTGCAGACAACTTGTCTGTCTGCGTCCACCAGCTCAGTGCCTTGCGCACTGCTGGGTCCAAGGGAAGGCGCACAGCATAATCCTCCGACATCGGAGTCCAGCGCTGCAGCAGAGAGAGTTGTAGTGGTCTCATATGAGCCCTGGCCCAGGGCACTACTTCCATCGTGGCCGTCATAGAGCCCAACAGCTGCACATAGTCCCAAGCCCGAAGAGGAGAGGCTACTAGGAACTGGTCCACCTGAGCCTGAAGCTTGACAATCCGATTGTCTGGCAGGAACACTCTGCCCACTTGGGTGTCGAATCGAACTCCCAGATACTCCAGGGACTGAGTTGGGCGCAGCTGGCTTTTCTCCCAGTTGATGATCCACCCCAGGGAGCTCAAAAGAGCAACCACCCGGTTCACAGCTTTGCCGCACTCTGCATAAGAGGGGGCTCAGATCAACCAGTCGTCCAGATAAGGATGGACTTGTACTCCTTCCTTCCTCAGGAAGGCCGCGATGACCACCATTACTTTGGAGAAGGTCCACGGAGCAGTAGCCAACCCGAATGGGAGGGCTCTGAACTGGAAATGTCGGCCCAGGACTGCAAAACGCAGAAAGCGTTGATGAGGAGGCCAGATGGGAATATGCAAGTACGCTTCCTTGATGTCCAAGGATGCCAGGTACTCCCCTGCCTTCACTGCCGCTATAACAAAGCGGAGAGTCTCCATGCGAAAGTGCCGAACTTTCAAGGCCCGATTGACCCCTTTGAGGTCGAGGATAGGCCGGACAGAACCTCCTTTCTTTGGTACCACAAAGTAAATGGAGTAACGCCCCTTGCCAAGCTGATTTTCTGGCACCGGAACGACCGCACCCAGGCGGATCAGATTGTCCAAGGTCTGCTGCACTGCCACAGCTTTGACCGGAGACTTGCAGGGAGAGAGTACAAACCCGTCTCTTAAGGGTCGGCAGAACTCTAGCTTGTAGCCGTCTCTGATGACTTCCAGCACCCAAGCGTCTGAAGTTATTGTGGTCCACTCGCCCAGAAACGAGGACAGCCGTCCTCCAATCTGCACTGGGGCGTGGACCAAGGCCCCGTCATTGGGTACGAGACCCTGGGGGAGGACCGGAGGGAGCACCTCCGGGACGGCGGTCTCTGCGAAAGGAATGCTGCTTGGGGGAGAAGTTCCTCTTGAAGGAGGAGGGGGCAGAGGAGCCCGACCTGCCCGGGCGGTACCGACAGGCTTCCTGAAACCGTCCTCTGGAGGTACCGGGGCGAGTACTAGCCCGAGCCCTGACCTCTGGTAACTTCTTGCCCTTAGACGTGCCGAGATCGGTCACGATTTTGTCCAGCTCGACCCCAAAGAGCAGCTTGCCTTTAAAAGGCAATCTAGCCAGGCGGGATTTAGAGGCGTGGTCAGCAGACCAATGCTTCAGCCAAAGCCACCGCCGCGCAGAGATTGTCTGAGCCATGCCTTTAGCTGAGGCCCTCAAGACATCATACAGCAAGTCTGCCAAATAGGCTAAGCCCGATTCCAGGGCCAGCCAATCAGCCCTCAAGGAATGATCCGAGGGAGAAGCCCGCTGCACCATAGTCAGGCACGCCCTGGCCACATAGGAGCCGCAAACTGAGGCCTGCAAACTTAAAGCAGCCGCCTCAAAGGACGACCTTAAGGCCGCCTCCAATCTTCTATCTTGGGCGTCCTTTAGGGCCGTGCCACCTTCCACCGGCAACGCCGTTTTCTTAGTCACCGCAGTGATTAAAGAATCCACGGTAGGCCACAGATAGGCCTCACGTTCACTTTCAGGCAAAGGATAGAGGCGGGACATAGCCCTAGCCACTTTAAGGCTCGCTTCCGGGACATCCCATTGAGCCGAAATTAAGGTGTGCATGGCATCATGCACGTGGAAGGTTCTAGGCGGGCGCTTCGTCCCCAGCATAATGGCAGAGCCAACAGGGGCTGAGGGAGAGACGTCCTCCGGAGAGGAAATCTTCAAAATGCCCATGGCCTGCACTAACAGGTTGGGTAAATCCTCTGAGCTAAAGAGCCGCGCTGCAGAGGGGTCATCCGCTCCATCCGAGCGGGGATCCGTCTCCTCCAAGGAATCCGCAAAGGACCGTTGGGAGAACTCAGATACGCTGCCCTCATCTACATCGGAGGAGACAAAGTCCTCCAAGGCCTGGGAATCAACCCGAGGGCGTTTACCTCCGGGGGCCTCAACCTCTTTACCAGACGAGGGAGCAGGGGCAGCGTTTTGCATAAGGAAGGCCTGATGCAGCAGCAAAACAAACTCGGGGGAGAAACCCCCCAGACTGTGCACTTCCGCAGCCTGGGCTACAGCCCTAGACGCACCCTCAATCGGCGCTCGCAAGAGCGGGGGAGAGACATGCTGCGCATCCAAGATGGCGTCCGGCGCGACACTCCGCGAAGGAGCCGCGCGGGAAGAACGGCGCTTAACTTTAGCCGCTTTTGTGCCGTCGCCCAAATTAAGGGCGTTCATGGCATTAATGTCTCCCACCTCAAGGGCGGCCCAAGAAGAAGCCGTCCGAGCCGCGTGGCCGGCCAAGATGGCGGAGGCGAGCAGCGGGGGATGGGCGTTTATGGCGGGAAAAACCGCCACACCGGAGGAAGGACCGGGACACTCATCGGTCACGAAACTGTCACCCAACAAGGGCGAATCAGACTTTAAGACCCCCGCATCCCCTCTAGAAGCGCCCAAGCGATCAGGGGAGCGACTCTTTGCGCCCTCGCCCTCCGACGCCATAGGCCACATGGAGATCAATCGGGGAACCCCCTGCCCGCTATAAAAAGGTAAAAATTACCTGCTTTCCGCTCCGAGCTGTAACGACCTGGTGTCCCAGTGAGTAGCTGCAATAAACGTTTAAATAAATGTCGAAATAAACGCCTTTAAGGACGTTCAAAATTTTTTTTTTTTTTTTTTTAACGGAGCCAGCGGGAGGGGGGAGAAAAGGAGGGACCTGGTGCCACCAGGTTTGCACTTGCTCAAGAAGAGCCCTCAACCCCAGGCACTCAACAAAACCTAAAAATTAGGCTTGGAGGCCTAGCCAGAGCTGCTGCTGTGTGTGACCACCACCTGCTGAGATAGAGAACATACTGAGGAGTTTCCGGCAGCACATGACCACATATAGGGAGGCAAAAGTTTGCTCTCTATCTCCACCTGCTGGTAGATGGACACAACCCACCAGTCTATGGATTGATCAGCATGATGATATGGAAGCTTAATTTTGCTAGCTAAATTAGCCCCCAATATTGAATGCTGGGCCATCTACTGAGAGCCCTGCATAAACTGTTTTTTAAAAATTAGAGCCCTCCCTGAGACCCTGATCCATTCCCCCTGCCTCTCCCCCCAGCCTGCGGGCAGAAGTCACTCCCTGCTCCCCCCAGTGCCTCGCCTCTAACACCTCAATAATTCAGTAGCCCCCCTCCTATTTTGATCCCTGATGGTCCAGTGGTGGTCACTGTAGTACCCAGAGCTGCCACAAGAGGTCATGACAGCAATTTTTGGGAAGGCACCACAAGAAGCAGGAGCTTGGGGGCAGCGCTTCTGCCCCCAATGAACACCACTGGACTACCAGAGATCAAGGTAGGCCCAGGGAGGGTCTACCTGCATTATTGAGGTGTTATTTATTTAGATATTGGAATTTATTAACCATCTTTATGAAGAGATTCACCCAAAGCAGTGTACAGCAGGTACAGTTTAACATAAAACTTACAATTTTGTAAACAGCATAACAATAGTAAAATAACCAATAACATAAATACAATAAATGAGATAGACTTGAAAACAGTAAGTTGAAGGTTGGAGGGGGAGTGGCTTGTGGCCACTGGCTGGGGGAGGGGGAGAGGAGGATGTGTCAGGGACTCAAGGTGGGGGGGGGCTCCAATTTTTTAAAACAGTTTATGCACGTCCTGCCCCGATACTCAGCCAGGGCCTGCATAAGCTTAAGCAGGTGAATTTAGGGCAGCTTTTGATCTGTCCTAAATTCACCCATTTAAGCTGATGTGGGCCTTGGCTGAATATTGCCAGCACCCGCATAAGCCCTGGCTCCTCCCCAACATACCCCCTGACCGGACCACTTTTGGGGGACTGGTCAGACGTGATATTCAGCGGTGCTACTCGGTATTATGCCGCTGAATATCAGTGGTTGGGCAGGGACAGACGATTTACGTGAGCCAGAACCTCTCTAGCCCACTTAAATCGCTCTGTATATCGGCCTCATAGTACATAACATAAAAACATAAGAGTAGCCATACTGGGTCAGACCAATGGTCCATCTAGCCCACTACCCTGTTTCCAATAGTGGCCAAGCTAGGTCACAAGTTCCTAGCAGGAACCCAAATCGTGGCAACACTCCATGCTACCAATCCCAGGGCAAGAAGTTGCTTTCCCATATCTGTCTCAATAGCAGACTATGGACTTTTCCTCCAGGAACTTGACCAAACCTTTTTTAAACCACGATACGCTAACCACTGTTACTACATCCTCCGGCAAAGTGTTCAGAGCTTAACTATCCATTGAGTGAAAAAAAAAATTTCCTCCTAGCAGATGACGGCAGATAAAGACCTGAGTGGTGCATTCAGTCTGCCAAATAGTCACACTCATCAATTCATGATTAACAATGAATGTGATGTTAAAATAGTTGATCTTGGTCTTTCATTGCCATTTTCAGGACACAGGCTGTAGAAGTGGAGGGGGGAGGAGCTGAAAACTGCTAAACTATACCGTGGCTCCAAAGTTAAAGCTTATCATATATCCCAGAAGTGTGGAGACCAAACCTTAAATAGTACCCCCAGCTCACCTGAATCTCAGTTTTGAATCAGGTTCAGAAGCCACTCCAGTTAACCAGAATGTGCACAGTTAGCGCATCATCCATTTGTTAGAAGCACATATTTGAAATATATAATCTTGTGTTTGTGTGCTTTGATTTAGATTCTCTAATAATAGAGGTGAGATATAAATGCAAAAATAGTACAGAAAGAGAAATACTGAGTGTTCTAGAGCTGCATGGTACCTTTAAGTAGTGAATCACAATGGACTACTTTCTCAGTTTCCATCTGCTGGTTGACAGGCATAACTCACAAGTTCTGGACTGGTCTGGTATGGATGATAAGGAAGGGCTCTTTCTTATATATAACTAGGAAAAAAGGCCTGTTTCTGATACCAATGAAACGGGCGCTAGCAAGGTTTTCCTCGGAGTGTGTGTGTTTTACAAAGTGTGTGTGAGTGAGTGTGTGATAGAGAGTGAATGTGTGAGTGTGTGTGACAGAGAGAGTGTGAATGTGTGAGTGTGTGTGACAGAGAGAGTGAGACTGTGTGCGAGTGTGTGTGAGAATGAGAGTGTGTACCAGGGGCCCCCTCCCTCCCTGCCTCCCAGTTTCAGTGTCCGTCCGCCCCCCCTTCCAAGTTCCAGAGTCCGCCCCCCTCCAAGTTCCATGGTCCGCCCTCCCTCCCACCCACCCAGTTCCTGGGTTGTTGCCCCCCTCTCCCCCTCCCTTCCAGTTTCATGGTCCGCCTGGCCCCCTCCAAGTTCCAGGGGCCGCCCTCCCTCCAACCCACCCATCCAGTTCCTGGGTCGTTGCCCCCCCTCTTCCTCCCTCCCAGTTCCAGGGTAGTTGCCTCCCCGTCCCCCCCCCTCCTTCCACCCTGCGATGTTTAATTGCAAAATTAGGGAGCTGTGATTGTGTGTGTGTGTGTGAGAATGAGAGTGTGTGCCAGGGGCCCCCCACCCAGTTCCAGGGTCCGCCTGGCCCCCCTCCAAGTTCTAGTCTCTTGGTCTTGCCCCCACCCACCCAGTTCCAGGGTAGTTGCCCCCCTCTTCCCCCCCCCCCCCTTCTATGCATCCTTTGATTTTTAATTTGTATATTTGTGAGCTGTGTAATTTTAGAGAACGCACCTGCAACGTTGTGAAGCTGACTCCGTGGCTTCATTGAAGTGAAGGGTTAGTAAGTTTCATTACCTTCCTAAATCTGTAACCATCTCTCTCGACCCCGCCCTCGCGCCTCTGATAGGTCCGCTGCCCTCAACATCATAATGTGATGACGTTGCGGACGTCAAAACGTGTTGATGTCGAGGGCGGCGGACCTATCAGAGTTGCGAGGGTGGGGCCGAGAGAAATGGTTACAGATTTACGGAGCTAACGAACCTTACAAACCCTTCACTTCAGTGAAGCCAAGGAGTCAGCTTCAGAACGTTGGAGGTGCTTTTTATTATAGTACAGAAGATATACATGCATACATATAATGGGGTTGATATTCAAAGCAATTTAACTGGGTAGGAGAGGATCCTGCCTGGTTAAATCGCCTGTGCAAGGCTCTCTGGGGACATTCAGTGGCACTTAACTGGATAGTGCCACTGAATATCCCCTCTAATCACATAAGCCAAAACCGGCTATGTTGTGGGCAGTCTGGGGGCAGAGCTGAGGTGGAGTCAGCAATTAGCCAGTTAAGTGCTGCTATTCAGCACAACTGGATAAGTTAACCGGACAAATTGGACAGCATAAAACAGTCCTATCTTTGTCTGGTTCAACTTATCCAGTTAAGGGCAGAATATTGGCCCTTACCTGGATAAGTGTCAGCCATTCACACATACCCAGATATTCACTGCTGATGGCCGGACATGGCCCAGCATTTAATATCCAGGCATAAAGACAACAGCAATGAAAAAAAAATGAATGCTGCTAGTTGAATATTTACCCCTATAAGAGCAATTTCCAAAAGTCATGTCTACAGGTTAATGGACTATTTGAAAATTGCCTGCCTGCCCTCCCTCCTACAAGCATTTAAAGAACCATCAGGACCTACTGTTTTGCTTTGACTGTAGCTATTCATTACCACCCCTCAGAAGCTGCTGCCCTAGAAAACTGCTAATCTGCTTAATAGTTAAGCCACTGGCCCTCACTGAGGGGAGAAAAAATGTGTGTAGGGAGAGAGGGTATGAGGGAGCTGATTTTGTTTTGTTTTGTTTTTTGTTACATTTGTACCCCGCGCTTTCCCACTCATGGCAGGCTCAATGCGGCTTACATCGGGCAATGGAGGGTTAATTACATGAGTCACTCTGAAATGGCTGACACTGGAAATGAATCCCCCACCCTTGCCCAGGGTACTGGCCATTTTGGCTTACGAAGGTCCTGATTCTCATAATGTTTTTTCCCAAAGTGCCCCCCTTTTGAAAAATTGTGAAGATCGCTGACCTCTGTAGTACTACCATATTTTACTAACCATTTACTGTTGTGTGACAAACTAGCTTTGCTATCTTAAATAAGTGTATGTAATAATTCGTCCATCATCATGAGAATATTATGAACAGTATTGTAGTTTTAAGATCCTTCTCTTCAAGAAATGAACACCAACTCTGACAGTAAACCTTTAAATAACATACATTAAATTGCATATGATTTATTGCTACTTAATTAAAAAATACATTCAGTCAGCATTTTAGGAGATACAAACAATGAATACCAATGTTTTGCATTTGAGTCCTTTTAGCATCTTACTTTGAAGTTCAGTCTGTAAGAGAAAATAAAAAGAGTTTTCAGTTTTATCCAGGTTTTTAAGTGTGATAGTGTAGTTAGTTTCTTGCATGAAAATGATACATGAGCTTCTTCTGCCAAAAAGAGGTGCCCAGGAACATTACCTCAAGAATGCAGAGATAGCTTTTTCACCTGTCACACTACATGATTTATTTAGAAATCTGGAAAACATGATTTATTTAGAAATCTGGAAAACCAGTAAGTCCCCGTCCCCACTTCAATGTTCTTAAAAATGAAGATCACATTTTGACAATCTTTTTCTTTTGTGAATGGTATGGGATTTGCGTTACAAGACGTATGAGGAGAGACTTGCTGACCTGAACATGTATACTCTGGAGGAAAGGAGAAACAGGGGTGATATGATACAGACGTTCAAATATTTGAAAGGTATTAATCCGCAAACAAACCTTTTCCAGAGATGCGAAGGCGGTAGAACGAGAGGACATGAAATGAGATTGAAGGGGGGCAGACTCAAGAAAAATGTCATCAAGTATTTTTTCACGGAGAGAGTAGTTGATGCTTGGAATGCCCTCCCGCGGGAGGTGGTAGAAATGAAAACGGTAACGGAATTCAAACATGCATGGGATAAACATAAAGGAATCCTGTTCAGAAGGAATGGATCCTAAGGAGCTTAGCTGAGATTGGGTGGCAGAGCCGGTGGCAGGAGGCGGGGATGGTGCTGGGCAGACTTATACGGTCTGTACCCTGAAAAGGACAGGTACAAATCAAGGTAAGGTATACACAAAAAGTAGCACATATGAGTTTATCTTGTTGGGCAGACTGGATGGACCGTGCAGGTCTTTTTCTGCAGTCATCTACTATGTTACTATGTGATATCGTATAACTCCTTTTTCTGTGGCCATTAGCCTTCTGGAAAATTTTATAACAGGGCACCTAATAGGCAGGAAGGCACCTATTTTATAAATGCATAAATCCTGCAGCAATCATGTCTAGATTGCAGGTGTAAATATTAGTACATAATTTATGCATATATTTTATAATACATATGTACAAATCATGACCCTGCTCAAACTCCATCCATGAGCAAATTCACATCAGCTAGAACCACACAAACTTTTAGATATATCATTTTACTAGTAAAAGAGGCCCGTTTCAGAGCAAATGAAACGGGCGCTAGCAAGATTTTTGTCGCCAACACCCCTCCCTCCCTCCCTGGCCAACCCCTTCGTTGTTCTGCCATTGCTCCGCCCCCAACGTCATGACGTTTGACACGAGGGCGGGGCCCGGAGCGATTTCCCCCCCCCCCCGCCTCCCTGCCTCTCTCCCTGCCAACCCCTTCGTTGTTCTGCCATTGCTCCGCCCTTGAGGGCGGGGCCCGGAGTGATTTTGGTGGCTTCACCACCACGAACCTTCGAACCTTTTTGAAGGAAGTCAGGGCTTGGCTTCAATTACGTCAGTGTCCTCAGAACGTTGAGGGTGAGTTTTATTATAGTAGATAAGAGGTCTTTTCTGCACAAAAAACGTTAATAAAATTATCTTCTTAATGCCTTAAACTACAGTTTTATACTACAGAAAATTACTTTCACATGAGGTTAGATGCAAATTAACTTTCAATTTCAGTCCTGTTTCGGTTTCTGCTGAAAATCCCAGTGTGTTTTCAGCTGAAAATTAAACTTTGTGCTGTGTCTGGTAGTTTCCGCACCCTTCCCCGAACCAGGGGGGGAGGGACAGTTGGGACAATGTGCTGTGTCTGGTAGTTTCCGCACCCTTCCCCGAACCAGGGCTGCACAGGGGGGAGGGACAGTTGGGACAAAATTCCCCAGGCCCGGGCCTCCAAGGGGGGCCCGGCGCTGGGGTCAGGCCACCAGCACTGCAGTCCCTGGTCTCACCTGCCTGCCCTCGGCTCCGTTGACAACCCCCCTCTGTCTGCCACCGGGCTCCCTGCATTAAAATTGGCAGCACCTCAGCTCCGTTTGGAAAGGCAGATCGCCTCCCTTCGGGCCCTCCCTGTGTCCCTCCCTCGCAGAAACCGGAAGTTACATCAGATGAGGGCGGGACACAGTGAGGGAAGGCCTGAAGGGAGGTGGTCTGCCTTTCCAAACAAAGCTGAGGCACTGCCGATTTGAATTCAGGGGTCCCGGTGGTGGACGGAGGGGGGCTGTCGACGGAGCCGAGGGCAGGCAGGTGAGACCAGGGACTGCAGCGCTGGTGGCCTGGGAGCAGGGGGGGGGGGCAGGAGAGAGGGCGTTGGCGGGGAGGGGGCAGCCTTGCCCCGGGCCCGGCTTAGTCTCTCGGTGGCCCTGCCCCAAACAGGAGCAGCCCACCTCTAGAAATCCTTCCACGTGCCCTGCCTACCTTATACTCACTTCTAGTCTAGGAATGAAGTTGGGGCAAGAGCCATCCCCACAAGTTCCTGCTCATGCTGGCTCTGCTGTCAAAATGGCTGCCATGACCTTCAGCGGCAATTTCACAAGACTGCCGCTAGAGCTCGCAGCAGCCATTTTGACAGCAGAGCCGGCATGGGCAGGAGCAACTAAGGATCACTCCTGCCCTGACTACACTTCCAGTGAGTATAAGGTAGGCCTGGGGGAGGGGGGAGAGTTCTACAGGTGAGTGAGGGGGAGGCAATGGGTGGGGGGGGGGAGTTGGTTTTGGTTTCGGCTGAAACTGAGGAATTTTAGTTGGGCCCTGTTTACTAAGCTGAGCTATAGGTGCGCGCTAACACTAAAGACACCCATAGGAATATATGGGTGGCTCTAGCAATAGCGTGTGCAAAAAACACTAGTGCACCTTAGTAAACAGGGCCTTAGGTTTTGGCCAAAACTATAGAAACCCATTTCATTAGGTCTTCACCTGTTACTTACCTTATCCAGAAATTTTGTACGGCCACGTTTTTCCTAAAGTGGAGGGAGGTCCTCTAGGGACTTCTCGGACTGAGGGAGTTTTTCCTCGTCGGGCGTAGCCTTCTGGTCTGTTTTCATAATAATATTCTGACAGAACTAGTGAGGCCATAATTAAGGGAAATTCTTTTTCTTACTAGCTTTTTTTAAAAAATAGTTAATAGTTTATTTCACTTTCTATACCGTCTGGCTCAAAAACAAGATCACAGTGGTTCACAGTCCTAAAACATTAAAAACAAAAAAAGAAAAGGAACTCTGATTTAAAACAGAAAATACACACCCATACAAGTCCACACACATCCTAACAACAATCACAAGCACAGTCAACCACCACAAAATAAAATACTACTGCAGCAATAATGATGCTCAGAACAGTTATCAAGGGTGAGTTTTCCAGACCACATAAACTACCTTGTAAAAAAAGTCTTTACACCCTGGTACATTTTGCATATTCTGCAGTTTAAAAAAACACAGTTCAAAATGTATTAAAGTAGTTTATTTTACTATACCTAAGCAACATTATCTATACATTCAATATGACAGAACAATGGTAAAAATGCTTAAAAATTAATTATGTACATCAAGTAATGGCATCATAAGATGGAAGCATAGCTCTGGCACTCTACAAAGAAAGGTGAGATTGCATATTCACTTAGCTAAATGCCATTAATAAATACAGAGCCAACTAGTGGATCTGGTGTGGTGATGGCCCAGAAAAAGCCACAGACTCAGGTTTTGTTTGTCGGTGTCTAGACGCAGAAGACTACAAATAAATGTCTTGTTCAATGTTGTATGTCAGAAGAAACAGCACAGAATTGTTTAAATTACATATTTAACTTTAAAGCCAGATGATGATCTCTGACAGTAGTAATTAAAAGAAACAGAAATAAATTTGTCTCATCACTTTGCTCACTGATAAATGTGGCTGTGCTAATTTTTTTTTAAATTGTATCTGTGATTATTTTAAGGAAAGAGGGTTGCCTGTTTAAGAAAAAAAAGAAGTCAGTACTTATCTTAAATAAACTACAGATATATAAAGTCAGGCTTGAAGCTCTTTGTTTTAACTAGTATTGAGGGAAGCTAAATCTTGTTGGGGTCCTTTTACTAAGGCATGCTAACGATTAGCACATGCTAAATGACAAGACACCCATAGGAATATAATGGGTGTCTTATCATTTAGCACATGCTAAATCGGTTAGCACACCTTAGTAAAAGGACCCCTTTGTCTGATGAGATATCAGCCTGCACCGCCTTTATTTGTTTCAAATTTCTAGTTGGTGATTGCTTTTAGTAATAACAATCACACAGAAATTATGTTATTTAATAATATTAATAGGAATTTATTCATAAGATACAAGAAAATTATTTTGACAAGGTTAGAAAGAATTGTTAAGATCAAAGTAATTGAAGTATGTCTCCTTATGCCTTTATCTAAAGGGAGCTGCACTTAAGAGAGTAGTTACTTACCTGTAACAGGTGTTCTCCGAAGACAGCAGGCTGCATATTCTCACAAGTGGGTGACGTCACGTCGGCCCCGGAGGATTTTAAAGCAAAATCTCAAAATCTCTTTACGGCGTTCCGACGCGCGAGCGATCGTACTGCGCATGTGCGCACACCTCTTCCCGCTCGCCGTGCGGACACGCCCCTCAGTTAAATCCAAAAGATGGAGGAGACAACTCCAAAAGGGGAAGGTGGGAGGGTTTGTGAGAATATGCAGCCTGCTGTCTTCGGAGAACATCTGTTACAGGTAACTACTCTTTCTCCAAAGACAAGCAGGCTGATATTCTCACAAGTGGGGTATCCCTAGCTTCCAGGCTTACACAACACAACAAACAGTGGTCAATTGAGTCTCGCAACGGCGAGGCCAGAATAAAATTGACCTGAAAAGAAGAAATATCTAAATGAGTGTAGCCTGGAACAGAACAAAAATGGGCTTAGGAGGGTTGGAGTTGGATTCTAAACCCCAAAGAAGTTCTGCAGCCCCGACTGCCCAAACCGACTGACGAGTCGGCTATTGCTGAAGGCAGTAGTAAGATGAAAATGTGTGGACTGATGACCACACCGCAGCTTTGCAGATCTCTTCAATAGTGACTGATCTTAGATGAGCCACCGACTTAGCCATGGCTCTAATTTTGTGAGCCGTGACATGGCCTTCTAGAGTCAGTCCAGCTTGGACAAAAATGAAGGAGATGCACTCTGCTATCCAAGAAGAAATTATGCAGTTTCCGACAGCAACTGGCATTAAAGAAATAAACAACTGGGCGGACCGTCCGAGGGAGCTCGTCTGCTCCACGCAAAAAGTGCGGAGCTTGCTTTTGCCAGGGTTTGCAAGATGAGGGAGAAAGAATGTTGGCAAGACAACTGACTGGATCAGCTGGTACTCTGATACCAGCGCCAGTAAGAGCTTTGTCTGCATGCAGAGAACTACTCTGTTAAGATGAGAAGTAAGGTAAGGCGCTTGAGCTACTAGAGACCGAAGCTCACCGACCTTACGAGTTGAGGAACAGCCACTAAGGAAAACGACCTTCCAGGTCCAATACTTCAGATGGCAGGAATCCAGTGGCCCGAATTGAGCTTGCAGCAGCTGGATGAAAACGACATTGGGACCCCAAGATACTGGATAAGGAGTGATAGGAACTCTGACCGAAGCATAAGAGCCAACTGTCAAAATTATTGTGGGTGCTAAGCCCAACAGAAATAATCTCCCCTAGACACATACAAGGAATTCTCTCAATATTGGGGGAGAGATAAACCTCTCGTGAAGTGGACAGCTAAAGGCTGACCTTTCACACGTTGATGATAAGCTCTATTGCACAAAGATGAATACTGACAGAGTTGGTCTTGAGACCAGACTCAGACAGGTGTAGAAAGAACTCAAGCAAGGTCTGTATAAGACAAGATGCAGGATCTAGGGCCTTGCTGTCACACTAGACGGCAAACCTCTTCCATGAAAAAGAATAACACCTCTTTGTGAAATCTTTTCTGAAAGCAAGCAAGAGTCAGGAGACACTCTGGAAACTCAACGAAACCCCACTCTCAACATCCAGACCGTGTGAGCCAGAGATTGGAGGTTGGGATGTAGAAGTGCCCCCTCGTTCTGCGTAATGAGAGCTGGAAAACATTCCAACTCCAGAAGAAGAGGGAATCCTATCTGACGCAGCTAGAAAAGAGCAATCCGAATCATGGCTCCACAATCTTGCTTGAGAAACAGCAAAGTCTTTTCCACCAGATGTATGGGAGGATACGCATACGGAAAACCTGTCTCCCAAAGAAGGAGAAAGGCATCCGATGGTAGCCTGCCGTGAACCTGCAGCCTGGAACAGAACTGAGGGACTTTGCGATTGGACTAAGTAGCAAAAAGATCCACTGAGGGGTCTTTCGAACTATAGGCATGCTCAACTGTAGCATTATCCTGCTCAGCCTGTCGGCCAGACTGCTGTTTACGCCAATTAGATAAGTGGCTTGGAGAAAACATGCCGCATTGCGGTCCCACCGCTACATCTGCATGGCATCCTAACTCAGAGGGCAAGATCCAGTACTCCTTTGTTATCGAGTACATCACAACCCGATTGTTTGTTGAATTAAAATAATTTGGTTGGATAGCCAGGAGGGATGCAACCTTCGTCAGCAGCTTTTGACTGAGTAAGATGCCTCAGAATCAAAATAGAGAGAATTAACCACCTCTGAGGGGAATACCGAAGACTGGCGAACAGTCGGGTTACATCCTCTAGATACCCTAAACTTGATACCACTGGGAAGCTAGGATGCACTGAGCGGATGTCATGTGCAAAAGTGCCATGGGAGTTACATGAACTGCGGAAGCCATGTGTCTAGAAGTCTCAATATGTACTGTGCTGTAATCTGTTGAGACGGGCAATCATCGTGTTAAGGGAACACATGCACTCCCAGTCCATGAAGATACGCTGCAACAACAGCCAGGCACTAGGAAAAAAACATACTCTGGATGCAAAGAGAGTATAAGTATCCTGTAAATCCAGAGAGCATAACCAATCGTTTTCCTGAAGTATGGGAAGAAGGATGCCCAGGGAAAGCATCCTGAACCAAATCTGTTTAGGCCCCTTATGTCTATGATGGGACGCAACCCACAAAGAAAGACCTGGAATAGAATCTCAACCCTTCTTGCCCTGGTGGAACGGGCTCGACTGCATTGGCGCTGAGAAAAACAGAGAGTTCCTCTGCAAGTACTCACTTTTGATGGAAGCTAAAGGATTAAGCTTCCAATGAACAATGTGGAGGGTTTGATTCCAGATTGAGAATGTATCCTAACCGGACTAGTTGAAAAACCCCACCGGTTGGAGGATAAAGAAGTCACCTTTGGTGGAGAAAATGTAAACTTCCCCCCCCCCCCCCCCCGACAGGCAGAATGGCCGGTACGGACATTTTTTTTTTTTTTTTTTTTAGTGGCTATACTGAATTGGAGCCAGTCAAAAACCCCTCTGTTTCCTGGGGAATAGCTGCAGGGGCCTGATTAGGTGCACGCCGCTGACTAGAACGAGCGTGCTGAGGCATAGCCCGAACCGGCTGTCGAGAAGTAGGAGTATAGGTACGACCCCTTAAGGCACAAGGAAAACTACTCCTCTCTCTAAAGAACTTCCAAGATGAGGAAGTGTATGTACAGCATATCTACAGTTTTCTGCTGAGTCTCCTCCTCCAGGAGAGAGGCACACAGTCATGAGAGTCTGCGCATCACTGTACCTAGAGCAGAAATCTAGGTGTTACATTACAAGTGTCGAAAATGCCCTTGGACAGGAACCTGCGACACACCGTGTGCTACCTGACCACTTGGTGAAAAGGTCTAGCCTACTCCGGTGGAAATGCTCGTAAAGATCTGACAAGACTTGATTTGGGATGCGATCATGCCAGCCTGGTACGCCATTCTCCAAAAGAGGCTAAGGATGTATGCTCTGGCCCCGGGGGCGCCAAAGTAAGTTCTTAGAACTCCTATCTGTTCTGAGTGCAGAAGACTCAGGTGAAGATAGTAGTCCAGGACCTCTAGCATCTGGGCATTGGGATTCACAATCTCCTCTGTAATGTCAGATGACCATCATTGAACTGAACTAACTACTCAAACAGAGCAGCTCAGATCCAAACACGTCCGATATGGAGGCTACTATGGGTCGAGAAGTTGCCCCAGTAGGGTGCGAACACCCATACCAGAGGCAGCATCGGTGAAGGAGACCAGGTGAAAAGCCAGATGCCGCAGGAGGCGGTAGCACCCATGGCATCCAATGGTACCCATGGTCCCGAAGCCAAGGACAAAGTCTGGAAATGCAATGGGAATCGAAACCAGACTGCAAGACCATGGCACCGACGGTACCGATGATACACATGGTACCGATGGACCTCGGTACCAATGGTACCCATGGTACTTGGTACCGATGATAGTCATGGTATCTGGTATCGATGGTACCTATGATACCTGGTACCGATGGTAACCATGACATGTGGTACCAATGGTACCCCTGATATCCGACACCAACAGCACCGATGGTACCGATGGTATGCATGGCACCGACGGTGCTCATGACACCTGGTACCAATGGCACCCATGGCACCGATGGTACCTGGTCATGATATCTGTCATGATACTCGGTACCGATGGGCGATGATACCTGGTACCGATAGTCGATGGTGCCCATGATACCTGGTGCCGATGGTGCCCATGATTCCCGGTACCGACAGCACCCATGGCACCGATGACACTCGGCATCAACGGCACCCATGGTACCGATGATACCCGGTGCCGACGGGACCCATGGTACCGATGATACCCGGTACCGACGGGACTCATGACACTGACCATGGTACCAATGTAGTTGGCATCGACACTCCTCGGTACCAACGCACCGATGATATTCGGTACCGACAGTACCCATGGCACCGATGATACTCGGTACCGACGGCACTCATGGCATCGATGATACCCGGTACCGACAGCACCCATGACACCGATGACACTCGGCATCGACGGCACCCATGGTACCGATGATACCCGGTGCCGACGGGACCCATGGTACCGATGATACCCGGTACCGACGGGACCCATGACACCGACCATGGTACCAATGTTCCTGGTATCGATACTCCTCGGTACCGACGCACCGATGATATTCGGTACCGACAGTACCCATGGCACCGATGATACTCGGTACCGACGGCACTCATGGCACCGATGATACCCGGTACCGACAGCACCCATGGCACCGATGACACTCGGCATCGACGGCACCCATGGTACCGATGATACCCGGTGCCGACGGGACCCATGGTACCGATGATACCTGGTACCGACGTACCGGTGCATCGACGTCCAATGCCAGGATACCTCCATAACAGAGGGAGCAACGCTCTCGGCACCGACTGTCTGAAGCCCGGATACCTCCATAACCGAGGGAGCAAAGCTCTGGGCATCTCCTTTGGGCATCCCTGGCAGAGTAGAATACGTCTCGTTACTTTGAGACACTACTTGCGCTTCACAGGGAGATGATCCGGCCCAAGACACATCCGCCGATGCGCCCGAATGACCTGCCAAGCAGGAGGCGCCGAGGCAGGTGGAGACCTATTCGATGCATAACTATACCCAGCGTGCATCGGTCTCTGTCGGACTCCAGAATGATCTCCTTTGGGCATCCCTGGCAGAGTAGAATACGTCTCGTTTCTTTGAGACACTACTTGCGCTTCACAGGGAGATGATCCGGCCCAAGACACATCCTCCGATGCGCCCGAATGACCTGCAGAGCAGGAGGCGCCGAGGCGGGTGGAGACTCACTTCAAAGGTTACACCACTGATATTTGTGTCACCAGGTTGCCCATTCAGTGGCTGACCAGGGATGCACCTGCTTAGGTTCCTGGTTTTTCCTGTGACATACACCTTTTATGGGGCTTAAAGACAGTGGTGTGCTGGAGCAGGCTGTCACAGCTCTGGAGAGCCGTTTGTAAAGTTTTAATAAATGGATCATAAAAATGTGGGCTTGTTTAGTTTGCTGGCTAGAGAGAGCCCACAGATAACAATATACCAGCACTTTCAAGAAAAAAGAAAAGAAAAGCTTATATGCTTTGTTCAGGCACAGCCCCTTGTGACTCTGGCAATTACTTAAATTTTTTCTTGCCTCAGGTACACAAAAAATACCTGTATATATAAGCCACAATGAGCCTGCCATGAAAAGTACAAATGAAAAAATAAAAAAGAGATTTAACTCCGAAGACCTGAAGAAAACACGAAGCCCTAACGAACTCCGTGTCTCCTCAGACGCGGAAAAAGAAAAACTGAGGGGCGTGTCCGCACGGCGAGCGGGAAGAGGTGTGCGCACATGCGCAGTACGATCGCTCGCGCGTCGGAACGCCGTAAAGAGATTTTGAGATTTTGCTTTAAAATCCTCCGGGGCCGACGTGACGTCACCCACTTGTGAGAATATCAGCCTGCTTGTCTTTGGAGAACTATAAATTCTTTTCTCTGCCAGATGGAATGCATACTTGTCTTTATAATCGATCTGTGTTATGTTTAAAATCTGATAACAGTTTGGGATTTGACTTCTGCTGTTTTAACAAGTAATGTACTTGTGTATACTTGTGTGATTAGGTATCACATAGTAGAAAAGCATAATTCTACATTTGAAGTCTTAAAGAAAGAAGAAAAAACATACAAAGTACATCACATCTGACCAATGTTAAAATGAGTATAATTTTGAGACAAGTATCATAAAATATACTTGAGGCCAATGCTGGATAGTTATGATCTGTGTCACGTATATTGGCAAGACAGATCAGGATGGCCTGGATCGGCCTTTGACCGCTAATCCAGTAGCTGGGAAATAAGGTCAGTTTAGGGCAGGCTTTTTTTTTTTTAACAGTCTGTCCTGAAAATGGCAAGGACAGATCAGGAACAAGTATACATCACATTCATATAAAGCGAATGCTACATACCTGTAGAAGGTATTCTCCGAGGACAGCAGGCTGATTGTTCTCACTGATGGGTGACGTCCACGGCAGCCCCTCCAATCGGAAACTTCACTAGCAAAGTCCTTTGCTAGCCCTCGCGCGCCCGCGCGCACCGCGCATGCGCGGCCGTCTTCCCGCCCGAAACCGGCTCGAGCCGGCCAGTCCAGTATGTAGCAAGACAATACACTTCAAGGGAAGACACAACTCCAAAGGGGAGGCGGGCGGGTTTGTGAGAACAATCAGCCTGCTGTCCTCGGAGAATACCTTCTACAGGTATGTAGCATTCGCTTTCTCCGAGGACAAGCAGGCTGCTTGTTCTCACTGATGGGGTATCCCTAGCCCCCAGGCTCACTCAAAACAACAACCATGGTCAATTGGGCCTCGCAACGGCGAGGACATAACTGAGATTGACCTAAAAAATTTACCAACTAACTGAGAGTGTAGCCTGGAACAGAACAAACAGGGCCCTCGGGGGGTGGAGTTGGATCCTAAAGCCCAAACAGGTTCTGAAGAACTGACTGCCCGAACCGACTGTCGCGTCGGGTATCCTGCTGCAGGCAGTAATGAGATGTGAATGTGTGGACAGATGACCACGTCGCAGCTTTGCAAATTTCCTCCATGGTGGCTGACTTCAAGTGGGCTACCGACGCTGCCATGGCTCTAACATTATGAGCCGTGACATGACCCTCAAGAGCCAGCCCAGCCTGGGCGTAAGTGAAGGAAATGCAATCTGCTAGCCAATTGGAAATGGTGCGTTTCCCTACAGCCACTCCCCTCTTGTTGGGATCAAAAGAAACAAACAATTGGGCGGACTGTCTGTGGGGCTGTGTCCGCTCCAGATAGAAGGCCAATGCTCTCTTGCAGTCCAATGTGTGCAGCTGACGTTCAGCAGGGCAGGAATGAGGACGGGGAAAGAATGTTGGCAAGACAATTGACTGGTTCAGATGGAACTCCGACACAACCTTTGGCAGAAACTTAGGGTGAGTGCGGAGGACTACTCTGTTGTGATGAAATTTGGTGTAAGGGGCCTGGGCTACCAGGGCCTGAAGCTCACTGACTCTACGAGCCGAGGTAACTGCCACCAAGAAAATGACCTTCCAGGTCAAGTACTTCGGATGGCAGGAATTCAGTGGCTCGAAAGGAGGTTTCATCAGCTGGGTGAGAACGACATTGAGATCCCATGACACTGTAGGAGGCTTGACAGGGGGCTTTGACAAAAGCAAACCTCTCATGAAGCGAACAACTAAAGGCTGTCCTGAGATCGGCTTACCTTCCACTTGGTAATGGTATGCACTGATTGCACTAAGGTGAACCCTTACGGAGTTGGTCTTCAGACCAGACTCCGACAAGTGGAGAAGGTATTCAAGCAGGGTCTGTGTAGGACAAGAGCGAGGATCTAGGGCCTTGCTGTCACACCAGACGGCAAACCTCCTCCAATGAAAGAAGTAACTTCTCTTAGTGGAGTCTTTCCTGGAAGCAAGCAAGATGCGGGAGACACCCTCTGGCAGACCCAAAGAGGCAAAGTCTACGCCCTCAACATCCAGGCCGTGAGAGCCAGGGACTGGAGGTTGGGATGCAGCAGAGCCCCTTCGTCCTGCGTGATGAGGGTCGGAAAACACTCCAATCTCCACGGTTCTTCGGAGGATAACTCCAGAAGAAGAGGGAACCAGATCTGACGCGGCCAAAAGGGAGCAATCAGAATCATGGTGCCTCGGTCTTGCTTGAGTTTCAACAAAGTCTTCCCCACCAGAGGAATGGGAGGATAAGCATACAGCAGACCTTCCCCCCAATCCAGGAGGAAGGCATCCGACGCCAGTCTGCCGTGGGCCTGAAGCCTGGAACAGAACTGAGGGACCTTGTGGTTCACTTGAGATGCGAAGAGATCTACCAGGGGGGTGCCCCACGCCCGGAAGATCTGTCGCACCACACGGGAATTGAGCGACCACTCGTGAGGTTGCATAATCCTGCTCAACCTGTCGGCCAGACTGTTGTTTACGCCTGCCAGATATGTGGCTTGGAGCACCATGCCTTGACGGCGAGCCCAGAGCCACATGCTGACGGCTTCCTGACACAGGGGGCGAGATCCGGTGCCCCCCTGCTTGTTGACATAGTACATGGCAACCTGATTGTCTGTCTGAATTTGGATAATTTGGTGGGACAGCCGATCTCTGAAAGCCTTCAGAGCGTTCCAGATCGCTCGCAACTCCAGAAGATTGATCTGTAGATCGCTTTCTTGGAGGGACCACCTTCCCTGGGTGTGAAGCCCATCGACATGAGCTCCCCATCCCAGGAGAGACGCATCCGTGGTCAGCACTTTTTGAGGCTGAGGAATTTGGAAGGGACGTCCCAGAGTCAAATTGGAGCAAATCGTCCACCAATACAGGGATTCGAGAAAACTCGTGGACAGGTGGATCACGTCTTCTAGACCCCCGGCGGCCTGATACCACTGGGAGGCTAGGGTCCATTGAGCAGATCTCATGTGAAGGCGGGCCATGGGAGTCACATGAACTGTGGAGGCCATGTGGCCCAGCAATCTCAACATCTGCCGAGCTGTGATCTGCTGGGACGCTCGCACCCGCGAGACGAGGGACAACAAGTTGTTGGCCCTCGCCTCTGGGAGATAGGCGCGAGCCGTCCGAGAATCCAGCAGGGCTCCGATGAATTCGAGTTTCTGCACTGGGAGAAGATGGGACTTTGGGTAATTTATCACAAACCCCAGTAGCTCCAGGAGGCGAATAGTCATCTGCATGGACTGCAGGGCTCCTGCCTCGGATGTGTTCTTCACCAGCCAATCGTCGAGATATGGGAACACGTGCACCCCCAGCCTGCGAAGCGCCGCTGCTACCACAGCTAGGCACTTTGTGAACACCCTGGGCGCAGAGGCGAGCCCAAAGGGTAGCACACAGTACTGGAAGTGGCGTGCGCCCAGCTGAAATCGCAGATACTGTCTGTGAGCTGGCAGTATCGGGATGTGTGTGTAGGCATCCTTCAAGTCCAGAGAGCATAGCCAATCGTTTTGCTGAATCATGGGGAGAAGGGTGCCCAGGGAAAGCATCCTGAACTTTTCTTTTACGAGATATTTGTTCAGGGCCCTTAGGTCTAGGATGGGACGCATCCCCCCTGTTTTCTTTTCCACAAGGAAGTACCTGGAATAGAACCCCAGCCCTTCTTGCCCGGATGGCACGGGCTCGACCGCATTGGCGCTGAGAAGGGCGGAGAGTTCCTCTGCAAGTACCTGCTTGTGCTGGAAGCTGTAGGACTGAGCTCCCGGTGGACAATTTGGAGGTTGAGAGGCCAAATTGAGGGTGTATCCTTGCCGGACTATTTGGAGAACCCACTGATCGGAGGTTATAAGAGGCCACCTTTGGTGAAAAGCTTTTAACCTCCCTCCGACAGGCAGGTCGCCCGGCACTGACACTTGGATGTCGGCTATGCTCTGCTGGAGCCAGTCAAAAGCTCGCCCCTTGCTTTTGCTGGGGAGCCGCGGGGCCTTGCTGATTCGCACGCTGCTGACGAGAGCGAGCGCGCTGGGGCTTAGCCTGGGCCGCAGGCTGTCGGGAAGGAGGATTGTACCTACGCTTGCCAGAAGTATAGGGAACAGTCTTCCTTCCCCCGAAAAATCGTCTACCTGTAGAGGTAGAAGCTGAAGGCTGCCGGCGGGCGAACTTGTCGAATGCGGTGTCCCGCTGGTGGAGAGACTCTACCACCTGCTCGACTTTTTCGCCAAAAATGTTATCCGCACGGCAAGGCAAGTCCGTAATCCGCTGCTGGACTCTATTCTCCAGGTCGGCGGCACGCAGCCATGAGAGCCTGCGCATCACCACACCTTGAGCAGCGGCCCTGGACGCAACATCAAAAGTGTCATAAACTCCTCTGGCCAGGAATTTTCTGCACGCCTTCAGCTGCCTGACCACCTCCTGAAAAGGCTTGGCTTGCTCAGGGGGAAGAGCATCAACCAAGCCCGCCAACTGCCGCACATTATTCCGCATGTGTATGCTCGTGTAGAGCTGGTAAGACTGGATCTTGGACACGAGCATAGAGGAATGGTAGGCCTTCCTCCCAAAGGAGTCTAAGGTTCTAGCGTCCTTGCCCGGGGGCGCCGAAGCATGTTCCCTAGAACTCTTAGCCTTCTTTAGGGCCAAATCCACAACTCCAGAGTCATGAGGCAACTGAGTGCGCATCAGCTCTGGGTCCCCATGGATCCGGTACTGGGACTCGATCTTCTTGGGAATGTGGGGATTAGTTAATGGTTTGGTCCAGTTCGCAAGCAATGTCTTCTTCAGGACATGGTGCAAGGGAACAGTGGACGCTTCCTTAGGTGGAGAAGGATAGTCCAGGAGCTCAAACATTTCAGCCCTGGGCTCGTCCTCCACAACCACCGGGAAGGGGATGGCCGTAGACATCTCCCGGACAAAGGAGGCAAAAGACAGACTCTCGGGAGGAGAAAGCTGTCTCTCAGGAGAGGGAGTGGGATCAGACGGAAGACCCCCAGACTCCTCGTCAGAGAAATATCTGGGATCTTCCTCTTCCTCCCACGAGGCCTCACCCTCGGTGTCAGACACAAGTTCACGGACCTGTGTCTGCAACCTCGCCCTGCTCGACTCCGTGGAACCCTGTCCACGATGGGGGCGTCGAGAGGTTGACTCCCTCGCCCGCATCGGCGAAGCTCCCTCCGCCGACGTAGTCGGGGAGCCTTCCTGGGAGGTGGCCGCGGTCGGTACCGCACGCGGTACCGACGTCGGGGACCTCAACCTGGGCGATGGGCCAGCCGGCGCCACGCTCGACGGTACCGGTGGCGCAAGCACCGCCGGTACCGGAGGGGTAGGGCGCAACAGCTCTCCCAGAATCTCTGGGAGAACGGCCCGGAGGCTCTCGTTTAGAGCGGCTGCAGAGAAAGGCTGAGAGGTCGATGCAGGCGTCGACGTCAGTACCTGTTCCGGGCGTGGAGGCTGTTCCGGGCTGTCCAGAGCGGAGCGCATCGACACCTCCTGAACAGAGGGTGAGCGGTCCTCTCGGTGCCGATGCCTGCTGGGTGCCGAATCCCTCGGCGACCCAGAGCTCTCGGTGCCGACACGGGGAGGAGACCGGTGTCGATGCTTCTTCGATTTCTTCCGAAGCATGTCACCGGAGCTCCCCGGCACCGACGAGGAGGACGTCGAATCCACCCGTCGCTTCCTCGGGGCCGAGACTGAAGAAGGTCGATCTCGGGGGGGCTGTACCGCAGGAGCCCTCAGGGTAGGCGGAGACCCACCCGAGGGCTCACCGCCACCAGCAGGGGAATGGACAGCCCTCACCTGCACTCCACCCGATGCACCACCGTCCGACGACATCAGCAGACGAGGTCCTGGTACCACCGACGTCGATGCAGCTATCCGATGTCTCGGCGCCGATGCAGAGGCCCGATGCCTCGATGCACTCGATGCAGGGGCGGCCGAGGAAGATGGTCTGGACGCTGACGACGTCGATGCACTCGAAGATCCCGGTGCCGATGCCGACGAAGAGCCCGAGAACAACACGTTCCACTGGGCTAGTCTCGCTACCTGAGTCCGCCTTTGAAGCAGGGAACACAGACTGCAGTTCTGAGGGCGGTGCTCGGCCCCCAGACACTGAAGACACGACGAGTGTCGATCAGTGAGCGAGATAACCCGGGCGCACTGGGTGCACTTCTTGAAGCCGCTGGAAGGCTTCGATGTCATGGGCGGAAAAATCACGCCGGCGAAATCAAAAGCCGAAATGGCGAAATTCGAAGCACCAAATTTAGAGGGAGAAAAAATCTCGACCGAGGCCGAAAAAAGGCCTACCCCGACGACGAAAGAAAACTTACCGGGGCAAAAAAGCTGGAAGTACGGGGAGGATTTACACGAAACCCGGCGGGGGGTTTCCGGAGCACTTCCCGACTAGGACAAAGCTTTCCCGAAGGAAAAAAACACGTTCAAACAAATTGGACGCGCGAGGTCGACTTTCCGGGGCTCGACACGGCGAAAACACGACCGTACCGAGTGCGGACAAAAGAAGACTGGCCGGCTCGAGCCGGTTTCGGGCGGGAAGACGGCCGCGCATGCGCGGTGCGCGCGGGCGCGCGAGGGCTAGCAAAGGACTTTGCTAGTGAAGTTTCCGATTGGAGGGGCTGCCGTGGACGTCACCCATCAGTGAGAACAAGCAGCCTGCTTGTCCTCGGAGAATATAAGTATGGGTTCTGTATATCTTAGTGGGGAAGGGGAAGATATCGTGTAGTGGAACTTGGCGAGTAAAATGTTGTTTTAATAGCACAATTAAATGTTTGGTTTAACAATGACTGTGACATTTGGGCAGACTCAATGGACCATGCAGGTCTTTATCTGCTGTCATTTAGGAGTCCTTTTACTAAGTCGTGGTAAAAAGTGACCTGCGGTAGTGTAGGCATGTGTTTTTGGCACGCACTGGGCCAGTTTTTATCATTGTGGATATCCTGAAAACCTGACTGGCAAGGGAGTACTTCAGGACTGACTTTGGAAACACTGATCTGAACTAACCTTTCACTCAGCCCCAAAGGTGGAGCCTCTGCTGGCCTGCACTTCTATCTGGTAATGCATATAGAAATATTGCAAGGAGGACAAGGTGGTTGTCCTGTAAATATCCTGCTATGAGACATATCTATGTTCCCACATCCCCATAAGGATGCTTGCTGCCTCATAGAATGAAGCTAGGAACCCTGTAAGCCCTTACTGATATAGACCAAAGTAATCGCCTCCTTGATCCATCTGGCAATAGATGCTTTAGAGGCCTATCTCTGCTTTTTGAGGGCCACAGAAGATAACAAAGACACTGTCTGACTTTCTGAAAGAATCGGATATCTTCAGCTACCTCAACAACATTCTATGAACATCAAGAAATGTCGGGCTCTACCTTCACTGGGACATTCCGATTTTTTGAAAGCCAGGAGCAAGATGAAATTGTGAGACTATCTTGAGAAGAAATGACTGTACTATAAAGAAAGTAACATTTTCTTTACAAAGACTAATGGGGGTCCTTACAAGATAGGGCTTACAACTCCAAAATATGCCTTGCTAAACAGATGACCACTAAAAAGATGTCTTGAGAAACCAGTTATTTACAGCTGCAGATTTCAGAAGATCAAGGTTCAATTTATTTGATATACTACACATTTTCAGAAAGGAAATCTAAGCAGTTTAAAATTCAATATATAATTGGGAGAAAGGAAAACATACAGGACAAAACAACATAACACATAATACAAGAGGAAAATGAAAGGGGGAGGAAGGTTTACAAAGTAGTACAGGGGTTAATGAAGGGATGGAAAATTACAACTGGGAGCTTGGTACTGTCTTATTCATATGACAGGGATAGAATGTCATCAAGAAGGGAAACAAGAGATCAGGTAACATCACATAACAGGGATAGGACAGGATGCTGGGCTCCATGGACCCTTGGTCTTTTCCCAGTGTGGCATTACTTATGTACTTATGAATGTCATTAAGAAGGGAAACAAGAGATCAGGTAACAGTAGGTGGGAAAGCCTGGGAGAAATGATAAGCTTTTAGCTGGGATTTTAAGTTGTTGAACAATCGTTCAAGACATAAATACAGGGGAAGGGTGTTCCTCAATGTGGGAGTAGCCACACTAAAGCAGAAGCATCTGGCGACATCGAGGAAAACCTGACCGAAGGACTTTTGTAGGAGAGAAGGGAATCAATTAATTAGCTAAGAAAGAAGGTTATCCCGAGGACTGAATCTGATGGGATAAAACATTGATTGTGAAAGGAATTTTATAGGCAACAGGAATCATGTGTTCAGTAATGAGAAGGGGAGTCACATGATCATATTTCTTCTCGGAATGGAGAAGTCTGACCACGGTGTTTTGTACTAATTACAGCCTATGTATCTGGTATGCAGGTAAACCTAACAGAATAGAATTGCAATAATCAAGCTTTGACAGTATCAGAGTGAAGAAAATGTGAAGAGAGTTACGCTCTAAGAGGGAGCGAATGGAACGGAGGCGTCTGAGTGTAAAGGACGAAGAGAAAATCAATCTAGAAATATAGGGGTGGAAAGAAAGAGTGTTATCCAGTGTAACTCCCAAAATTGTAGTTGATATGCAATAAGGAAGGGGACATCTTTAATAGTAAAGGAAAGAGATGAGGCTCTTTAGGACTAAGTTGAATTTCCAAGATTGAACCACTGGGTAAAATGGTGGTTCAACATGTTTGAAGCCTCTAAAAAATGTACCACATCTAGAAAAGTTGCTACTGAACTCCCTTAGACTCTGCTCCCATGTTTCTGGACTGCTCTGGTAAGATGAAAATGAGCAATCTGGCTAAAATTCAGACTGCTGTAGGCAGAATTAGCCCTGGATATACAATGCTGGGCCATGTTGGGCCCTGGCATTGAATATCCGTAGCTAATTCGGCCTGTGCGGGAACAGAATAAGAGTATTTGGCTAGATCTCAAATCCCTGCCCTTCCTCATGATTCCAATCTCCCTCCCTCCCAATGCATCTCCCCCCAGAATACCAAGCCCGTTCCATTTCCTCTTGCCCCCCAGGATCCATGGTTGTCTAGCGGGAGAACGGGAAAGAACAATGTCTACTTGCTCCTCTTCAAGCGGCTTCCTCTGTAGAATGGCTGCCCTGACCTCTTGTGGTACTACTGTAATACTAGGCAAATTTAAGTTAGCTATGCAGTTGTCAGCACTGAATATTGCTGGCACCTGCATAATTTCTGACTCTGCCCCTATACAGCCTATTGCTGGCTGCAAGCGTTCTAAATAAACAGGAGCCTCTCTTGCCTGCTTGAATTGCTTTGAATATAGGGTGGAATGTTTTTGTGAGTTTAATCAAATTGCTTGGGAGTGGTGAAGTGGCCTAATGGTTAGAGCAGCAGTCTGAGAACCAAAGAAGCCAGGCTCAAATCCCATGCTGCTCCTTGTGATCTTAGGAAACTCACTTAATCCTACATGCCCCAAAACCTCAGGGGGCAATTCCTTACCTGGGCACCTTGAGATAAGCACACCGATGACAAGTGCTGAGCACCAATTCCATAATGGCATCTGTGCACCAAGATACTGTTATAGAGTACTAGTATAAATTGGTATTGATGCGCCTATAGTTAGGTGCGAACAGTTACGCTAGGTCAATGGCAGGGGTAAATGTGCCTAAGTATTTCATGATATGCATGTAACTTATTGTATAACTTATGCTCTTTGTGTAGACACACCCACACTCTGCCAGGGGCATAGCCAGACCTTGAGGTGGGAGGGGGCCAGAGCCCAAAGTGAGGGGGCACATTTTGGTTCGCCACCCCCCCCTGCTGCACATACCTTGGCTGGTGGGGTTCCACAGCCCCCACCAGTAAGCACTGCTGCCGCCGCCACCACCACATATGCCTTGGCTGTCAGGGGTCCCCAACCCCCGCCAGCAGAGACGCATTTTCCAGCGCTGGTCTCCGGCGCTACCACATTTCCTGCCCTGTTCTCTCTTCCCATCTCGTCATGTCCGACATGCTTGTTTTAATGAAATTGAGTGTGCGCGCATGCTCAATTTCACTAAAACGAGCGTGCCAGATGTGAGGGGAAGAGAGAGCAGGGCAGGAAATGCGGCAACGCCAGAGACCAGCAGTGGAAAAATGCTTTAGCTGGCGGGGGTTGGGGACCCCCGCCAACCAAACCAGGGGCACAGATCCAGCTTGGGGGGCCCAGGCCCCTGTGGCCCCCCGTAGCTACACCATGGCACTCTGCCCATGTGTATGCCTCCTTACATTGTGACAAGGCTAGTACCCGGGGCCCCACAGAGAAGCAGCCAATCCCTGAACTACAATCCCCAGAAGCCCTTGCAAGAAGGGTGGAGCAGATTTTCAACCCCAGCAGGGGGAGCCCTGGCTCAGTGCAAGGTGAGCCAGTTACTCCCTTCCCCACTAGAAGGAGGAGAGCTGAAGCTCAGTTCACTTGGCTGCATCACCAGTATATAATTCCCCCCAGCTGTGAGAGGGGAAGGGCAGATTTCCTGGAGGCTCCCAGCCACCGGGAGAGGGAGGAGACTGAGCGAGAGAGAGAGAGAGAGAGAGAGAGAGAGGGAGAGAGAGAGAGAGATTCCATGGAGTACGTGGAGGAGGGCAACAGCCTGCCACTGGAGCTTCCCTGGGGGGAAGAGCAAGCTACCATCGAGTGGGAGAATACAAATGCTGCCCTGTCCAGCGCATGAAGGCAGTGGTGGAGTCCACAGAGATTGCGGTGCTGTGAGTGGGAGGACACTGCCAGTCCTGCTCACTACAGGGTCCCCTCTGTGATGTGAGGAGGACAGGTGAATTGAGTATTGTTTTCATTTGAAGAGACTGTTTGTAAAAGTGTTTGAACTATTGTGATGTACAGACAAGCAGGCTGAACGTTTACTGAGCCCTTCTGAGGGAGAATGGAAGGTAGTGCAAAGGAAATGGGCCTGCACTGTTCAGGAACTGAATATTTGCTGGAGTTTTGAACCTGGCCCAAACTCTTTTTGTGAACTGCATTTTGATTTTGGGAGTGGAACTGAATTGAGAATAAAACACTTTGGCCCCAAGTCCAGATAGCAGTCTTGTTCTTTACCAGCCACCTGTGAGCCTAACAGGGCTACCGGTACCAACCCAGAGCGGAGAAAGCGGACCCCTTTACAACATGTATGGCACATGTAATTACAGGCACACAGTTACAGAATTGTCCCTTTAGATGGTAAGACATCCAGGGACAAGGAAATACCTACTGTATCTGAATATAATTCACCTTGATCTACTGAGAACACTCTGAGACTAACAGGCTCATTTTCGAACGAGATGGGCATCCATCTTCCGACATAAATTGGTAATTGGACGTCTATCTCTCAGAGACGTCCAAATTGGTATAATCGAAACCTGATTTTGGACGTCTCTAGCGAAAGTCCATCACAAGGACATCCAAATCTCAAGGGGGCGTATTGGAGGCGTGGTGAAGGTGGGACTTGGGCATTCCTAAGACTTGGACGTCTTTGAGCCATAATGGAAAAAAGCAGAGACATCCATGACCATCACTTGGACGTTTTCACCCGGACGTGTTTTTATTACGAATAAGGCACAAAAAGGTGCCCAAAATGACTAGATGACCACTGGAGGGAATCAGGGATGACCTCCCGTTACTCCTTCAGTAGTCATTAACCCCCTCCCACCCTCAAAAAACATCATTAAAAATATATGCCAGCCTCAGATATCATACTCAGGTCCATGACAGCGCATACAAGTCCCTGGATCAATTTTAGTGGGTGCAGTGCACTTCAGACAGGCGGACCCAGGCCCATACCCCCCTACCTGTTACATTTGTGGAGGAAACAGCGAGCTTTTCAAAACCCATCACAAACCCTCTGTACCCACATATAGGTGCCCCCCTTCACCCGTAAGGGCTATGGTAGTGGTGTACAGTTGGGGGTAGTTGGTATTAGGGGGGGCTCAGCACACAAGGTAAGGGAGCTATGTATCTGGGAGCATTTTATGAAGTCCACTGCAGCGCCCCCTAGAGTGCCCCACTGCTGTCCTGGCATGTTTAAATGCTGGCTCCTCCCATATCCAAATGGCTTGCATTTGGACGTTTTTGACTTGGATGTCTTTGGTTTTGAAAATCGCCGAAAGTCAAAGACGTCCAAATCTAAGGACGTCCTTGGTATTTTCGAAATGAAAAATGGACGTCCATCTTTTTTTGAAAATCAGCTTTTCCCCGCCTCTGGATTTGAACGTTTTACAAAGACATCCAAATCCCAAATTAGACGTTTCTTTTGAAAATGCCCCTCAATCTCTTAACTTTCAGTACTTCTCTTCTTCCTTCCCCTTTATAATAAGTAACAACTGGAAGTCTTGCTGAGGCAGTGGACAAAGAAATGATATTAAAAGGTCTGGTGTTTAAAAAGTTCAATTTTTTTACCTTGCAACTAAAGTGAAGGAATGCCAGATGGTTCAGGTTAATTACTCAATGTCTGGCTTGGCTGAGCCAAAGGTTAGAAAGGTTAGTGAGAAATGAAATTCTGTCCCTTGTGAATTGGCAATGCTAGCTGGCACATCTGTATACTATTAGGCATACTGTAGTTTTGTAAGCAGGCATGAGCCAGACATATGACATATTGTAGAATAGGCTGAAATACTATTCAGAAGTTCTTGATATGTAGATTTTGTTATAAGGAGATAGCTTAGATATATAGACCATTATAAGTATGTAGAATATGTCTTATAAGGATGCTTATTTTAGAATATGTTTTATTCTGTAATTTCTATGTAGAATATTTGTTCAATTCTTTGTCTGACTTTCTAAGCAAAGACTGCAGTGAAGAGGCAAACATGTGTTTTGAATTATCTGCAGTTCTGGCTGGTTCAATGTATAAGCTGATAGGTGAAAGAGGTCAGGACTAGCCAGCTCTCTTCTCCTTGATTAATTATAGGTAAAATGTAGAAATGGTCTTGAAAGTAATAACCTGATATGTATGCTATTAAGTAAGATTGGCCCTTGACCCCTTTAATGAATGCCAGAGTTTAGTTAGCAGTTAGTACTAGGAATATGAGAAATCAATCATAATAACATGTAAGAGACTGGAGCCCAAATGTCTGGTGTAAGGGGCCCCAGGTCACAGGTCAGTTTAGGATGTCTGGAACCTATGTAACTGATATTTGTATGGAGCTGATTGGTTGAGGCAAGGTAATCAATCTATTCCTTAACCAATTGGAGAGTAAGGGGGCTAGGCTAGGCTAGATAGAACTGTATTTAAGTGGGAGAAGAAGCAGTTTACGTCAGAAGGAGCTCAGAAGAGAAAGAAGGACAGAAGGAACAGACAGAAGAAGGAGAAGACAGCATAAGAAGAGAAGCAGCTGAGACAGAAGCCACAAAGACACAGAGAGCTGAGAGAGAGACAAAGAGAGCTGAGAAAGAGAAGAAGAGACTTAATGCTGATGTTCTACTTTGTTTGCTGGCAAATAAAGAAGATTTCTCTCTCATTCTGGTGTGCTGTCTGACTTCTGAAGTATCATAAATTCATGCATCCATTCCTGCAACATTGCCTCCACATACAGTGTTATTATAACTGTTCTTTATAAAAATGCTGGTTCTTTGTTTGTATTTTATTCTCTTGACATCTGAAAGGATATTAGCATTGACAGGCAGGTAAAGGGTCTCTGCCTCTGTATGGATCTCAATCTGATGCTCTACCTTTCTGATTCCTTCAAGACTTTCAGAATCTGTTGATAACTCCACTTCCACGTTAGTCCTCATTCCTGCAGCCACCTACAGAAGGAAAATCAGTAAGTGAGGGTGTCATCTTATGTGCTTGTTATTCTTTCCAATCCAATGGTTGTAGGACAGAATTATGCACAAGAGGTTGAAAAAGTCTGCCTCTCTTTTGGAAGGGAAAGTAAATCTAAAAATTTACCAGAATAGGATCAACTTTGGTAAGGGGGAAAACTGGTGGAAAGGCACATCAAGTTTGAAAACGGGCAAGACCAGACTGGTGGTTCCAGAGAAATAAGCCCTTCCTACCCCACCCCCTAAACTTGTCTGATGCATTCCTATGGGGGATGCAGTTTCAGCTTCTGCAGCATAGAAACTTTGATAAAGTAAAAGTAGGGAACTGCTTCTCTCAAACTGCCTCTCTCCTCTTTCTTTCTCCAACATATCATGTACTTTGCCTATGCTCACTCACAAAGTGCAGTTGCTTACTTGTTCTCCATAGATAGCAGAGGAATGCAGCTATACTGAATGGTGACATCTTCCTCAAAAGCTCAGTGTGCAGAGCTTTAACTCAGAAAGCCTTTTGGCTCCCCTGAGCATGCATGGGTATTCCCTCCCCCTCTTCAGTCTGTATCATAGCAGGTCAGGTGTTACAATTGCATTTTGTTAGAAAGAAAGGGGAAATAAATTGTGGCTGCATTTCCTTGAAGTCTATTTAGAACCTCTGTTGCAGGTAAGCAATTCTGCTTTATCTGCAGACAAACAAGAGAGATGCAGGCACACTGAAGCTGAGGGTTGTCATGGAACTGTATTACTGTCTTGGGGGGACTAGGAGAAAAAGAATGGGTGGTTGGAATTCCATCCTCTTTTTTTTTTTTTCTTTTTGCAGCAAAAAGATTACATAGCACTGCTACATTGAAGTCTGTGTCTTTGGATGAAGATGCATCCTGCAGATATTCACAAGAGTAGCTTTGCAAAGGTTTGCAATAGTTGTTGCTGTTGCTCAAAGGCCACAGGGTTCAATACTGCCTGAAGGCTGTATGTTGGCCTTGTGGTAGCAGAACACTATGCAATCAGAGACTCAGGTGGAGAGAGAGCGAAGATACTTACCTGTAGCAGGTATTCTCCGAGGACAGCAGGCTCCATATTCTCACAAGTGGGTAGACGCCGATCCACATCACCCAATCCGGCATTTATGCCTCAGTAAAAAACAAAAGCTTTCAGGAGCACAAGCGCAGCGTCCTACTGCGCAGGTGGGAGGGCCTTCCCGCCTGCATCACAAACGCGACTCCCTCAGTTAATAAAGTAAAAAAAAAACAAAACAAAGGAAACAACTCCAAGGGGAGGTGGGAGGGATTGTGAGAATATGGAGCCTTTTGTCCTCGGAGAATACCTGCTACAGGTAAGTATCTGCTTTCTCCGAGGACAAGCAAGCTCCAATATTCTCACAAGTGGGGAATCCCTAGCATCCAGGCTCACCCAAAACAACAAACATTGGTCAATTGGGCCTCGCAATGGTGAGGACTTAATGCAAATTAACTTGAAACTAGGAGGGTGGAGTTAGATTCTAGACCCCAAACAGATTCTGCAACACTGACTGCCCAAACCGAGTTGTGTTGGGTATCCTGCTCAAGGCAGTAGTGACATGTGAATGTGTGGACTGAAGACCACGTTGCAGCCTTGCAAATCTCTTCAATGAAGACTGACTTCAAGTGGGCTACCGACGCAGCCATATTCAACAGACTGCTAAAACCTGTAGTTTCTTTCTCTATAATATCACCAGAATTCTTCCCTTCCTTTCTGAGCACACTACCAAAAACCTTATCCACACTCTCATCACCTCAGCTTAGACTACTGCAAATTGCTTCTCACAGGTCTGCCACTAAGCCATCTCTCTCCCTTTCAATCTGTTCAGAACTCTGCTGCACGACTTATATTCCGCCAGTGTTGCTGCACTCATATTAACACTCTCCTCAAATCACTTCATTGGCTCCCTATCCATTTCCACATACAGTTCAAACTCCTCTTATTGACTAACAAGTGCATTCACTCTGTAGCTCCTCAGTACCTCTCCACTTTTATCTCTTCCTACACTCCTCCCTGGGAACTCCATTCACCGGGTAAATCTCTCTTATCTGTACCCTTCTCCTCCACTGCCAACTCCGTTCCTTTTATCTTGCTGCACCATACGCCAGGAATAGACTTCCTGAGTCAGTATGTCAAGCTCCATCTCTGGCCACCTTCAAATCTAGGCTAAAAGCCCACCTTTTTTAGGCTGCTTTTAACTCCTAGCCCCTATTCACTTTTTCAGTACCCATCTCTGTTTTATCATTCCCACATTAAGTAATTCCCTTATCCCTTATTTGTCCTGTTTGTCTGTCTTGATTAGATTATAAGATCTGTTGAGCAGGGACTTTCTCTTACATGTTTAGTGTACAGCACTGCATATGTCTAGTCAGTGGCGTAGGAAGGGGGGCGGTCCGCCCCGGGTGCACGCCGCTGGGGGGTGTCGGCTCCGCGCTGGTGCACTGCCCTCTCTGCCCCGGAACATGTTACTTCCTGTTCCGGGACAGAGAGAGCAGTGAACCAGCGCGGAGCCGGCACACCCCAGCAACGTGCAGTCGGGGCGGATCGGCCCTCCCGCCCGTCCCTCGCTGCAGGTATGCGCTCCGGGGGGGGGGAGGTATGCGCTCCGGAGGGGGGGTGCGCTCCAGCGGGAGGAGGGTGTGCCATGCTGCACCCGGGGGGGGGGGGGGTGAACAGCGGCGACCCGCCCCGGGTGTCAGCTCCTCTCGCTACGGCTCTGTGTCTAGTAGTGCTATACTACTACTACTACTTAGCATTTCTATAGAAACGATAACAAGTAGTAGTAGTAGAATAGGACATTTTCTGAACAGTAACAGTTGGTCCATTACTAGGAAGAGGAGGTGAGGAACCAGATTTGTCTTGGCCAGTGCAGATCTATCAGTATGATGTGTGCTTTGTCTCAAAACACTTTCTGGAGCATCCCTGGATATCAGTGGAAAAGATAGGAATATGTGAAGGAGGCCAGAAAGCATTGTGTGCTATCTGCTGAGGGTCCAGATGTAGGGAGCAGAAGTAGAGACATTTCATGTTGTTCTAGGAAGCAAACAAATCCAGTGTTGTCCAACTACATTTCTTGAAGATATGTTCTGTGACATTAGGATCTGAAAACCATTTGTGGGGCTCCGGTTGCCAACTTAATATGTCTGACATTTGACTGAGATCTCTGGGCAGATGCCTAAAAGGTGGACTGAATAGAGAATGCAAAATGCCATATCCTCCTGGTTTCTTGATAATGGTGAAATGAGCCTGAACCACCTCATTTGTTGATATAAAACATTACCACTTGATTGTCTGTGTGAATAAGGATGTTTTTTTCATCAAGCTAGTCCTTGAATGCTCAGAATGTATAAGCGATGGCCTTGATGTGGAGGTTCGGTTCTTCTGGAGACCAGAAGCCTTGAATGCTTAGGTGCAAGAGATGTGCTCCTCACCTGTGAGATGAGGCATCTGTCATGAGGGTAATATTGTACAAAGGAGCTTGAAAAGGACATCTACAGAGATTGCTTTGTTTCTGCTACCAGTAAAGAGTTCACTTTATTGATGCCATTAATATAATTCTTTTGGATTGAGGATGACAACATTGGTCCCACTAGAATTGTCCTGGGAAGCCAACAAATCCAGTTTTGGCTGACCCCACCTTTTGAAGGTATGTGACACGACATGCATAAATAACAGGCTTGATATTCAAAAGCACTAATGTGAAGCTTTTATTTAACTAATCTGGGCTGAAAAACGGATAAACTTTGGCTGTATAAGTTGATATCTGTACAACTTTAAACAGACAAATGGTATACAAAATTGAACCTATTTGACAATCCAACATCAACAGCATGGCACTACCAGTAGGGGCCCTTTTACTAAGCCTCAGTACAATCTGCAGTTACCACAGCTTAATATGGGACTTTACCATGCAGTAGCTGCAAATTTAACATGGCAACGTGTTATTCCTAGCATTTCTGGGTATAAGTGCTGTGCTAATTTGCAAATAGTGCACAATATTGTGCTTGGAGTTAGCACGGAAGCACTTAGTGCCTCCTACTTAGAAGGCATAAGTGGTCCCATGCTAATTTCAAAAGCGGCAATTAGTATGCGTTATTTGCAGCACACCTAGACCCATTGATATTTCATGATGGACTTCAGCCTATCCTGTGTGGTTCTGCCTCTGCCTGCTTAGACTTATCCAGCGTGAGGTCACCTTTTGCATATATCCACTATGGATCACTTTACTATAATGTTTAATTTTGCTCTTCTCCCACAGGCACCTGAATATACTAACTTTACCCGACCCTAACATCAAATTGTATTTGTCTCCATACCGGTCTAGGCGATCGCCTTATGGTAAGATGTAAGCCACATTAAGCCTGCAAATAGTTGGGAAAATGTGGGATACAAATGTAACAAATAAATAAATAATTGCAAAACACCTTCCACACTCATTGTCCACCCTAACACGCCCCCAACACAAAAGCACTTAGTAAGTGGTTTACTGTGTGTTAATGTGGTTGTGTGATAGCAGTTATCATGTGGTAAACCATGCATTGTGCTTTATGCAGCTTATTAAAAGGGTCCCTTAATTTGGATACTGTCCTCTGCTACACAACTTTAGTGGACACCATGCTTTGCTGTTACACTTTCCTACTTTTTATGTTGCAACACCTTTACTGCAGAATACTGCTTCAGGCCCTTTCCCTTCAGTCTTGTGTACACTAAAATGCTATCATATAATTCTACCCTAAGCTTTGCTGTGACATCCATGATAGTGGTGTTTATTAAACGCAGAAGAGAAAATGAGTACAAGATGAAATGGAACTACAAACGGAGAGGACAGAATACACTTCGGCATACACTCGGCAGGAGTCTCATAGAGTAAAGGAAAAACACTAACATTTTACTGCAAATAATCATAAATAGTATACCACCGGCAATTAAATTTCCTAAAAATAAACACACACATTTACTTACAGGCCCTGCTTTATAAATCACTCGCAATCCTGTGCTAGGTGGGGGCTGCTTCACCCAAAATCTGGTGGAAAAAGCATTCATAATTAGTATGTCATCTGGAACTGCAAAGGGCAATGTGGGAAACTGAAAACTATCAATGTACTGAAGTCCTTGAGCAGCATGTATAAATGAGACCAACACCTTCTAAAGAACAGTGATGCTTGCAATAATGTTATGTGCTGACTCTGGGCTCTTCATCAATGGTGGCTCAAGTCAATTCTAAAAAGTGTAAAAAGACAAGCATCACAAAACCAGCTTGAAATGAAAGGATATAAATCAAAATGCAATTTAATAGCCGTGGTCTAAAAACTGCATTTTTGAACTGGCTAGGGGTTTTTTTTAACTTTCCCCATTTTAGAACATTTCACAGTAAATGACCAAAACGTTTTCCTCAAGGTAAGCCGATTTAACACTTGAGAAAAACCTTTGCAGATTAAATGCACCCTGACATTTCAAAGAACTTGAAGGCTTGGTTAAAGCACATTTTGTAGGTTGTCACTGGAAAAGTTTAAGATTTTGGATAATCACAAAATGCTTAGTGGCTTCCAGCTTGAATGGGTTCAGTATCACCTTACAGAGCCCAGGAACAGTATCACAGAAGTTGTAAAAATCTATTTGATCCTTTCTTAAGAAATTGAGAGCTCTATTACTGAAGGATATAGATAGAAGTCATGTTTTAGGATCAAAGTTCTTTTCTTTGAGTGAGGATTGGAAGAAATGGATGACTCACTTTAAAAGAGGTAGATATTACCAGCATGAATTTCAGGTTTGTTTACAATCTTTTTTTTTTGCTTTCCCTCATTGAAACACATAGAAAACTATTTAGTTGACTACCCTACAACTGATTTCTAATTATCAGGAAATAACTGGTAATCTCTACCCACTGTGTTTTGCCTTACAAGTGCTTTGAAGCCCTTTTTGCCTTAGTTTGCCAGTGAAATGTGCCATCTTTTTATGAAGAGAAAGTTCCAAAAGAATCCGCAGATGCAGAGAACTCTGTGATCCCACGGGAATATGCAAAATGAAGAAGGAAGTGGAAAAAGGACCACAACAATCTTATACTTAAATGGATTTATTGATCAAAGACTCGACACAACACTGTGTTTTGACCTGAAAGGCCTGCTTCAGGAGTCTTATGAATAAATAGATCTCAAAAACTCTTCAGAAATGAAGCATTTCAAAATGAATCAGGTAAGATGGTCTTGAAAAAGACTTTTGAAATGGATGTTGCATACTTTCAAAATAACTGACTGAAAAAAAAAGTCAGCTATTTTGAAGATGCGCGATGTTAATTTCAAAAGCCTTTTTCAAGACCATCTTACCCGATTCATTTTCAAATGCTTCATTTCTGAAGATTTTTTTGAGATCTATTTATTCATAAGACTCCTGAAGCAGGCCTTTCAGGCCAAAACACAGCGTTGAGTCTTGATTAATAAATCCATTTAAGTATAAGATTGTCCTTCTTCTCTGGAGTCTGTGATCCTTTTCCCACTTCCTTCCTCTTCATTTTGCATCTTTTTATGATTCACAGTACACAGGACACCAGTCATGCAAACTTCTGCTGTTAATATCTAGCTAGTAGTGCTGCTGCAAAGGTTAAGATACAAAAATGCTTAACTGTAGCAGGTGCTTTCTGTGGCTAGAAGACCTCATAAATGAGTAGTGTCATCCAAGGCTGCCTAGCATGGGAAAGCTTCCCCTAGCTTTACAATTCTAAAGAGCTTTAGACTCAGCCAGGCATGTGCAGCACTTCTCATGCTGTGGCATCACATAGGACTGCCTCAGTTCCCTATGTAGCTTAAAGCTGAATATAATGCCAAGGAAGCATGAGGGAGTTATACAAGGACTTTTATCCTGCTGTCCACAGGGAGCACCTGCTTCAGGAATGTAACCTGATTTTCTCCAAGGACAAATGGGATTGCAAGTTCCCACAAGTGAGACTCCCTTGCTTCAGGTTGCCCTTAACAGAAAAAAAATGGAAAAACAGACTGCAAACAGGAAGGCAACAAAACGTTTTTTTGTTGGCAACAGATCTTTTCCAGTTTGGGGTTTTTTTTTTTTTAATTAAATGAAGGCAACCCAGAAACCATAAAAATAGGTCAATGGTGTAAGGGAGTAGAATTCAACTTACTGTCTTATTGGAAATTCCTTTCTAAATAATAATGACATGTAAATATATGGCCTGAAATCCTCAGTTTGGAAAAGAGATGGTAGAAGGGGGATATGATAGAGGTCTGCAAAATCCTGAGTGGTGTAGAATGGGTAAAAGTGAAGCAATTTTTTTACTCTTTCAAAAAGTACAAAGAGTAGGGGACACTCAATGAAGTTACATGGAAATACTTTTAAAACAAATAGGAGGACATATTTTTTCACTCAATTAGTAGTTAAGTTCTGAAACTCATTGCCAGATGATGTGGTTATAGCAGTTAGCATATCTGGGTTTAAAAAGGTTTTGGACATGTTCCTGGAGGAAAGGTCCATAGCCTGCTATCGAGACAGACATGGGGAAGCCACTGCTTGCCCTGGGATTGGTAGCATGGAATATTGCTACTCTGTGGGATTCCAGAGTCTTTTTAGTTGTTGGGAAACTGGAATCTAGATGTTATTTGGGATTCCGCTGTGACCTGGATTGGCCACTGTTGGAAGCAGGATACTGGGCTAGATGAACCATTGGTCTGACCCAGTATGGCAATTCTTATGTTCTTATGTTATGTTCATGTTGCTGCTTTGCAAGAAACACAAACCTTAAGTGAACTACCAATGCTGCCATGACTCTGTTGTGAGACTTGATGTGACCCTTTAGATTTAGGCCTGCTCAAGCATATGCAAAGGATGTGCAATTTGCTAGCCATATGGGGGGAATTCTATAAATATTGCTCAAAATTTGTCATCAGAAAAAAACTGGTGCTAAGCACAATTTTATAAAAGGCGTGTAACCTTTCTAGAATTGCACTTAGAGCCAATTCCCATGCCTAACTTTTGGCACCAAACTTAAACCTGCTGAAACCTGGTATAAATGCTGGTGCCCAAGTTAGGCCCGCTGAGACAGTATTCTGAAACAACATGTATAACATTTTGGAATGCCCCTGACACAGCCATGCCCCCTTTTGAGTTATGTGCTATTATTTAGGTGCCATGCCTTATACAGTAGAAAAATAAATTGCACAGTACTCTCTGGGATCCTTTTACCAAGCAGCGGTAAAAAGGGCCCTGTGGTAGCAGTGGGGGCCGTTTTTGCTGCACGCCAGGACCCTTTTTACCGCAGTGGATAAAAAGTCCCTAAAAAAGACATGGCCATGCAGTATGAATATTCTTACTATGTGGCCATTTGGGAGAGCACTTACTGCCACCCACTGAGGTAACTGGGCAGCACCGATTACCACTGCGTTAGCGCCATGCTACAAATTATAGAATTATTTTCCGTAGTGCTGAAAATGGCACAAGCTCGAGGCAGAACTACTGCCAGCGCCCACGTTGAGCCAGCAGTAGTTATGGGTTGCAAAGCAGCAAGTCCATGGCTGCGTGGCAAAGGTTGCCTCGCAGCCATTTAATTTATTTTTCTCTCTCCAGTATTGTAGTAAATGCCAATTTTGACTTCCTGGGATTATCAGTTCAATTTTTATTTTCATATTTTTATTTATAACCTGTATTTGCTGAGGGTCTACCTGTGCATAAGCACCAATGATTCAATATGATTGTGATGAGGGTCTATCTGTGCATAGGTGCAATGATTCAAAATTATTACAGGTGCCAGACAATACAATGAAGGAGCTTGTTCAATATTAGGAGTGTTCTTCATGTAGTTTTTATAGAGATCTATAGCAACCTCATTTGTTCTGTATTTAATAAGGGTCTGTCTCTGTTTTGCACGGGATTGTTGGAAACGTACTTAACTGGATAATGGGTTTTCTAACCACCAGAACTTACCAAGTAAAAGCAAACTTAAACATATCACCACCGTGGAAAGCTACCTGCGGAGTACCTCAAGGATCACCATTATCACCAATACTCTTCAACATGATGATGATCCCACTAGCAAAGTCCCTATCCAATCGAGGCCTCAACCCGTTCATCTATGCAGATGACATCACAATCTACATTCCCTTCAGTCATGATTTGACAGAAATAACCAATGAAATCAATGACGGCCTGAACATCATGAACTCCTGGGCAAATTCATTCCAAGTGAAACTGAACACTGAAAAAACACACTGCCTCATCCTCTCATCTCAACATAACAAGTACAAACCGACAACCACAAACACCCTAGAACACACCCTCCCTACCTCAAACAGCCTAAAGATACTCGGCGTCACAATTGACCGCAACCTTACCCTTGAGAGCCAAGTAAACTCCGTAATAAAGAAAATTTTCTATTCAATGTGGAAACTTAAACGAATAAAACCTTTCTTCCCGAGGGAAATCTTTCGCAACCTAATACCATCAATGGTCCTAAGCCATGCAGATTACTGCAACGTAATCTATGTGGGATGTAAAGAACAACTCGCAAAAAAACTCCAGACCGCCCAAAACACAGCTGCCAGGCTGATATTTGGTAAATCATGCTTCGAAAGTGCTAAACCCCTCTGAGAAAAGCTGCACTGGCTCCAAATCAAAGAACGAATCATCTTCAAAATCTGCACCTTTGTCCACAAAATTATCTACGACGTAGTCCCAGGATACATGACAGACCTCATAGATCTACCAACCAGAAACAGAATCGGTTCATCACGATCATACCTAAACTTACATTACCCAAATTGCAAAGGACTTAAATACAAACAACTTACGCATCCAGCTTCTCCTACGTAAGCGCACAAATATGGAATGGACTCCCAAAAGCTGTAAAAATAATCCATAACTATCTAAACTTCAGAAAATCATTAAAAACCAACCTCTTCAAAAAGGCTTACCCCACCGATCCAACGTAAATCCCCACACCCAGCAACACAGCACAACCAATGATCACACTGAGCAATATACAATCTTCATTCCCTTCGACCATCATGGTGCCTGACACATACCTATCTCATTCGACCACAACACAACCTTGTATTTGTTATCAACTGACTGGCGAACGCCTTTGCGGTATTGTGTGAGCCACATTGAGCCTGCAAATAGGTGGGAAAATGTGGTGTACAAATGTAACAAATAAATAAATATTCTGTTTACATGTAGTGTGTGCAGAGATCTACAGCAGTTCCACTTGTTTTGTTTTACCAGTAGTAGGCATAATGGTGTTCTAGGGGCCAGTCTAATATTTGTAGTGCTGCCTATTCATAGGTAGGGTTCTTGCTGTTTGAATCACAGGAATTACTGCTACTGCTGTATGATAGGTTTGCTATATGTATGTTGAGTTGAGTTTTTCAGGTTTTGTATTTCACAGTGTGCCTGGTAGTGGAAAGAATTTTGTTGCTATTGCTCAGATGACATTTGTATGGTGACTGGTACCAATACAAGCGGAAGGAGGTTCAAGAAGTAGGGAACCACTAGACCAGACTAACTGATGAAGACCAGAGTTTATTGAGAAGTTTTGGCAAGAACCTGCATCAGGGGTCTAAAAACACAATAATGACACATAAATTAAATATACAAATTACAAAGATGTCAAATTAAAAAATGAAATAAAAATGCAGATAAGTTTGCCATCAGAAACTCATGAATTCTTAGAACACGATTGTCTTAAAATAATAGTAGGTGTATTGGTGTTCTAGGACCCAGTCTAATAGTTGTAGTGCTGCCTATTCATAGGTAGGATTCTTCCTGTTTGATTCATAGGAATTAGTGCTACTATTGTATGATAGGTTTGCTACATATATGCTGAGTTGTGATTTTTTTTTCCGGTTTTGTATTTCACAATGTGCTTGGTAGTGGAGAGATTTTTGTTGCTATTGCTCAGATGACATTTATATGGTGACTTCCAAGGATAAACGTCCTACCAGTTGTTAGGGGGAGGTTGGATTTTTTGGACGCAGAGCATGTTTACATTTGTACAGTATTCCTTGATCCCCACCCCTCCTTCATACAGTACATAAGTACATAAGTACATAAGTACATAAGTAGTGCCATACTGGGAAAGACCAAAGGTCCATCAGCCCAGCATCCTGTCACCGACAGTGGCCAATCCAGGTCAAGGGCACCTGGCACGCTCCCCAAACGTAAAAACATTCCAGACAAGTTATACCTAAAATGCGGAATTTTTCCAAGTCCATTTAATAGCGGTCTATGGACTTGTCCTTTAGGAATCTATCTAACCCCTTTTTAAACTCCGTCAAGCTAACCGCCCGTACCACGTTCTCCGGCAACGAATTCCAGAGTCTAATTACACGTTGGGTGAAGAAAAATTTTCTCCGATTCGTTTTAAATTACCACACTGTAGCTTCAACTCATGCCCTCTAGTCCTAGTATTTTTGGATAGCGTGAACAGTCGCTTCACATCCACCCGATCCATTCCACTCATTATTTTATACACTTCTATCATATCTCCCCTCAGCCGTCTCTTCTCCAAGCTGAAAAGCCCTAGCCTTCTCAGCCTCTCTTCATAGGAAAGTCGTCCCATCCCCACTATCATTTTCGTCGCCCTTCGCTGTACCTTTTCCAATTCTACTATATCTTTTTTGAGATACGGAGACCAGTACTGAACACAATACTCCAGGTGCGGTCGCCAAAACTGCCAAAAGTTTCAATTTTCAAGTTAAAATTTTTTTTTTTCTGGGGTAAAAATGCGGTATCAAATGTTTAAATGTTGAGAAAAACACTGATTAGTCCTTGTTTATAATGTGACAAAATTGTACTATTGCTGGTGATATTCTTTAAACATTTTTTAATTACGTGTATGAATTTTCTAAGTATATGTACATACCAGCTTCTTTTCTATCCACAAATGAAGCATTGTGTGTGTAGGAGTATGTTCCCTTGTGATCCTGGCTCTGCTCCACTTCCAGTTCTGACTCCATTCCCAGTTCTACTTCCTTTTTGTCTACAAATTAAGCCCTGACCAGGTGGGTATCTACCATGAATTTTCAGAAGTGGTGTTATCTCTGAAAACTGTTACATGCACCCCAGAGGTTGAAGAGAATGAGAAGTACTATCAGAGCAGATGCCTGGGATATGGCAAGACTTGTTACTGGCATCTTGCACTGGTACCTCCCTAACTTGGTTCTGAATCAGTGTACAATGTTAGCACTGATGCAGCAGAATCCTTTGCTTGTGTTGGATGAGGCTTACATTATGTCTTGTCTCAATGTCCTCTCTCAATATTTGACACTGAGGTAAAGAACTGCTTCCTTGATATCAATGTATTACAAGTATCTGGTATAGCTTCAGGGCCCTTGAAGATTGATATTACCAATGCCGATGAACCTGCAGTAGACTTCTGGGGAGGTGGACAACCTCTCTATACATTATTCTAAGGATGTAGCAATGTCATGCTTAGGCCTCTGCAAAACCCCCCCCAAAAAAAACAAACCACGAAGAGTGGAAAGAACACGAAAATTCCACAGGGTAGATGAAGTCAAAAACCAAGGAGTGGGAACTGGATCAGGCTCTTCAAAAACAAACTCAGGACACCAAACAAAAGTTATAAGTGTTTATTCAAGATGACTCAACATGGTACCATGTTTCGGCATGTATGTGCCTGCCTCAGGAGTCTTGGTACATATACTTGGCAATCACATTTGTCCTTGGTTAATGTGTCTGGTGGAATGAACATAAGCTGGTCTTTAAAAAGACTGTTGGTGAAAAAAGGAAATGATGAATAGCATGTAAAATGCTGCTATTTTGCAAAATAGCGGCATTTTATATGCTATTCATTATTTCTGATCCAGTTCCCACTCCTTGTTTTTTTTTTTTACTTATGCTTAGGCCTCTGACATGGCAAAGTGGGGAAATCCTCTGCTTATCCCTAGGGACAAGTGGCACACAATCTATCTACTTTTTGATTTCCTGCCAGGTACTTGTGACCTATACTGCTGTTGCGAAATTCAAATGAATTGATGAAGAAAAAGGTGTACATCCATTACTGCTTGATACACTGAAATTAGTGTAGACTGCAGACAGGCACAAGACTTAAACATTCATTGAAAGACCTAAATGTTGTGGGGTCAATATTTAATGCAATTTAATTTGGCAGGAGAGGCTCTTGGCTAGTTAAATCACTTGTGCGGAGCTATCCAATGATATTCAGAGGAACTTAACTGGTTAGTACCACAGAATATCAGCACTAACTGCTAAGATGGAAACTGGCTATTTTGTGGATGGTCTGCGGTGGAGTCCGCACTTATGCCAATATTAAGAACTTAACTGTCCTTAAGGGGTGCTTTTACTAAGCTGTGGCATAAAGTGGTCTTAGTATGCCCTTTTGTTCATTTTTCCTGTGTGCTAAAGCCATTTTGATAGCAGCCATAAAATGGCCAATTCTCTATTTTCTATATTAATGGCCACATGCTAATGTTGCCATTAGCACGTAACCATTAAAAAAAAATTACCATGTGAGCCCTTACCGCCACCCATTTTATAGGTGGTAAGGACTCACATGGTATTAGCATAGGAATGCCCTCTTTCTGCCCACGACACGCGCCCTCAATAAAGAAACCAAAAAAGTTTTTAGCACCTAGTTAGCACGTGCACATTTTGGAGTTACTGTAGGATGTCTGAATGCGTCACAGATTAGTAAAAGGGCCCCTAAGTTAACCATACAAATCAGACCACATAAAACACAGCTCTACCTTTATCTGGTTTTGCTTAGGTGGTTTAGTGCTGAATATCACACTTCACTGAATAAGAGATAGCCGGCTACATCAACCCAGATATTCAATGCAAATTATCACAAAATAAGGAATCTATTTTTAAAGTAAGCTTTGACAGCCACCTGGCTGGTTAAATGCCCCATAACTGGCTATCTGCGAATTTTCAGTGAGACATGGCTGGTCATGACCTGCTGAAAATTTGCAGTTAGCTGCTAGCCAGTTATATTGTGTGATATAACTGGCTATCTGCCGATTTTCAGTGCATAGCAGGATAAGTTTGGTGGCCATATTTGGCCACATGAATACCAGGCCTATCTTTGGCCAGTTCAAACTTAATTGGCCAGTGCTATAAGCTTCGCCGCCAGTTAAGTTTGAACCGACCAAAATTAAACTGGATATTCAATGCCAATCACCAGAAATGGCCCGACATTGAATATTCGGGCTCAGCGCCGACAGTGGGAGTTAGCCAGGCCCCATAAGTTTATACTTCTTTGTAGGTAAAGGCAATTGGTAAAAAATTACCTGACCTGCCGACACTAAAACAAAGTGATCTCTGGGCTCCCATGGAAAAAGTAGACCCCATGCAATTATGCAGGTGTGGGAACTCCTGCAAATGTACAGCAGAATTCTATAGAAAGCACTAAAGCTTTGTAAACATTGCTCTGACCTTGGGCTGTCTCAGATCACGTTGCCTACTTGTGAGAGCTGTCTTCTTGCTTGACCTTAGTGGAAGAGATATTTTCATGCATAAATGTGGAACAGTATTTGTATTAGAACAAAACTGGAATATACATCATAAATCTGCCCCATAATATGACTTTGTTAGAGATAGTTCCTATGATTTGTCTTTCTTTTTTTTTTCACCTGAAATGTAAAATCAATAGAATAACCATGATATTGGAGGTATATGGCTGTAGGTTTGTAATTCATTTATATCTAACCTGAGAAAGTTCACACCAAAATTCTTCATTGCAACGCTGACAGAGTGGGTGTGGCCCTCTTTGAGAATGCCAAAATCTATCTTATGTGGGAGGAGATGAAAGCCACCAAGTATAGGCTTCATATTATTCATGTTTTTCTGCAATCCAGGATGTTGTACACCAGCAAACTGGAATCAAAGGTAAAGGAATTAGGATGTAGTTGGTGAGAAACTTGCCCACATTAATAATTCTGTACCTATCCAGGAGACTATCTTCCATGTAGAGTAGTAAGAACACAAGCAGACTTAAGCTGAATTATTTATTCATTTCCAAGTGTTAAAAGCAGTTTGGAACAAGATTCATTTTTCCTGCTTAATCCCTGCATAATTCTTTCATAAATATAGCAGCAATCAAACCTTTGTACTGGGTACTGAAGGTGGTTTAGCAGTCAGAATGGAAGCTGGCAGTTTTACTCTCTCTTTCCTTGGTTGTCCAGTTACATCCACCATCAAGCTTTGGTTCCGGGAACATTTTTTCCCCCCAGAAGATACAGCAGCAACGTTCAACATTACTTCTTCATCTGTTAAAATGGGAAGAGTGTTTTATTCTGTGCTACATTGAATTTTCTTAGAACTTGAATAGGATTCTAAAGTTGTGTACTGCAAGCAGGAGTTCTCAGGACAGTGGTTACATAGCCAGCTCTGATACATGAGTTATTGAGCCTGTAGAGGAAGGATTATAGTAATAAGCTCTTAAAGCTTAGAGATTTTTAGAGTGGTGAACTGTGCATTTGAGGTGGTTCCTGTGTCTGCATCATCATGAGGGGCCAACTCACTTATTAATAAAGTAAACTTCTAGGGGAAGCAAGAGGACTTAGTGAGGATTATGCAACCTAGGCCCAGATACACTAACTCCACGCTAAAAGACCTTCTTTTACCAATCCCCGGTTTCTGCTTACTGAGTCTGAAAACAACGGGCATGCAAATGACCTGCTTGCTGTTAGCTCATTTGCATTCAATTTCCTTCCAGCCAGTTGGTCAGCTGAGCATGCACAGAGCAGCCAAGCATTAAGCATTTATAATAGCCGTCTACAGCCTGTTTTTGTTTACCTTCTTTCCTGCCTGCCTTCCTGCCAATCACAGTGCATTTTGCTGACACTGTTGTCAACTAAATGCACTGTGATTGGCTGAGAGAGACCAGCTGGAACGGCTGGAGCAGGGAGCTCCAGGGGTGGCTGGCTCAGAGCTGCAGATCCATTTTTGCTTGTTCTGATGGATGTCAGCTCCAGCTGACACAGCTTCCCTTACAAAAGAGGGGTGAGAGAGCTGGGAAAGAGGCTGGAGCAGACAGGAATCTCCAGACAGCTGGTTGAAATTTCCTCGTTCATCCCTCCACATCCTTTGCTCTTTCAAGCTGCTGGCCATCAGGAGGAGCAAAACCTGGAAGATCAGCTTCCTTGCACCAGCAGTAGATGGTCTGCAGCTCACAGCAGCCCATTAACAAGAGCTGCAGACCTCCCGTTAGATTTTCCACGTAAAGGTAGGGACTGCTTTTGTGCATGGAGTTGGAAAACAGTTATGCATTGCCTTGCATGCACATTATAATAGCAATCAGCTCATTATAATAGCTTTCCATTCTGTTTTTGTTATCTGCTACTGTGACAGGAAAATAGCTTGGAGAACCCTTTTGAGCATGTCTCGTTTTACTACTTGCTCGCTATACCGGCTAGAACTAGTTTAAAAACCACATTGCTGGCTCATTAGTTTTAGTGCATCTGGGCCCTACTGTCTTCAGAGAATCCATGTTACAGGGAAGCAACTTTGTGGAGGAGTGGCCTAATGGTTAGTACAGCGGGCTTTAATCCTGGCAACTTGGGTTGAATTCCCACTGCAGCTCCTTCTGACCTTGGGCAAGTCACTTAACCTCCGTTGCCCCAGGTACAAAAACTTAGATTGTAAGTCCTCTAGGAACAGAGAAAATGCCTGACTATAGGGGCTCTTTTACAAAGACACAGGAGGGCCTACACGCATACAACATGTGCCAAATCGGCACTACCACCCAGCTAGTGCGTGAGGCAGGCAGTAATTCCAAATTTGTTGTGTGCCAAATCCTGCTGTAGAAAATAATTTTCTACTGCAGGCCGCTTACCCAGTGGTAAACAGCAGTTGGTGTGAGCTGCATGCTTACTGCGCGAATAGCATGTGAGACCTTACCACTAGGTCTCAGGCCAAAAATGGACACACGCTGGTTTCAATTTTAGCACACGCCAATTTTCCGGCCCCTTAAAAAAGGCAATTTTTCCTAGACATGGTAAAAATTGGCCCAGCACATGCCCAAAATGACCCAGCACTATCGCAGGTCACTTTTTACGGCGGCTTAGTAAAAGGACCCCATAACCAGTCACATCAGCAAAATTTATCAATAAACATGTTCTTTTGCTCAGTCACATGATGTCTCTCTTCAAAAAGACTCTGTGTTTTTCCATCACCCCTCTCTATCCCCCACCATCTGCAACCTTATGAAATGCCCATGTCTCCTTTCCACCCCTAGCTCCTGTCCTACTGATCACACTATGGCGTAGGCATGCTTGGTTCCATTCTGGTGGGGGATGTATGTCAAAAATAGCTGTCAGTGCACAATGCTTTATAACAGCTCTGGCCTTGCTTCACTTACTCTGTCCTGCAGAGTTCAGATCATATATTTCAGTTGGGAGGAATAAAAATCTTACAGGTAGTCTAATATGCCATCTAGAGGGGCACTCCAAATACATACCAGAATGCCGAGCCCAACTGCTCTTAAAGGCCATTTATTTATCAGACAGCAGTTACTGGACCAGTTACTAGGCCCATCAGACAACCACCTTACATAATTCTGACACAAGGAAATCCCTAGCTGTAGTTTGCTTTTAACAAAAAAGTGAACAATGGGAAAACAGAGTATTAATGGGCAACAAAACAGCATGTTTTCTTAGCAAAATGCCATTTTGTCATTTTTACAATGTTTTAAAGAAGGCAACCTGAAGTTTAATGAAGGCCCATGGGGTGTGGGGGGAGGGGAAGGGTTGGATTCTAAACCTCAAAGAATATCCTCTGAACAGATATGTTGCATCAGGAATTCCTTTCCAAACAATAGTGTAATGTGAACGTGTAGATAGAAATTCATGCCATAGTTTAAAAAATCCCTTACATGGAGACCAACCTCAGCAGCACCACCAATGTCACAATAGCTCTGATAGTAAGTCTTGTATGTCCTTTAAGAGTCAAGCATGCCTGGGCATATCTGAAAGAAGTGCACTCAGCTACCCAGTTTAACAAGGTACATTTAGCTATATCAAGCTCAAGGTAAAATTAAAAAACTGGCTGGACTTTGATCCACTCCAAGTAGAAGGCAAAGCTCTTTTGAAATCCAAAGTGTTCAAGACACATTCACCTTCATGATAATATAGCTTTGGGTAGGGTTACCATATGGCTCCAGAGAAAGGAGGACGGATTGCGCCAGCCGGGTTTTACTTCCATTGCTTTCAATGGAAGTAATTGAGCTGGCCGGGTTTTACTTCCATTGCTTTCAATGGAAAGCAATGGAAGTAAAACCTGGCTGGCTGAATCCGTCCTCCCTAGCTTTGGGAAAATGCTAGAACAACAGACTTGTTATGGTTGAAATTAGATACCACCTTAAGGCAGGAGCTTTGGTTATGTGTGCAAATTTACCCAGAGGCGTAGCTAGGTTTTGATGTCTGGGGGAGCAGACTTTTGTAAAATAGGCGCCAAAAGGGTAGGCCGGCCATATCATCCCACAGCAGAGAAGGTGCAACTAGACATTCCTAGAAAAGTCAAGACACTGCTAATGCACCCCAAGCCTAGGGGACACCCCCCCCAGGCCTTGCATTGAAGAACACTGGTCTAAGGGATACCGAGCTCCATAAACATCTATGTTTGTAAAGTGGCTAAGATAAATATTTATTTAGACACACAGACATTTATGTGCCAGTTTTGACCTGTTGATAGATTAGGCATTTACAGAGCTACCAAGTTACCCATTCCAGGAGGGAGACTTTTTGGCAAGTCTTGAATTTCTGCCAACCTCATCCTGGTGTATTATTATAGGACCTGCAGCACTGATTTCAATGGAATCATGGACTACAAATCCCACACTGTTCTGGGATTTAAGAACTGGCTAAAAAGTCTCCCTCCTGCAATGGGTAACATAAGCGGCTCTGCATTTATTTTTCTAAAATGGATGTTCATACCAAATGTAACCAGCACATAAATGTCCATTTTGTTATTTATTTCACACAGCCTTAAGATCAGCAGATCCTGTTCTCAAATACTAGCAGAACTTGAGACATCTTGGGTGCCTTGGATGAAATTCTTCGAAAAGTTGATAAAATAAATCCCAATAAATAAATGTTTTAGTAATGTTTCTTCTTTAGCTAAGAATATGGAAGCGTTTCTTCTTTAGCTAAGAATATGGAAGCGTTAACCTTGAATCAGGACATTATCAGCCCTAGGGAACTTCAGGGCAGAATGACGGCACCTGAAGAGGAGGTGAAAGGGTCCAAAAGGTTAATTCTATCCTGGATAAAAATTAGGAATACATTGTAGGACTGACTGGATGGAAAATTTCACCTCCTCAGCTTGCCTTCTTTTCTAAAACTAAATAGAGAGGTGTGGTAACCGTGTTAGTCCACTTTTAAAGGTAATCAATAGAAATAAAACAAAATAAAACATGGAAAAGAAAATAAGATGATACCTTTTTTTATTGTACCAACCTACCAAAAGGAGTTTTGAGGCAGCCATGGAAATAATTATATATAAGAAATCATATTAAGTGTTAAGTCTGTTAAAATCTGGGGTTTAAAAGTGGTGTTTGAATTCCTATTTCAAAATCAGCTTTTTACCTTGCAAGCAGAGCAAAGGAATGCCAGATGGTTCATATTATTTGAAAGTCTTGGCCGAGCTAAGGTTAGGAAAGGTCAGTGAGAAATGAAACTCTGTCCCTTGTGAATTGCCAATGCTAGCTGGCACAGCTGTAAACTATTATGAATGAACAAAGCATGAGCCAGACATGCCGTAGTTTTAAAAGAATTAGTTTAATGCTAGTTAGATTCTAAATAATTCTAGATATTCCTGATGTTTAGAATTTAGAAGTTCTTGCTTATAAGGAATACTGATTCTGTGTATTTTAGAATATGTTTTATTCTCTATAATTTCTATGTAGGATGTTTGTTCAACTCTGTGTTACTTTTAAAATGATCCTTTGTCTGCTGTTTAAGACTGCAGTGAGGAGATCCACATGTGGTTTGACTTAGCCATAGTTCTGGCTGGTTCAATGTATAAGCTGATAGGTGAAGAGGTCAGAACTAGTCAGCTCTCTTCTCCTTGATTAATTATAGCTAAGTGTAGGACTGGCCTCCTGGAAGTAATAACCTGATATGTATGCTATTAAGTAAGATTGGCTTTTGACCTCTTTAATGAATGCCAGAGTTTAGTTAGCAGTTAGTACTAGGAATATGAGAAATCAATCATAATAACATGTAAGAGACTGGAGACCAAATGTCTGGCTTAAGGGGCCCCAGGTCAGAGGTCAGTTTAGGATGTCTGGAACCTATGTAACTGATATTTCAAAAGTAATGATTGGTTGAGGCAAGGTAGCCAATCAATTTCTTAACCAATTGGGAGTAAAGGGGGCTAGGCTAGGAGGAGGGCTTAGGACCCTATTTAAGTAGGAGCAGAAGCAGTTTACGTCAGAAGGAGCTCAGAAGAAAGAGAAGGACAGAAGGAACAGACAGAAGAAGGAGAAGACAGCATAAGAAGAGAAGCAGCTGAGACAGAAGCCACATGACACAAAAAGAGCTGAGAGAAAGAGAAGAGAGCTAGAACTGATGTCTTGCTTTGTTTGCTGGCAAATAAAGAAGATTTTTCTCTCATACTGGTGTGTGCTGTCTGACTCCTGAAGTATCACAAATTCATGCATCCATTCCTGCAACAATTCTTGGTGGCAGCGGTGGGATGAATCCTGCATTAATCCCAGCACCCAACTGACTGGAGAACATTCGCCGGGTATGTATTCTGTATTTTGTATTGTAATTCTAGCTAGAAAATTGTAAATCAGCCCCTCAAGAAGGAGGGAAGGAGAATCTGATCAATTCTCAGCGAAGGCCCTAGTACCTTCTAGTCGCGGGGACTAGAAGCGAAAACGCTTGAGCTTATCTGTATTTGAGAAATCTGAAATTGTTGGGTGGGATTTTCTGTACTGAATGAATGTGTGATGCCTGAATGTTAATGAGTGCGGACTTCTTATAGCTGCATTTCCAATTAACGCGAGTTCAATTGGTCAGCAACGGAAGGAAGCGATTGCTGTCTGTCTACCTAGTGTCTCGAGAGTGCAGACCCCTTACTGCATTCTCAAAAATTCCCCCCCTCTTTGTGTGTTGTAACTGTAAGCATTATGGGTGGGAAATCATCTAGACAAATTGCTACCCCCCTAGATTGTATGCTTAAAAACTTTAAAAAAGGCTTTTTAATTAATGACTATGGACAGACTTTAAGCTCAAGTACTTTAAGAACCTTGTGTGAAGTTGAGTGGCCATCTATGGGAGTGGGGTGGCCCCCTAGTGGCAGTTTAGATATTGAAGTAATCCGGAAGGTCTACAGCATAGTAGTAGGAGAATCAGAATATTCTGAACAACTCCCTTATATAGATTCCTGGGACAGCCTTGTGACTGACCCTCCCTCGTGGTTGAAAACTTATATGGGATCCCCAGTAAAATTCATGTTAGGCCGTGTTCAAAGAAAGATTAGAAAATCTAAACTAGAAGAGGGAAAGAGCCCTAGGAAGCTTACCACCCAATCGGTGGCTTCCGCCCCTACCCTGTCTGAGAAACCCATACTCTCTGATGACCCCTCAGACCTTGAGCCACCACCTTATGGCCCATTGTTGGGGTTCCGTGCTACCCCCAGAGATCCACGCCGCCCAGCCCAAGCTTCTCCAGCACAGGCTTCTCCAAATAGTTCCTCCCCCACTGTGCGAACCCCACCACATCCTAGGTTGGACTTTTCACCTGGCCTCTACCCTTCTGTGCCAAATCCTCTCCTGTTAACCTCTGAAGACCCGTTTTGGGTTCCACTCCCTGACTCCTCAACTCCTGACAGCCCAGCCTCTCCCTCTAATACCCCTACCCATTCATTAGGGGCCCGGCATCCCTTTCAATGGACTGACTCACCTGTGACCACCTCTCAGTCTATGAGTACCCCTCCCCATCCCTCAGGGGTTCAACATACCTCCACTGAATGGGTTAGACCTGCTGCAATCACCTTTGAGCATGATAGGAGGGTAGCTCCTAGCTCTACCTCAGGTTCTATTCCCACCTCCTCGAGAGTTCTGCCCCTTCGTCAGGTAACTACCACTCGACCAGATCCTAATAATCAGGGTCAGGTTATACAGGCACAGGCCTATCAGTATGTACCCTTCACAACCACCGATCTCCTGAATTGGAAGACGCATTACCCCTCTTATACTGAAAAGCCTCAGGCAGTGGTGGACCTAGTGGCTAGCATTATGGCCACCCATAACCCAACCTGGACTGATTGTCAACAACTTCTCCTGACCCTCTTCACAACTGAGGAGAGGCGGAAGATTTTGCAAAATGCTGAGGCCATCACGCGAGAGCGTGTCCCCGGGGGGACACAGGACCCAGAGGGATGGGTTAGAGCTCAGTTTCCTCGCGCAGCTCCAGCTTGGGATCCAAATGATGGGCAGCACTATGAACTGTTGTCTGGCTATTGCCGGGACTTGCTGGAAGGTATGAGGAAAGGTATAAAGAGGCCCATTAATCTGGCAAAGGTCTCTGAAATTCTCCAAGGGGCAACTGAATCCCCTGGGGCCTTTCTAGAGCGACTAATTGAAGCCTACAGAACATACACCCCATTTGACCCTGAAGCCCAAGAAAACCAGAGAATGGTGAATAGTGCATTGGTGGCCCAGAGTATGCCAGATATCCGGAAGAAGTTGCAGCGTCAGGAGGGATTCGCAGGGATGAATACCACCCAGCTAATTGAGATCGCAACCAAGGTTTTCATTAATAGAGATCAGGAGGTGCGCCGAGAGGCTGACCGGAAGATGCAGAAGAAGGCCGACCTTTTAGCGGCAGCCATTACTAATTCCACCCTTAACCGAGGTCGACCTCTAGCTAATGGGAAGCCAAAGTGGGATCCCGGACCACCAGCCAGGCCCCGAGATTCCTTCAATCAATCCCGGCCAAGGGGGGAGAATCCCAGACCAAGATTGGAGAGGGACCAGTGTGCCTACTGTAAGGAAAGAGGGCACTGGAAAGATGAATGCCCCCAGAGGCGCCAGGGACTGAGAAGGGGACCAGGAGATCGAGGAAGCCGAGGCCGAGTTCGAGAGGGAAGATATGAGCCTCCTGAATCTGACATCATCGGGATAGCCGAGATGGCAGAATGGGACGAATAGGACAGACCGGGTTCCTACAAACTGGGCTCCCAGGAACCTATGGTCAAGCTAACTATAGGGAGCCGCTCAATTCCATTCATGATTGATACAGGAGCTGAACATTCTGTTGTGACGGAGCGATTAGCGCCTGTGTCTGGAAAAACTGTCCGAGTGGTGGGTGCCACGGGGGTGCAGAACCGGAGGCCTTTCCTGACAACCCGTAGATGCCAATTAGGCTCACACATAGTCACTCATGAATTCCTGTATATGCCAGACTGTCCAATCCCTTTGTTAGGTCGAGACCTGCTGTCCAAGCTTAGGGCCCAAATTTCTTTTGACTCTGATGGCCAGACTTCAGTCTCCTTTCGGCCCCCGACATCCAGCCCTAAGGGTATATTGAGTTTCTGCTGCCCTCTTGAAGAAGAATGGCGGCTGCATCAGTCACATAGCCAAGTTGACCTACCCCTGGCAGACAGCTTTCAGGTCAGTGGGGTATGGGCAGAAGATAATCCCCCAGGGTTGGCCCGAAATATTCCTCCTGTACATGTAGACTTACTTCCAAGTGCCCGGCCAATCCATCTTCGCCAATACCCAATTCCCAGAAAGGCTCTGGAAGGGATTCAAGCACATTTGAATCGTCTGTTTTCCCATGGAATTATTCGTCCTTGCCAGTCTCCATGGAATACGCCACTATTGCCAGTTCAGAAGCCAGGGACTGAGGACTACCGGCCAGTCCAAGACTTACGAGTGGTTAACAAATCCACTATTTCATTACACCCTGTAGTGCCTAATCCATATGTCCTGTTAGGATTGATACCTTCTGGAGCTACCCATTTCACAACACTAGACCTAAAAGATGCCTTCTTTTGTATTCGGGTGGCCCCAGCCAGTCAGTTGCTTTTTGCCTTTCAATGGGAAAACCCAGTAACAGGAAGGAAGCTTCAGTATACATGGACTCGCCTGCCACAGGGGTTCAAGAATTCCCCCACCATTTTTGGGACAGCCCTAGGGCAAGACCTTAAGACTTTTAAATCTGAGCCTTCCAGGCGAGTTTTACTCCAGTATGTAGATGACCTCCTGATTGCAGCAGTGACCCAGGAAGAGTGTTTTGAGGCTACTAGAGAATTGCTGGAGCTACTCTTGGATGCAGGCTATAAGGTCTCACGCTCAAAGGCCCAACTTTGTCAGTCAGAAGTGAAGTATCTGGGCTTTTGCATTTCCCAGGGAAGTCGGAGACTGGATGCTAGTAGGAAGCAAGCGGTAGCTGCAATTCCCCAACCCAAGTCCAGAAGGGAAGTTAGGGAATTTCTGGGAGCAGCTGGATTCTGCAGAATTTGGATTCCAAATTTTGCATTGATGGCGAAACCCCTTTACCAAGCCACAAAGGGGGGTGAAAAGGAACCATTTGAATGGGGACCTACTGCTCAACAATCCTTCATTGCCATAAAGAAAGCCCTACTCCAAGCCCCTGCGTTAGGCCTTCCTGATGTGGAGAAACCTTTCTCACTGTATGTCCACGAGCGACAGGGGGTTGCTCTGGGTGTGCTGACCCAGATGATGGGATCCTGGCAGAGGCCTGTTGCATACCTGTCTAAACAGCTGGATGGAGTGGCTAAAGGATGGCCAGCCTGCATGAGGGCCATTGCAGCAACAGCCTTACTGGTCCAGGAAGCTGATAAGTTGACCTTGGGGCAAGAACTGGTTGTTAAAGTCCCCCATGCAGTTCTTACCCTCATGGAGTATAAGGGCAATCACTGGTTTACAAATAACCGCATGGTTAAGTACCAAGCCAGCTTGTGTGAGAATCCACGGATACACCTGGAAACAGTGGCTACATTCAATCCTGCTACTCTTTTGCCAGCATCTGAGGGACCACCGGATCATGACTGTATCCAAACTATGGATGAAGTGTACTCCAGTCGACCAGATCTTAAAGATGTTCCGTGGAGGGACCCAGATGTAATTTATTTCACAGATGGAAGCAGTTATGTGGAGAACTCCAAGCGACTGGCAGGCTATGCTGTGGTGACAGAGGACAAGGTGATAGAAGCAAGAGCCCTGCCCCAAGGAACTTCAGCCCAGAAAGCAGAACTTGTGGCCCTCATACGAGCTCTGGAGTTAGCAGCAGGACTGGTAACCAACATTTATACTGATTCCAAGTATGCCTTCACAACCCTACATGCTCATGGAGCTTTGTATAAGGAAAAGGGACTCATAAATGCTGCAGGCCAACCTGTTAAGTATGGACCTGAAATACTTCAGCTGTTAGAGGCTGTGTGGGCCCCTAAGAAGGTAGCTGTCATTCATTGCAGGGGACACCAAAGAATAGATACTCCAGTGGCCCGAGGGAATCGCCATGCTGATCGGGTGGCCAAGGAAGCTGCTCGAGGACCCCCAGCAAGTACTGTGACCCCCCTGTTCCAAATCCGACTGCAAGAATGGACACCTATATATACCCAAGTGGAAGAGAAATGGGCTCAAGAAGAAGGTGCAGTAAGGAGACCTGATGGCTGGTTACATCTCCCTGATACCAGAGTTCTGGTGCCACGCCACCTAGCTTGGCCTGTAGTGTCTCAAGCTCATGACCTATCACACTTAGGGAAAACAGCACTAGCCCGCCTACTCAATCGAGTAGTGGTGCTGGAAGGATTGGATAGTCTGGTTGCCACTGCCTCTGCCCGATGTACTCTCTGTGCCCAGAATAATGCTCGTCAGGGACCCCGTATTCCACCAGGAGTTCAGTCTAGAGGACTAACACCCTTTGAGTCCCTAGTTATAGACTTCACAGAAATGCCCAGGAGCGGTAGGCTCCGATACCTCTTAGTTATGGTCTGTACCTTTTCTGGGTGGGTGGAAGCATATCCTACAGTCACTGAGAAAGCCACAGAAGTAGCTCGAGCCCTCCTTAGGGATGTCATCCCCAGGTATGGACTGCCCCTTGCCATAGGTTCAGATAATGGTCCCGCCTTTGTTGAAGCTACACTTCAGGCCCTGTCCCGCGCATTGCGCATTACCTGGAAATTGCATTGTGCCTATCGTCCCCAGAGTTCAGGGCAGGTTCAGCGAGCAAACAGAACCTTGAAAAATAGCCTAGCAAAGATTTGTCAGGAAACCCAATTGAAATGGCCACAGGCATTGCCACTAGCCCTCTTCCGCCTCCGATGCACCCCAACTAAAGGAACAGCCCTCTCTCCCTTTGAAATTGTGTATGGGAAGCCCCCAGCCATTTTACAGGGAATTAAGGGAGACATAGGGATTTTAGGGTCTGCCCAGGTGCAGGAGCAGGTAGCCCTCCTGGGTAAGATAATTTCTGAGCTTCAGTCTTATGTGAGAGAAATAAACCCTGTCCCCTTCCAGGCTCAGGTACATTCCTTCCTTCCAGGGGATAGAGTTTGGGTGAAAGACTGGAGGCTCCAGCCTTTGGGGCCCCGATGGAAAGGACCTTTTACTGTTTTGCTTTCTACCCCTGCAGCTGTGAAGGTCGCAGGGATAACTCCATGGGTCCATTGGTCTCGAATTAAGTCTGCTGACCAGACTGAGCCCAGCACGGATCAGACGGAGCCTAGACAGTGGAGAGCAGAAAGTGATCCAGCGGAGCCATTGAAGTTGCGCCTGACCCGAACCAAAGAATCTACTAGCTGAAAAGAAGGGTCAACTGCATACTGCAGGAGCTGCTGAACTTCGGCTTCATACTGAGACTCTTTCTGTCCAGATTCTGGCTTTCTTGGAATTTGAAAGCTTGATCCTTATCAGTTGAGGGTCTATCCCAACTGGTATAAGAACTCAAAGACTGAGAACATTATATTAGAGTAATCTGTGATTAGCACAGACTGTTGAAATATTATTGCTTAATTAGTTTGCTGTATTTGTTTTAGATTAGGAAGAAAGAAAATGTTAGTAGTTTGGATGCTTTTGTTGTTTTCTACTCCTTGCCTCCTTGTTCCTAATACCCCAACTCGCTCCAACCTTTGGTTACACTCTGTCCAGGAACTAATTAGCCAGGCAAAGATTACTTCCCCTTGTATTGTGTGTTCCCGATTTTCTCCTTATACCACAGATGTCCCAGCTGTACCTGTCCCTGTGCAGCTCCCAGCTCTTATACCTCCCTACTTTTCGAGTTCAGGCCCTTGGAGCCAGGATTATACTTGGTGGTCCTTTTATAATGCTACTTCCCCCTCTGACTCTTCTCTAAGGCCAGTCTTTACGTCTCCCTATCCAGCCTCTGGAGTGTTTTGTTTAACAAGAAACATCTCAACTGTTCTTCCCATTCCCTGTAATTATACTAATGTTCTCCCAGAAAAAGGAGAATCTGTGTGGGTAGTTTCTCCAGGTACTCCTATGTGCCCTGCTACCATACCTGTAGATTATGACCCAGGTGATTATCTGGCTCCTAAGCGTACCACTGAGAAGACTATAGTGTCCAAGCTTATTTTCTACTTTCATAAGTCCCCGGGGTATGAAGAGTTACTAACAAATGAGCAGCCTGTCACAATTGGGGATTGGCGCCTATGGTGTGCAAAGTCTCCATTTCGTCTTCGTTCCCCCTGGGATAGGGGCTCGCATTATGGGCACCCTAAGTACCCTGTCCAGCCTGAGCCAACATTTATTGGGAACTTTCCTCACCCTCTTCTTGGTCATTACTGGCTCTGTGATAATGTCCTCCACATGATTCTTCCCCCTACATATGATTTTTGTGTATTGGTAACCTTGAATTATTTTCCTAAAGTTATTCCTCTTAAGCCACTATCCCCGCACCGCTCTAAGCGAGAGGCTTTGTCCTTACCCTCCTCCGTTGCCACAGAGGATGAGGCGATTGAATTAGCCCTCCAGTATATTAATTCTACTTATCCTCTGACTAAAAAGAGACTTGTAGCCCTTTCTGCCACGGCCTGGATTCCAATTGGAGGCCCGGTAGCGGGTATTACTGAACTAGGTATGGCTACCCGGAGACTTCAGTCCCTACTCCATGTTTTAGTTCATGAGCTGAATGTGGTAGTCAATGCATTGCAGGATCAAATTAATGAATTAAGTATAGTTTCTCGGTATAATCGTATGGGCCTTGACTATCTCTTTGCAGCTCAGGGTGGCCTCTGCACAGTGCTAAATTCTTCAGAGTGCTGTACTATTGTCATAAATAGGACGCATGTGGTTAGGCATGCCATGGATAAAGTCCTACAGTTGGCCAGCCTTAATGTGGAGGATTACCGAGGAGGATTAGATCTTACCTCCTGGTGGTGGTCATTGACCTCCTGGATACGTCCCTTGTTCATTTCCCTAATAGTCTTAGTTTTAGCAGGGTTGTTGTTTTGTTTCCTGGCCTCATGTGCTTCGGCAGTATGCCGTCGAACCTTAACAAGTAGGGTAATGGTGATTCACAAGTCTATTCCTAGTTAGGATCACTATAATCTCCAGAGTTTGAGTTGTGAGACTTATCTCTGCATAAGCTGATTTTAGTCTCAAAGGGGGGAATGAGGCAGCCATGGAAATAATTATATATAAGAAATCATATTAAGTGTTAAGTCTGTTAAAATCTGGGGTTTAAAAGTGGTGTTTGAATTCCTATTTCAAAATCAGCTTTTTACCTTGCAAGCAGAGCAAAGGAATGCCAGATGGTTCATATTATTTGAAAGTCTTGGCCGAGCTAAGGTTAGGAAAGGTCAGTGAGAAATGAAACTCTGTCCCTTGTGAATTGCCAATGCTAGCTGGCACAGCTGTAAACTATTATGAATGAACAAAGCATGAGCCAGACATGCCGTAGTTTTAAAAGAATTAGTTTAATGCTAGTTAGATTCTAAATAATTCTAGATATTCCTGATGTTTAGAATTTAGAAGTTCTTGCTTATAAGGAATACTGATTCTGTGTATTTTAGAATATGTTTTATTCTCTATAATTTCTATGTAGGATGTTTGTTCAACTCTGTGTTACTTTTAAAATGATCCTTTGTCTGCTGTTTAAGACTGCAGTGAGGAGATCCACATGTGGTTTGACTTAGCCATAGTTCTGGCTGGTTCAATGTATAAGCTGATAGGTGAAGAGGTCAGAACTAGTCAGCTCTCTTCTCCTTGATTAATTATAGCTAAGTGTAGGACTGGCCTCCTGGAAGTAATAACCTGATATGTATGCTATTAAGTAAGATTGGCTTTTGACCTCTTTAATGAATGCCAGAGTTTAGTTAGCAGTTAGTACTAGGAATATGAGAAATCAATCATAATAACATGTAAGAGACTGGAGACCAAATGTCTGGCTTAAGGGGCCCCAGGTCAGAGGTCAGTTTAGGATGTCTGGAACCTATGTAACTGATATTTCAAAAGTAATGATTGGTTGAGGCAAGGTAGCCAATCAATTTCTTAACCAATTGGGAGTAAAGGGGGCTAGGCTAGGAGGAGGGCTTAGGACCCTATTTAAGTAGGAGCAGAAGCAGTTTACGTCAGAAGGAGCTCAGAAGAAAGAGAAGGACAGAAGGAACAGACAGAAGAAGGAGAAGACAGCATAAGAAGAGAAGCAGCTGAGACAGAAGCCACATGACACAAAAAGAGCTGAGAGAAAGAGAAGAGAGCTAGAACTGATGTCTTGCTTTGTTTGCTGGCAAATAAAGAAGATTTTTCTCTCATACTGGTGTGTGCTGTCTGACTCCTGAAGTATCACAAATTCATGCATCCATTCCTGCAACAGTTTGATTAATATATATAAAGGTAGTATGGAGGTGTCCCTTCAAATTGGTGAAAAGCAAATTTTATCACCCCTTATATCACTTAAGTCTTAACAAATAGAACCTCAAACCTCCTGGCAAGGAACAATACCAAAGTATTACCAATCCTTTGCATAAACAGGAGTAGGTTTTGAAGTTTACAAATAGATCTCCTCAAATTTCTGCAATTCTAAGGAAACATTGGAATGTTATGCTCACTCAGGAAGCGTTTCAGGATCATCATCTTATGCTTTCCTATGTTCGAAATCAAAATCTACAAGATCAACTTAGCGTGGCAGATGTATGGTCCAATACCACTCAATCAGATGGATACCATCAAAAATGTGGACATTGTTCCATTTGTTCTATAACAGTGGAGAGTACAGAATTCAAGTCTACGGATGGTAAGATTTACAAATTAAAACACAGAACCTCGTGTGAATCAAAAAATGTGGTCTATCTTTTTAGGTGTCCGTGTAATTTGCTCTATGTAGGCCATACCACTCGTCAGTTCAAAACAAGGGTCATAGAACATAGGCACTGTATTACTAATGCCAAGATGGAAGCACCCATGACCCGTCATTGTGAACAAGCTCAACATCAGTTTAACCAGTTACAGTGTATGATCATTGATCAAGTACTTATGGGTAAGAGAGGGGGGGATTTAAAAACAATTCTATGGCGTAAGGAACAACATTGGATTTATATACTTAAAACAGTTGCTCCTCAAGGGTTAAATAGAAACATCGAGTGGAATGCTTATTATTAATGAGGAACTACTGGGGAGGTGTGGTTTCCTTCACCTTTTAGACATCATGATTGGATATGTAACGTAATGACGTTTTTACGTTATGACGTCATGACGTCTTGATACGTTTTTTAAAAAAAGCTTAACTTTATTCGGAGTTCCTGCTCCTGCACCATCTTTGGGATCCACACGACTGACGCTTTAGTTTTCAGTGTTAATTTGGCTTTGTTTTTCCAGATGGATGTGAAGCGCCCTTCCTGAAGCAGCCACGAGGTTGGCGAAACAAGGCACTCTTGTTGAAGGGTCGGCGTTTTTTTCGCCGCTGCAGAAACTTTAAAGGCTCCGGAGTCCTTCTAGGGGGATTTTTGATTGAAAGTTTTCCTGAAGTTGTTACGCCTGGATTAAGTTAAGTAAACCTGGTTTGCTACATATTATGGCAGGATAGAGAAGGTTCCTATAAATATCTATTTGAGGCTTTATGTTATCTTTAATTGAACTTCAGGTTTTCTTCCTCCCAGGGGGGCTTTTTTAGGTAGTCTTTTACTGGCTGGGGTCAGTTTTGGGGTAGTTTGTTTTTTTTTGGTGTCCGTTTAAATTTATAATTTATATACAGTCTTTAAGAGGGAAAGAGAGTTTTTTATCCCATACGGTTTTCTCATGTAGCATGAGTTTTTGCGTTGGGTTTTTTTTCTCTTTTTCTCTCTTAAACAGAACCTATGATATTAACCTACTCCTGTTTATGCAAAGGATTGGTAATACTTTGGTATTGTTCCTTGCCAGGAGGTTTGAGGTTCTATTTGTTAAGACTTAAGTGATATAAGGGGTGATAAAATTTGCTTTTCACCAATTTGAAGGGACACCTCCATACTACCTTTATATATATTAATCAAACTCCTTTTGGTAGGTTGGTACATTTTCTATTGAGTTTGTATTCTCCTATAGTAGTTAGAGTTTACCTTTTTTTATTGGACATAACTTAGTACATTTCTTGATTAGCTTTCAAAGGTTGCCCTTCTTTCCGATCTGACGAAGAAGGGCAACCTTCGAAAGCTAATCAAGAAATGTATTAAGTTATGTCCAATAAAAAAGGTATCTTATTTTCTTTTCTGTGTTTTATTTCTATTGATTACCTAAAACTAAATAAAATTATTAAAACATATAACAGCACTTTAGCTACAGACATCTTCTGAGCTACTATACCAAATGCTCCCTTCCTTGCTGTGAGCTGAATGTGAAATGAAATTTGTATAGACAGCCCAGCCTAGGCTCAGGAAATCTGGTTTGCCCTCTTCTGCAGTGCTAAAGCACAAACTCCAGCTTTCAGGGGAAGGCAGAGGCCAGGGAAAACAGCAACTGAAGTCTGAAAACAGAAAACTTCTTTGCTGTGCCCCATCTTCTTTTATCCTGCACAAAGTGCACATCAGTTTAGGGGTACTTTTGTAAGAATCCATATGCACTATTTGGTATTTGTCTTGTCAATGTAAATATACGCCAGTGTTTGAAAGAAACATTGCTACCGTGTAGGAGGGTGAGGGTTAGTGAACTACGCCGAAGAGGAAGTGACTGATCTTACTAAGGCCCTCATGATCAAAAGCAAACTCTGGCGCTAGAGGCTGTTAACGCCATACTAGCGCCAGAGTTTGTAGCCGACCCATGATCTCAGCCCTCGAGCGCCTGAAACAGCGCACTCGAGGGCTCTCAGCGCAAGTAGCATGCAAATGCATGCTAAACACGGCTTCTAGCGCAATTAGCTTGCAAATGCATGCTAATTGGCGCTTAACGCATTCATCCCCAATGATCAGCGACCAGCGCGCCAAAGATTGGGTCGCTGGCCGCAGCAAAATCGACGCCAGCTCCGAGCTAGCGTTAGATTTTGCGGATCATTGGGGAGGAATGGTGAGCCCTGTCCAGCATGCAGTTGCATGCTGGCAGGCCCCCCTTCCCCCCCAAGGCAAACGTGAACGGGGGGCTGGAGGTCCGGTGGACCTCCGGTCCCCCTGACGATCCCCCCCTATGTTCACGGAGGGCTGGAGATCCGGTGGGTCTCCAGCACCCCCGAACCCACGCCGCCTCCCGAAAAACGCTATCCTACCCTCCCACCCTCCGACGGGGGGGGGGGGGCTGGAGGATCGGTGGGTCTCCATTCCCCGAAACCCCCAGAAATCGTTGATTGGCCGCCTCCGGCCAAAGGATCTCCCACTGTGATCCATCGACGGGGGGGGGGGGGGGGGGGGGTTGGAGGTCCAGTGGACCTCCAGCCCACCCCAAATCCTCCCCCCAGCGTTGTCCTTAGATTCCCTGGTGGTCCGTGGTGTGCTGTGGTGTCGTGACACCCCCCTCCCGGCCCCCCTACCTTTTGTTGGAGGAGGGACGCAGCCTGCCTGCCTCCCTCCTCTTCCAGTCAGTCGACGCCCAAAATGGCGGCGCCCAGCCCCGGCCACTGCATCCTGGGATGCACTGGGCGGGGCTACAGACTATGTAAAGGAGCGATTCCCTTACATGGTCTGTAGCCCCGCCCAGCGACTGACTGGAAGAGGAGGGAGGCAGGCAGGCTGCGTCACTCCTCCAACAAAAGGTAGGGGGGGCCGTCACGACACCACAGCACACCACGGACCACCAGGGAATCTAAGGACAATGCTGGGAGGAGGATTTGGGGTGGGCTGGAGGTCCACCGGACCTCCAACCCCCCCCCCCCCCCCCCCGTCGATGGATCACAGTGGGAGATCCTTTGGCCGGAAGCAGCCAATCAACAATTTCTGGGGGTTTCGGGGGCTGGAGACCCACCGATCCTCCAGCCCCCCCCCCCCCCCCCGTCGGTGGCTGGGAGGGTAGGACAGCGTTTTTCGTGAGGCGGCCACTTAAGGATTGGGTTCAGGGGGGGGGGGGATGCTGGAGACCCACCGGACCTCCGGCCCCCCCCCGTCGCTGGGCGGGAGGGTGGGAGACGGTTTGCGCGGCGGCGGCGGCCTCGTTGTTCGGCATGCTGTTTGACAGGTTTGGCGTTTGACAGCCCAGACCTGTCAAACAAGTGCGGGAGGATTGTGCTGAGCGCATGCTCGGCACAATTCTCCCGCACTTTAAACATGATAATCAAAGATAATAGCGCTGCTTAGATTTGCATGCATTATCTTTGATCATCGATGCAGAAAAGCCCTGCGCTGTCCCGGCACTATTTTTAGGGCGCTGTTTGGAACAGCGCAGGGCTTTTGATCATCTGGGCCTTAGAGAATGAGAATCTCCTTCTCGATTCCCTGCACTACTTTGGGATCCGGGCTGCAAATTTTGTGCAGTCACACACCCGTGGCAGAAGCCGTCCTAGGATCCCTTCATAAGAGCATCCCGGTAGCAGGAGGGCTGAAATGGGATCGGTGCTGGATGCACTCTAAGGTAAATAAGATGCTGAAGTGAAGCAAGGCCAGACCTAGACAATTGCTCCCATGCCCTTGTTGCTGGGAAGCTGAACCGGCTGCATATTGATCTCTTTCAAGATCAGCCCCAGCTCCCAGGGGAAAGTGCACAAAAGCCCAGTGCTTCTTTCATTAATCTCCGAGTCTCCCCAACCTGCCAAGCAACCCTCCCCCCTGTCCACCTCGCCTTCAGCCAATCACAGTCGAATCCCTGTGCCTGGACTTTAGTTTGTATATTTTGGAAAATAAAAATAAATAAATTTAAAAAAACTCGAAATCCGATCCTAAAAGATTTCTTACCTGCAGACGTTTCAGGGAAGTGAACCCTGAATACTGCTTTTGAGAATCAGGGGCACACATTGAGGTGACCTTTGATGTCTGGTCAGGGTGTCACTGTGAGAGGTGCTAAAATTCAGTACAGCCACGGGAGACAAAGAAAGCTCCTTGGGCTATGGTGAACTATGGGCGTATTTGTTTAGGAGGGGGCAGCATTGATTTGTGAGTGACTAAGAGGTGCAGCTCTGTGTTCCCTTTCCTGGCAGTTCTCAGAGCAGGCATCGGTCTGGCACTGCAGGGCAGCTCAGAGTCAGCATCTGCTTCTTGTTGTATCAGACTCCGCATGGGAAGGGAAGGCAGGAGCAGCAGCGCATGTGCATAGGCGCCATTTATTTTTAGAAATCCATTTGGGGGAGCGACCGCTTCCCCTGCGCCCCACCTAGCTACGCTTCTTACCCCATTGCTGAAAACTTTCTACAGGATACATTACAAACAATGTCTGGAGTCACTGATTCTGACTGCTAAACTGACCACCACAAAAAAAACAAACAAACAAACAAACAAACAAACAAAAAAACACCCTTCCAGGTAAGATACTTGAGTTTATTGGTGATGCTTGTGATATAGCCTGACGAGGATCATGTTCTATGGTTATATTTTTGTCATATGGATGAGCTGTTTTTAGTTTTTAAAATTCATGTATTTCCTGACCTGTCTATAGAAACACAGAGGAGGCGCCAGGGTTTCCTGGTTTTAGGGCCCAGAGCTCTTGCAATGGGCATCACTTTTGTGTTACATTTTCCTTGTGAATTCCGTTACTGTTTTCATCTCCACCACCTCCCGCGGGAGGGCATTCCAAGTCAGTTGCTGTTCAGACTTGGAAGGAGGAGGAGGTGCAGCCGGAAGCTCTGCAGGTTCCAGGGAAGGGAGTGAGGCCTAGCTCCTTCCCTGAGGATGCGGAGGGTCCCTGGGGAGCGGTCCTCAGGAAAGGCCCAGGCCATGGGGCCTCCTGGAGCCAGGGACCAGAAGGCCGGGAGAAGCAGCTCTCTTTCCGGTCGAGCTTCTGACAGGAGGGAGAGGAGTCCTGTTGATCGCAGAGAGCAGAGGCCCAAGGGTGGAAGCCAGTCCAGTAACCCCCCCACGCTCCAGCAACATCTGGGAGGTGAGAGTGAAGATTGTGGGGAGGGGAGAAAGCTGGTGGAGGCCCTGGAAGGGCACCCTAAGCAGAGAAAGGAAAATGAAGCTATGGAAGTTAGCTCAGAATGTTTTCCTGCACTTGATGAGGCAGAAAGTGAAGAGAGTGGGTCTTCAGAGGAGGAAGAGGAGGAATTCCTAGATATTCCTTATGACCCTGAGGACCCAGCACGTAGTTTGATCTGTACAGTGCGAAGAATTAAACGTGTGGAGAAAGAACTGGTTGATTTGGGAAAGCGTGTGAAAATGACAAAAGTTATGAGTAAACTTGCTCCAGCAGAGCACAAGAAAGGTTATGTGAAGGAGGAAGCCCGTTTGAGAAAACTGATACAAAAGAAAGAACTGTTGCTGCGGGGTTTAAAAAAGGGACCTGAGAACCCTTTAAGAGAACTATATTGTAATCAAGAACGTATGGCTTTAAGGTCACAGTCTTCAGGTCAAGGGAGAACTGTGTCCCAGCAAGAGTCTGCAGTTCCCAGGGCCTTGTCTCAGGATTTGTCTAAACCAGAAGACTTGCCAGACTCTGCTAGTACATCCACTTTAGCATTTATGAAAAACCTGGCAACTCAGTCCAGGGGACTTACTAAGCAGGCAGACTGCAGGGAGGCAGCAGCAGGATGTGGTTCGGGGGCAGGGTTGGTGCCTGCACCTGTTGGAGAAGAGAAAGTAATTAAAAAGCTGGTTAAGACCTTCCAGATTGTGGAGACAGAGGAGGGAGCTTCAGGCTGTCGGCTTTTTTCTACAGAAGTAGTGGCAGAGGTGTCCAGTGAAGGAGATGGTGACTTACCAATATTAGAACCTCCAGAAAGAAAGATTGCAGCAGCGGAAGCAGAGCCGGAAGGATTGCAGCAGAAGCAGGTGTCTTTATCTGCAGCTACATCTCTGCCTCTATGTTTGGAGAAGCCCTGCCCCCGCGCAGCGTCCGGGGTGCACAACGGCAGTCTTCTGGAGGGAGAGCTGGCAAACAGTGAGTCGGGTGGTGGATGCGCTGTCCCCGGCAGAGAATGGTTTCCAGAGGCACCGGGAAAGGCTGGCAGTTCATTACTGGATGGTGGCATTTCAGACGGTACAGAGGGGCGAGTGGCGGCGATTGCTGGATTGGAGAGGCCCCACCCACCTGACACGGAGCACCAGGAGACTCTGGTCAAGCAGGCAGCAGGAGAAGGACGAAACTTGCTGGTCGTTGGCAGGCAGGCAACAGGGAATTTGGATCAGAAGAAGGAACTGACTGAAACGGAACTCCCTGTTCGTCTCGCGCAGGACCTGTCGGCTGAGGAGCGGCATGCTGAGCCAGCTTTACAACAGACGGCAGATAAGTTGCTGAACACTTTTCCTGACATTGCTGTGACTCAAGTGGGGGGAGTGTTGAACTGTGAGGGTTTGTGTCCGACTGTTGACTCTGTTCCATGTTTGGGCAAGGACGATGGGGGGAGGCTTGGTGTGCAGGAAGGGGGAGGGGGGCAGGGATTGCGGAATGGAGGGGATGTGATTGACATGTCTCCTCCTGTTGAGGGGAATAGGTTAGCAGGTGTGGGGGCTCCGGGGGATAAGGTTCAGGTTGGAGAAGGGGGGAAGGGAGGGGGGGATAATAGGAGCAAGGAAGGGGATGGAGGGGGCCAGAAGGGTTTTGTAAAGGGGGGTTTGGTGTGTGCAGGGCAGGAAGCCTCGAGCGCCAAGGGTGGGGGGGGGGGGCGGGGGGCTCCTTCTTTTGCCGCGGTGGTTGGTATGGGGAGTGGTAGGGGGGGATTTGGGCAGCGAAGGGGGGGACAGGGGGTGGGTGAGGGGTGGTCTGGGGGGTCTGTTACCAAACGCCGGAATGTGGTTCAATTGAGGTGGGTGGGGGAGGGGGGGATGCCAAGTAGGGATGTGGTGTTAAAAATGGTTCTAGGGTTAGGATTTCTCCCGGAAGATCTGTATGCTTGCATTCACCCGGCGAACATTCCAGAGTATGATGTCAGTTTTTTGACCCAACGGGGAATGGAGATTTTTTGGGAGAAATACGGGGAGGTTAAAGGGGGGGGGGACTGGAGAAATTTTCGAGTTGTGCCTATTAGTAAACCTGACCTGGTGCAGGTGACTCTGTTAGTGCGGAATGAGTCAATCTCGGGGGCGGATTTGACCTACTGGCTGCAGAGGTATGCAGAGTTAAGGACTCCTCTGGTCAAGCTTCCAGACCCTAGTAGGGTATGGGCAGGGGGGTGGGGGGCGACGGTGAGGTTATACCAGGTGGGGCATGTCACCCAACACATTCCTTCAGCGGCTTTCATCGGAAGAGATCGGATCTTGTGTTTTTATAAGGGACAGCCTAGGCAATGTTTTAAGTGTGGTTCCTTCCGGCATTATAGTATGTCGTGCCCAGTGGTTCAGTGTGCAAAGTGTGGGGCGAGGGAGCACGTGGCAGAACATTGTACCTCCATCCGGTGTAATTTGTGCGGGGATCTGGGGCACGCCTTTCGGGCTTGCCCGCAAGCCTTTCATAATGGGGGGGGGGGGGGGGAGGGGGAGGAAGGGGGAGGGGAGGGTGATGAAAGGGGAGATCGTGCTGGGGGGAGGGGTGGAGGTTTGGGGCGGGCAGTAGAAGTGATTGGACGGGGGCGGAGGGTAGAGGAAGAGTTGGGGGAGCAGGGGGCAAACGCTTGGAAGGGTGAGAAGAGGCAAGGAGGGGAGGGGGAAGGGTGGACGCGAGTCTCTAGGAAGAGGAAGGGGGGGGACTTCTGGTGGAGGCTGGAAGGAAGTTAGGGCAGGGAATAGCGGTGGAGAATAGATTTCGGGTCCTCGAAGATGAGGGACGGGGGGAAGAGTATGGAGAGGAGAATGGAAGAGAGGACAGTGAGGCATGGCAGGGGGTAGGTGAAGAGGGGGAGATAGGGACAGAGGGGGGCGGGAAGGGTACAAGGAGGGGAAGGGGGAGGATGGGGAGGTTGGAGATAGGAGATGGTATGGACGTGCAGGAGGAGGGAGGGAGAGCAGAGGTAGGTGGGGGAGAAGGGGAGAAGAGGAAATTAGGTAAGGTTCAGGGGGAGCAGGGGGTAGAGAGGGGGGAGGAAGGTGGAGGGGAGGGAGGGGGGATGGAGGGTGGGGTGGGGGGGGAGGGGGTGGGGGAAAGGGGGAGAGACCGGGGTTTTTCCGGTGAAGGGGGAGGGGGGGGGGAGGAGAGGAAGAAGAAGGGGAGGAAGAAAGCAAGGACCAGGGAAGGATGGAAGGGGGGGACCTTTGAGTTTGGGGTTCGGGACTGGGCGGAGGAAGAGGTGGAGGAAGAAGCCGGGCCTTCAAAGGGAGGTCTGGGGCAGAGAGAAGGAAGGATGGGGAGGCAGGGCCAGGGGAGGCGGTTTTCTAATTGATAATGATGGCAGGTTCCTTGTTGGCGTTCATCACGCTGAACGTGGCAAGTATTGCCTCCACAAGGGCGAGGTGTCTGGCCTTTGAGGGCCTTTCCTCCATGTCGGCTGATTGTTTTCTCCTGCAGGAGACCAGGCTGCAGTCTTTGGCCGATGTGAGAAGAGCAAAGCAGGCTTGGAGATGGGGACCCTCTGTGTGGGGGTTGGCAGGGGAGAAGTATGGGGGGGTGGGAATTTTGTTTAAATCTCACAAAGCGGTGATTCAACGGGTGGTGGAGTTAGGGGTAGGGAGGTGTTTGGTGGTGGATGTTGTGTTGCACGGGGTGGCGTTAAGGGTGATAAATGTGTATGGGCCACAAACTAAGAAGGGGAGGTCACAGTTATTTGGGAAAATCAAACCCTATTTGTATTCTTCACGTCAGTTAGTGTGGGGGGGGCGATTTTAACACGATTCTGAGGAAGGAGGACAGTGGGGGCAGGTGTGCACAGGTGAGGTATGACGGAGTTCGTTTAGTGGGGATAATGAGGGGGGCAGGGTTAGTGGATGTCTACTTGGAGCACGGGGGTGGGCAAGGGGGTTTTACTTTTTTTAGAGGGAATTGTAGAAGTCGGATCGACCGGTTTTTGGTTAGGAGAGGGACCTGCGTACAGGCACCCGAGTTAGTGGTGGTAGAATTTTCGGACCACAGGGCGGTGCGGATAGAAGTAGGGGGGTCGGGGGTCCATAGGCCAGGAAAGGGGTTGTGGAGATTAAATTTGAAATGGTTAAAGGAGGGGGAGGTGCATAGAGAGTATGTGGAGTTTTTGGAGGATCAGCAGACTATCTTAGGCATCTTCCCCTCGGTAGGGAGGTGGTGGGAAGCGGTGAAACAACGCACGAAGGGGTTTTTTCTTAGACAGGCAAGGCAGGAGGGGAGGGAGGCGACACGGTTGGGAATAGCATTAAAAAAGAGGAGGGATAATTTAATTTCCAGGGGGGGGAAGAGGGAGGATATAGAGGCTATACAGGTGGAAATTGAGCGAGTTCAGTATGATCGGTACTCCTCATTAGTTTATGAGAGGGATTTTGGCAAATTATTGAGTCCGGACCCGTTTGAGTGCTGTAAGGAAAGAAGGGAACGTAGGGTTATGGAAGGGTTAATGGACAGGGACGGGGTTGTTCAGGATTCGAGGGAAGGGATTTTGCGGGTGGTAGGGGAGCATTTTGGACATTTCTTCTCCGATCTACATTTGGATGAGGAAGACATACGGAGGTATGTGGAAGGGACTCCGGGGGTGGGACAGGGGGGGCCCCATCTTCAGGCCTTGCTGCAGCCTTGGACAGTCAGGGAGGTGGAGGCGGCCATTGAGGCTCTGCGGCGCAAGACGGCACCGGGGCCCGACGGTCTCCCGGCTGAGTTCTATCAACGATTTAAAGTTCAGTTGGCACCTATCTTGTTGGAGGTATGGGAGGAGGCCCGGAAGGGAGGTTCTCTGCCAGAGTCCTTTGGGAAATCGGCCTTGGTTCTTCTCAGTAAGGGGAAAGATGCTCGAGACATAGTAAATTGGAGGCCCATTGCCTTATTGAACAGTGACCGTAAGATCTTTGCTCACATGTTGTTGGCACGTATGCGGCAGGTGGCAGGGAGGGAGTTGGTGGTGTCTCAGGGGTGTGGGGTCCCAGGGAGGGGGGTGTTGGCAGCAGTGGCCTGGGTTCGGGAGGGGGTGGAGCGGAGCCGGGGGGGGGGGGAGGAGGGTCGTCTAGTAGTGGCCTTGGACCAGGATAAGGCCTTCGACCGGGTGCAGTGGAGGGTTCTTTGGGAGAGTTTGCGGTACTATGGTTTTCCGAGGGCTTGGGTTGAGCAGCTCCAGTTGTTGTACATCGGTGTTCGCTGCTTTCCATTAGTTAATGGGTGGAAAGGAAGGGAATTTGACATCACGGCTGGGGTGCGACAGGGGTGCCCGTTGAGCCCCCTGCTGTACACTTTCGCGATTGATCCCCTGGTGCGCCGGTTAGAGTGTGGGGGGGTGGATGGGCTTAGAGGGATAGAAGTGTGTACGGGGGTGTCTCTGCGTGTGGTGGCATATGCAGATGACATAACAGTTTGGGTGGCGGATCAAGGGGAAGGGGAAGTTTTGCACAGGAAGATTGCGGAGTACTCTCGGGCGACAGGATCCAGGATTAACCTGCAAAAGTGTACTTCCTTGTGGGTAGGTCCGGAAGGGGCTCGTTTTGAGTTAGGGGGAGGGTTTCCACCAGGGGTGGAAATGATGCGGGTTCTAGGGGTTTACTTTGGGGGGGGGGGATTATGGACAGTGGAACTGGGAACGTAAGATTTTGGAGGCCAAGGCTAAGGTAGAGAGGTGGAAAGGGTGGAGGATGTCGATGACTGACCGGGTGAGATTACTGAAAATGCAGGTGGTACCCATGTTTTTGTTTCTTAGCTATATTTGTTTGTTGCCGGAATGTTGTTATACAGGGCTTTATAGTGTTTTTTTTCAGTTACTCTGGGGGAACCGAATGAACCCTGTAAAGAGGAATATCACATATCTGCCACGGGGAAAGGGGGGGGGTTGGGATGGTTAATCCGGTTCTTACGTTCAGTTCTTTCTTTATCCAGTTTAATTTGGGGAAGGCGGTGGGGCGAGATGCTCCGGGATGGGCGTGTAGTGTTGTGCAGTGGTGGGAGGAGTTTTGGGGTCCGTGGTTGGAAGGGGGGAAAGTGGTGGGCCGACGGAGGGGTTTCCCAGGAAGCGTTGGGTATTACTGGACATTGACTAAACTGGTGCGGTTGTGGGGGATTACAGTGGAGGAGGTTAAAGAGGGAAGGAGGGAGGTATGGGTAGAGAGAGTGCGGATGCAGCGATTCTCCTCTCCTTTGGCACTTCGGGACGCTCCAGAGCCAGTTCTGCAACAAGGCTTGCAGTTTGTGGCATCAAAGCGGATTCCACACAAATATCGTGACATTGCCTGGTTGTCCCTACACGGGAAACTGTATGTGAGAGCAAACTTGAATTATAGGAACGTACAAGATCGTGATTGCCCAAGGGGGGAATGTGTTGGTTGTACTGAGACGATGGATCATTTCCTTAGGGAATGTCCATTTTCGATTCTGGTGTGTAAACGTGTGGCCTCCCTGCTTCATATCCCCAGCTTTTGCACCTACTCTTATGCGGATTGGGTGTATGGGCGGGGGCAGGGGTCGGGGGGCTTGGACCCAGGGACGGAGTTCTTGATCTCGGTCATTGTCCGTTTCTATCTTTGGATGGCACGGTGCGGAGTCTCCCTGCGCCAGGAGTTCAGGTCAGTAGAACGGGTTAGCTGGGATATTGTTGGAGCTGTGTGGGAAGTGGCACGTTGGGAGCGGGTAGAAGTAGGGAGGGGTACATTTTGCAAATGGTGGAAACATGTGCGATTGAAGCCACCTTGAATTTGTTTGAATTTATTTGACTGTGTTGGGGGGGTAGGGGGTTTGGTCTGTCTTTGTAAATAGGGGATTGAGGGGTTTTTATGTACCTTTTAGCTTTTATGTATTTGGTTTTCCGTTTCCATTAATAAACGAATTTTCCAAGTATCCACCACTCTCTCTGTGAAAAAATACTTCCTGACATTTTTCTTGAGTCTGCCCCCTTTCAACCTGATTTCATGTCCTACCACCTTCCCGTCTCTGGAAAAAGTTTGTTTGCGGATTAATACCTTTCAAATATTGGAACGTCTGTATCGTATCACCCCTGTTTCTCCTTTCCTCCAGGGTATACATGTTCAGGTCAGCAAGTCTCTCCTCATACGTCTTGTAATGCAAATCCCATACCATTTTTGTAGATGTGTTTGCACCGCTTCAATTCTTTTTACATCCTTAGCAAGATACGGCCTCCAAAACTGAACACAATACTTCAAGTGGGGCCTCACCAACGACTTGTACAGGGGCATCAACACCTCCTTTCTTCTGCTGGTCACATCTCTCTCTATACAGCCTAGCAACCTTCTGGCTATGGTCACTGCCTTGTCACACTGTTTTATCGCCTTCAGATCCTCAGATACTATCACCCCAAGATCCCTCTCCCTGTCTGTACATATCTGACTCTCACCGCCTAACACAGGGGGTGAAGTACTTCTGTGCACGAGTAGGGGTGATAATATGTTATGATCTTAAGCTGGCCAAACAAATAGAAAGCAAAGGCCAGAAGGATGCTTGGGCGCATAGGGAGAGGGATAGCCAATAGTAAAAAGGAGGTGATAATGCCTCTGTATAAACCTTCTTTTAGAGTACTGTGTACTATTCTGGAGACCTCACCTTCAAAAAGATATAAACAGGATGGAGTCAGTCCAGAAAGTGGCTACTAAAATGGTCAGTGGTCTTTCTCATAAAGTATATGGAAACAGACTTAAAAATCTCAATATGTGTCCATTAGAAGAAAGGTGGGAGAGGGAGATATGATAAAGCCATTTAATAGCTCCATGACTCTAGTTCATCCCAATCTTTGCTCTCTAGGGCTATCAGCGTGGATGCTGAAAGCTGTCTGATAGACCAAATACACGTCTCAACTAAATTAAGAGAGGTTTTGATTGCCTCTACAAAATAACATATGTAATCATAAAAATAATAAAAACATACAGAAGATATATAATTTTAAATGGAAAAGTTTCAAACGCTGTAGAGAACATAAAGAGGACCTATTTTATTGCTCTGTCCATCATTTTCCAATAACATCTCCATATTTCAAATTCTGGTCTCAGCACATCTTCAGTAAGAGTGCATCTGAGTGCAATAGCAGCATATCATGTCTCAACAGGAAAGAAGTCAATCTCTAACCAACCTCTTTTGAAAAGATTTATGAACAGTCTGCTAAACTTAAAATCCCCTATACAAAGACCAATTCTGGCTTGGGATCTAAATTTAGTACCAAACCAATTAACGGAGCCTTCTTTTGAACTGTTAAGTAATGGCTGCACCAAAGGTTCTCACTCGGAAACTTTATATTTAATGGCTATAAACACAGCTCTCTGAATTAGTGAGCTCCATGTGCTAGTTCATTGTTGTCCATACACACAGATCCTGGATAATAAGGTTCTTCATAAAATTCATCCATAGTATCTTTCAAAAGTAGTCTCAAATTTACATATCAATCAACCAATAATCATACCAGTTTTTTTTATCCACTACTTCAAGCTAATGACTATGAGCAATGACTTCACATGTTAGACTTTAGAAGAGTACTTAAAATATATTTATGTAAAACAGCTTCCAACAACAGACCTTCTCAACTTTTCCTTTTCTTTGACCTGAACAAGAAAAATACTGCAGTCAAGGAAAGAACATTGTCTTCATGGATTCAGACTGCATAGCCTTTAGCTACCAAGAAACAAACATGTTCATCAGGGAAACTCATTGCTAGCCAACTTAGAGCACTGGCAACAATAAAAACACAGCTCTAATGATCCTTGACTGAGGACATTTGCAAAGCAGCTACCTGCTCAATATACATATTTTCATCAAACAAGACTGTCTTGACCTATCATCCTATTTGGACAGTGATTTTGGACAAGCAGTGCTTCAGAACTTAGATAAACTTCAACAAACCTCTTTCTCTGCAAGGTTTGGGATGCAGAGTAGAAGAGCAGTCAAGTATAACTTCTTAGATGGGGAAATAACAGCAGTGTGACAGCTATAGCAATTCTTGCTGTCCTTGGAGAAAACACAGTTGCATACCTGTAGTGGATGTTCTGTGTGGTCTTAGTGCCAGCCACAAAGATCTTTTGATAGGTGGTACTACTAGATTCTAGCCTGAGATATGATAAGCACAAATAATGGTGTATCTGTATCTTGTGTATCACCCACACTTTCTTGAAATCACTGCCAGCCTCTATTTTTGGAATATATAGCTGCAGTGATATCAAAGGGCTCATTTTCGAAACAGAACAACGTCTAAAAAGCAGCACAAAGTGGCAGATGGATTTTTTTTTTTTTTACAAAACGTCCAAATTGCTATTTTCAATACCCATTTTTAAGACGTTTTTCTACACAGTTTGTCTGCAGTGCATCCAAATCACAATGGGGCTTGTCGGGGGTGGGATTTGGACATTCCCAGAACATGGATGCTTTTCTGTCATAATGGAATAAAGCAAAAATTTCCAAGTCTAAAAGCTAGACATTTTGGTCTAGACCTGGTTCAATCATTACTAAGTCACAAAAAGGTGCCCTAAATGACCAGATAACCACTGGAGGGATTAAGGCATGACCCCCTCTTACTCCTCCAAAGATGTAAAAGAAAGAGTACATACCAGCCTCTATGACAGCTTCAGATGTTATGGCCAATCCTATTAAAGCAACAAGAAGGCCCCTGGAGTAGCCTAGTGGTCAGTGCAGTGCACTGTAGAGAAGGGAACCCAGGCTCATATCCCACTCTAACTGTTACACTTGTTGTGGAAAGTGTGAGCCCTCCAAACCCACCAAAAACCTACAGTACCCACATATAGGTGACACCTGCAGACATAGGGCTATTGTAGTGGTGTATAGTTGGGTAAAGTAGGTTTTTGGTGGGTTTTGGAGGGCTCTCCATACAATATAAGGGGGTAATGGTGAGATGTGTACCTGGGGCTTTTTATGTGAAGTCCACTGCAGCACCCCTTAGGGTGCTCCACTGCTCTACTGAGATGTCTGCATGGCCAGTCTACTAAGAATGCTGGTCCCCTCCCATAGGTCCCAATGGCTTGTTTTTGTGCGTTTTTCCCTTCAACATTTTTTTTTCCGAAAATGGTCACAAAAGAAAAATGCACTGAGCACAAAACATCTAGGAAATGGACATTTTTGAAACAAAAAGATAGACTTTTTCAGGTTTGAAAATCGATACGTTCGTCACTTGATTTTTGGACATTTTTAGCAAAATATCCAAAATAGGATTTAGACATCATATCGAAAATGCTCCCCCCATGTCTCAATGTGAGAAAAACAATCAATTCCCTCTATGCACTGGTTACAGTGAAGACTGCTGCTGTGTCAAAAATTAAGGAAAACTTGACAACACAATAGAAAGAAGTATCCCCCTCCCCATAACTTCCCCTCTGACCGTGTCCCCTCCCCTCTCTATTTTCTATACCCCTATCCTTACTATTAAAATGTAATTCTCTACCTCCACTCTACTACTACTACTACTACTACTTACTACTACTTAAAATTTCTAGAGCGTTACTAGGGTTACGCAGCGCTGTACAGTTTAACAAAGAAGGACAGTCCCTGCTCAGACGAGCTTACAATCTAAAGGATGAAATGTCTCTACTATCAAAATGCAATTTCATTACCTCCACTACTATTATAAGCCTCATCGAACCAAACATGTTTGAAGAATGTGGGATATAAATGCTGCTATAAAATAAATAAAATAAAAACCTATCTAGGGGGTTTGTAAGTGAAAAATGGAGCAAAGACTAAGGTGTGAACCCATGGAACTTAACAAAACTGGCAGAAAAAAAGTTAGCTGTGTAGTATGGCCCAGTTTCACATTCTGATGGTTTCCCAACACAGGAAGTATGAACCTGCTTTTCTCTGCTTGTTCACATGGTACATGGTACCTGATTATCTGTAGGTGACCGTGGAAACATGCTAGATGTCCTATGGACTCCAGAAGAAAAAAGTAGAACTGAGATTGACTCATGTGATGATACTGATGTGGGAAACATCATTACCGTTGAAAGCAACATGAAAGACTGAGAACTTGTTAAAATGCAGTCCTGAGCCTTGGGGGGGGGGGGGGGGGGGAGTAAGATGGCGGCACTAACAGTGCTTCGTGATTGACTCTCCAGAGGTCACTGGGTTTATCCTTTTCCTTCGTTTTTCTTACTGATTTTCTTGCTTCTAGCTTTGGTAATGCCTCATACGAAACGAAAAGGTTCCGTTCAAACCGGGACCCAGCCGGCTCCGACACTAACATCTACCCAGCAGACCCTGGAGAGCTTTCTCGAGAGATCCACTCCTATGGCGGTCGGAGTTCCCGTTGAGCTAGCGGCACAAGGAGAAGCCGAGCTCTTGGGACAGGACATGTCGTTGTCCCCTCCGACGCTCTTCCCACCGCCGCAACCGGCTAGAAATTATGCCGAGGTGGAAGCCCTAACCCGCAGAGACGGAGGAGGGGCGATCTGTCTGGGACCCGACGATGGATTAACAGCTGAGGCTCTCTTTACAACGGAGAATCAGAGTAGTCCTGTTTTGGCAGTGAGGCCTAAGATATCTAAGGCCTCCTCAGCGACGGTTACTCTCGAGGCCATTTGGGAGACTCTTCAAGCTGTGATGCTCTCAACAAGCAAGATTGAAACACTAGTGAGTAATGTTCAAAATCTTTCATTAGAATTTACTTCAATGAAAAATGAAGTCTCTGCAAAGATCAATTATTTGTCTGAAGAAAATCTTAAACTGAAAGAAACTTCTGTAAGATTGATTAAAGACAATACAATGATACATAATAAGTTGGAATACTTTGAAAATTATAATAGGAGATTGACTCTTCGTTTCTTAAATTTTCCACGGACTCCAATATATACTCCGTTGGAGATATTTAAAAGATATCTGATTGAGAACTTAAAATTTTCTCTGGAAAATATATCACCTTAGAATAAAATTTATTATTTACCAACAAAAGTATCTAAAGAAGGTTTACAAAATCCCCCACAAGGGGATTTAAATGTAACAGTGTTGCTTGAAACTTCTTTATCCGCAACCACGGAGAGACAAACATTGTTGGTGTCGTTTATTTTCCAACAAGATCTGGAATCCGTAAGAAAAATGGCTTTGAAAAACATACAACTTCCATTTTATGGTGGGAAGATCTGGGTTTTCCCAGATGTAACCAAGCAAACTCAAACAAGAAGAAAATATTTTCTCGCTTTACGAACTGCAACATTGGCTCTGGGAGCTTCATTCAATTTGAATTATCCTTGTAAATGTAATATAAAATATTTAGGAGTTAAATATGTTTTCTTTGTTGCTGAACATTTAAAGCAATTTATTGATCAGAAAAAAGTAGTATAATGCATGTTGGGAGCACGCAGCTTTGAATGACCTCGAGTTAAGGGTTTAAGATTTAGATATTAAATTAAGTGGATATACTGCTAAGCATTACCTAAAATATTTAAAATGAATCTCATCTCCTGAGTTGTAACGGCTCCTACCTCTCAATTGTGGTGATCTAATACAAGTTTATAAATATTTGCTTGTTGACTTGGAGGGGCATAATCGAATGCGAACGCCCATCTCCATGGGCGTCTATCTCTGAGAATGGGTATGTGAAGGGGCGGGACAAACCATATTTTCGGAAAAAATGAGCGTCCATCTTTTTTCCGATAATACGGTTTGTGCCAGCCAAATGCATCGGATTTGTGCGGATTTGAGCTGGGCGGTTTCGTTTTTCAGTGATAATGGAAACTGAAGGCGTCTAGCTCAAAAACGAACAAATCCAAGGCATTGGGTCGTGGAAGGGGCCAGGATTCGTAGTGCACTGGTCCCCCTCACATGCCAGGACACCAACCGGGCACCCTAGGGGCACTTGTAACAATTAAAAAAAAGTTAACTACCTCTGAAGTCCATAGCTCCATTCCCTTGGGCGCTGAGCCCCCAAATCCCCCCAAAACCCACTGCCCACAACTCTACACCATTACTTATGGCTGAAGGGGGGCACCTAGATGTGGGTACAGTGGGTTTTGGGGGCGGTTTAGAGGGCTCCCATTTACCACCACAAGTGTAACAGGTGCGGGGGGGGGGGGGATGGGCCTTGGTCTGCCTGCCTGAAGTGCATGCACCCACTAAAACTGCTCCAGGGACCTGCATACTGCTGTGATGGAGCTGGGTATGACATTTGAGGCTGGCATACAGGCTGGAAAAAAAAAGTTTTTAAAGTTGTTTTTTTTTGGGTGGGAGGGGGTTAGTGACCACTGGGGGAGTCAAGGGTGGTCATCCCCGATTTCCTCCAGTGGTCATCTGGTCATTTAGGGCACTTTTTGGGGACTTGTTCGTGAAAAAAAAGGGTCCAAAAAAAGTGACCCAAATTCGTGTTAAAAACACCTTTCTTTTTTCGATTATCGGCCGAGGACGCCCATCTCTCCTCGGCCGATAAATACGCCCCAGTCCCGCCTTCACCACACCTCCAACACGCCCCCGTCAACTTTGTCCGTTTCCGCAACAGATTGCAGTTGAAGACGCCCAAAATGGGCATTCGATTATACCGATTTGGGCGCCCAAGGGAGAAAGACACCCATCTCCCGATTTGGGTCGAAATATGGGCGTCTTTCTCTTTCAAAAATAAGGCAGTTAATGTTAAATAGATCTCTTTCATTGAAGTTTTTTTTCCTAAACTGTTTTTCCCATTCAAGAAATAATGTTTTGTAAATTCTTGAAAATGACAATAAAGAATTGATAAATAAAAAATAAAATGCAGTCCTATCTTTATGCGGATCTTCATAGCCTGTTAAGTGCCAAATATTGGACGTAACCGGCTAAGTTTTCACCAGCTCTGTATACCTGGAAGTTCAATGTCGAAGCCTGAACATGACTCAACAATGAATTTCTGGGTATAATGGCGGTGGTGCCGCCAAATGACTATTGGGTCCAAAGTTTTCTGACACAGACTCTGTTGGTGATATCACTCATATTAGGGCTATTGAACCTGCTTATCCTCAGAGAAAATGTCTAGACCAAGCTTGTCCAACCTTTTTCTATCAGGGGACACATTTAATATTTGTAACATTCGGATTGCCAAACATACACCATCTTATTTTGCCACAGGTTTTGCGAAATAGTGATAAAATACAAAGGTGCGTTGTCTCCCCTCCCCAGCCTTCATCCAGTCTCTCTCTCTCTCAGGTATCCCCCCCCCCCCTCAAGTCTTCACCCAGTCTCTTTCCCCTCACCCGGCTTCAGCTGCAGAAGAAGCAGCAGGATTCCTGCTTCCCCACTGCGATACGGCTCTCTGCAAACTTGAGCTGCATGATGTTGAAAGTTCAGGTTGATCTCACAGTCTGAAGTAGAGAGTTGCACGGGGACAGAAATCCTACCCATCCCCGCCCGTCCGTGCTGGAATCTTACCCGTCCCCACCCATCCCCGCTGGAATCTTACCCATCCCCACCCATCCCCGCAAAAATTTAAACCATCCCAACCCGTCCCCACCCGTCCCCGCAAGAATTTAACCCATCCCCACCCATCCCCGTAAGAATTTAACCCATCCCCGTAAGAATTTAATAGTACATAAAAGAAAGTTCCAGTCAGCTCCCTTTCTGGATTTGAGCCACAGCACTGTAGGCAAGGAAGGAATGGAAGTTGGAACTTGGAACACTCTGGTGCCCACATGTAAGATTTGTCTCTGATTCACTGGCAGTGTGTGCTGAGAGGCTGCCACATGCACGCGCCAGTAGGTCAGGTGACATCTGATTCTCGTGCCTGTGTCAGAGCTGAGGTCTGTGCACCAGCCTGGGAGCAAAGAGGATTAATAGTAACATAGTAAGTGACAGCAAATAGACCTGAATGGTCCATCCACTCTGCCCAATAGTCACACTCATGATCAATTCATCATTAAATCAACGAGTGTGATATTATATACTTGATAATGGTCTTTCTTTCGTGTTTCTAGAACAAAGACCACAGGAGTCTATCTGGCCCCATCCTTATGTTCCAACTGCTGGAGTTGCCATCGAAGCCCACTCCAGCCTATTCATGTTCTCATTTGTGGGACACAGACCGTAAAAGTCTGTCCAGCACTGTCCTCATGTTCCAGCCACTGAAGTTGCTGTCTAAGCCCTTTCCAGCCCATCCTACACCAGATTGCCATGTATGAGACACAGAACATACAAGTCTGTCAGGTATCAGCTCTAGTTCATCACAGCCAGAGTCGCCATCTAAGTGTCACTTGACATATCCACACACATGCAGCCATTTAAGGTTAGCTTTTATATAACTTCCATTTTCTAATTAGAGATCCTCTGTGTTCATCCCACGCCTTTTTGAATTCCGTCATCATTTGTGACTCTACCACCTCCTTAATGGAAGACTTTCCACATTTATGCTGTTAAAGCAAGGAAGAAGAGGAGGAGGAGACAGCACTCAAATAAATTGGTATTCGGTAGATGAGAGGCTGGTGCAGGTGCAGCTTACACTTCCACGGGAAGCCCACAGAACTGGTTCCATCCCCGCGGGAACCCCGCAGGAACTGCCTCCGTCCCCGCGGGAATCCCGCAGAACTGCTTCCATCCCCGTGGGAACCCCGCAGGAACTGCCTCCGTCCCCGCGGGAAGCCGTGCAGCTCTCTAGTCTGAAGTCTCGCGATACTTGAAACTGCAAGACCAAATCGAACTTCCAGTACCACATAGCTCAAACTTACAGAGAGCCGAGTAATGGTGAGGAAGCAGGAATCCTGCTGTAAGCATCAAAAGACTTGCCAAGTTTCCAGGGCCAGAAAAGCACTTGGTGGGCTGGATTCTGGCCTGTGGGCCATAGGCTGGACAAGCCTGGTCTAGAATGAGAGGGCATAAATCCCCTGCTGTTCTTTGCATTGCAACCAAAGGCCCTCAAGTGAATACAACACATTATAATTAAATAAACAAATAGCTATCTAAAGTGTAATATAAATTATTTAAATGTAAAAATTAATTTTCTATTCACCACATCAAAATTTGTAAATACAATTCCATTGCACCTAAATTTGAAATTGAATAGGAAACCAATCTGCTAAAAGAATAAGGGGTTATTTTCCTAAGCTGCGGTAAGCACTAGCACACGCTTACTGCAACTTAAAATGGTTTACTGTGATAGTTGGGGGTATAGAGCCAGGCCATTTTCTCCTTTTTATTTGATTCTATTATTTAAGTCTCCTCTTTTTTTCTTTCCCCTCCCCCACTAAGAATGATGGTCTAAGGAAGCAATTGTTGTATTATTATGCTTGTTTAATTTGCCTTTTGAATCTATATAATTTTTATTTTATTGATAAACACTGTAGTTTGTAAATTTATGGCTGTATTACCATTTATAAGTGAGATCTTGTAAATTTTGAAAAAATAAATAAAGCATATAAAAAAATGGTTTACTGTGGGGCATGCTCAGACACCCTGCAGTAATTTCCAAATCTACATGTGTTGCTGGTGCTAAAAAAGAATTTAAAAATTTTTGTTGGAGGGGGCATGTCTAGGGGGTGGAGAGTACACACTCTTGCACTAATTAATTAGCATGACTGCATTACTACACAATAACTCGTTAGTGGAGGATTACCACATGAACCCTTACCACATGCAAAATAGGTGTCAGTAAATGCTCCTACAGTAATTCTTTTTAATGGCCATGCACTAATGACAACATTAGCACATGGTCATGAATAGAAAAAGTGGGAAATCAGCCATTTTCCGGCTGAGGTAAAAATGTCCTTCGTGTGTGCAAACAAATCTGCATAAGGGCGCTTTAAGATCACTAATTACCACAGTTTAGTAAAAGGAACTCTAATTGAGTAAATGAACAAATACTTGCATGGAACACAAATAATCAGAGCTGGAAGGGAAATAGGGTTGATAAGGAGATGACTTTTTTAAAGGAATGGTGGATGGGTCTAAGATCTGTATTATTGTTTGTGGTGTATAATGTTTTAGAATTTTCTGTATCACTTTTTACATTTTTAGCATAATGATGAAGAGTACGTTTTTATCTTAGTCTCTGCATTAAAGGGTTTTATATTTCTTTTTAACTTGTTTTATATATTTTTGATGACTATATCTTTTTAATTGTAAAGTATAAACCACATGGAGCAGTTGTTTTCTGGTGGAGTGATATAGAAAAATTAAATGAAATGGAAATATAGGGGTCAATATTCAGAGCAATTTAATCAGTCAGGAGAGATTTCTGCCTGCCTAAATCCCACTCAGTGAGCCAGGCGCCAATATGTAGTGGCACTTAACGCTGAACATTGGCGTTAACTGCACAACACAATTCCAGGCAGTGGAGGGGTGGACTGGGGATGGAGTCAAGGAGGAGCTGGCACGTATGCAGGCATGGGCCATACTCAGTGTTGGTGCTCACATAGTAAAATGCCCACATAGTAAAGCAGCTAGATAGGACCACACAAAAGGGTGTCTTATCTTTTGTTGTTCTAGCTATGGCACTCCCCCACCTGGACCCCCAAATGGTAATGATGGCTTCCCAATTTGATCCTCCTGAATCCAATTCACAGACCCCTTCCCCCGATCCTCATGTGATCCAAACCTCCCCACCCCCCCCAGGTAAGTGCCTTTCCTAAAGCCAAGCTCTGTCCACATGTACAATCCCACCTCAAGACTCCCTTTCAAACCTTAGACTTATCCAGAGATGATCCCTAGCTGATTCCTAGCAGTAATACTTCCAAGACTATCACTAGGAGTCAGCCTTCCATTATCACTAGGGGGTCAGTGCCACCACATAGGTCTTAGTGGTTACCTCCTAGCCGGTGATGCCCGGATATTCAATGCCACTACCTGGACATGGTCTGGCATTGAATATCTTGGCCTAATTTAGCTAGCGATATCAACGCATTAAAACACATTGACCCCCCCCCCCCCCTTTGCAGGCTAAATTGTGGAGGGATAGTCCCTACAGCAATATTGCTAAGAGAGTCAAATTCTCATATCATTACCTATTTGAGACATACAACTGAGATTTTCATTTGACTCAGGTGAGGGATTAGAAGATCTCAGAAATTCAGGCTTCTCTTCTGTGCTACTAGAAGATGGCAGAAGAATGGCCATCTCTTCTGTGTTACTGGTAGATGATATAAGGATGCCCGTCTCTTCTGCATAACCAGAATACATTTCCTTTTCTTCACTGATTATTCTGCTGGCTAAGGAATCAAACAGAAACAGCTTACTCAGCAATATCTTGACCTTTCCAGTGTGCAAGTTGCGTTCAGTGTAAGTACATTTTTATGATTATAACACTTGGAAATATTATCAATTTAGGGATAAATGTTTTTGTTTTGTTAATTTTACTTTTAATAAATTTATTAAAAACAAAGAAACAGGACCAGCTGGGTGACATCATTGTGTGCTGCCTTGTAGTGGTCCCTGATTTAATTCCTAGATTTGTACTCTAGGTTATCTGGGGCTGGGAATGCAGAGAGACATTGTATCACCAGGAAGCGAGGGAGTTGTAGTCATCAATAAGGGTGATATTTGGAGGCTGAATATAGAGTCCATGGAGTAATTATTTAATCAGATTGACATCTCAAAATGACCAAAAACACGTCCATCTGCAGAAAGCATTTAAATTGCACTTTTCAAAAAGGCAGAATTTGTATGTTTTCCACTGAGATTGTCCAAATAACAAGGGTGTGTGTTGTGGGCGTGGTTTTTTTTTTGGAGGGGGGGGCGGGATGGGCCTAAGGCAGGTCCTAAAATAGGATATCTTTCAGCGATAATGGAACAGGAAAACATGTCCAAGTCTAAAACGAAGCATGCTTTTATCTAGACCTGTTTCAATCACGTCCAAGTTAAAATAAAAGATGCTCTGAATGACCAGCTGACCTCTGGATGAATTAAGACTTGACTCTCCTTAATCCCCCCATGGGTGCTGTCCCCCTAAGAACTGAAAATGAAAGGAGATAACAGGAGCTATTACAGCATCAGGTATTACTGGCATACCCAACACAGCAGCTAGCAGCTCCCAGGAGTAGCCTAGAGGTCAGTGCAGTGGTCTGTAAACAAGGAGATCCAAGTCCAAATCCCACTACATGTGAAGGGGCATTTTTGACATGACGTCTAATTCTCACTTTGGACGTTTTACACAAAATGTCCAAAATCCAAATAGGAAAGAAGGTCATTTTCGAAAAAATGCCTATTTTTTTAAAAAATACTGTTTTGCAAAAAATGTCCAAAATCTGAATAAGAAAGAAGGTCATTTTCAAAAAGAAAAAAAAATCTATCTTTTTTTTTTTTTTAAATACTGTTTTGAACAAGGTTTTGTGCTTTGGACGTTTTGTTTTTTTGGTCCATTTTTGAAAAAAAAAAAAAATCTGAATAAATGCAAAACAGAGAAAATCAAGCCATGGGGATGTAGGAGGAGCCAGCATTTTTAGCAGACTGGTCCCCCAGATATCCCAGGAGAGCAATGGGGCATCCTAGGGGGCACTTCATAAAAATGCTCCCAGGTACATATCTCACCTTTGATTCTTTACCTTGTCCCCTGAGCCCTCGAAAAACCCACACAAAACCTACTGCCTCCCACTATACACCACTACAATAGCCCTTATGGGTGAAGGGGGCACTTATATGAGGGTTCAGTAGGGTTTTGGTGACTCTGGGAGGGGGTCACAGTTTCCACCACAAGTGTGATAGGTAGAGGAAGATAAGGACCCAAGTCCCCCACTCCACAGTGCTCTGCACTGACCACTACACTACTCAAGAGACCTGCATGCTGCTCTAATAGACCTGGCTATAACATCTGAGGCTGTAATAGAGGCTGGTAAGTCACATTTTTATTCACATTTTTTGGGGGTGGGAGGGGGGGTTAGTGACCACTAGGGAGGTATTGGGGGGGGGGGGTCAACTCTGATTCTCTCCAGTGGTCATTTAGGGCACCTTTTGTGCCTTATTCATTATAAAAACTAGTCTAGCCCAAAATGTCTTAGTTGTAGTTTTGTTTTTTTCCATTATGGCTGAAAAACGTCTAAGTCTTAGGAATGCCCAAATCCCGCCCTTAACAGCCACCCCCCTTTGAGATTTGGAAGCACTCCAGACAAACAGCATAGGAAAACATCTGAAAAATAGGTTTAAAAAATACTCATTTCGATATTTTTGTGAGAAAAACGTCCAAATGCTGCTCTATGCCACTTTTTAGAGGTTTTCTCATTTGAAAATGAGCCCCCTAGTACATTTGTGATGGAAATGTGAGACCTCCAAAACCACCAAATTACCTTCTATACCTAAATAAAGGAGACGTCTGCAGGTTGAAAGATTGTAATGGTGTATAGTAGATTTCATTCAGAATACAAAATGAAGGATTTATGGTGGGAATTGTATCTGTGTGCCATTTTTTAAAGTCCAGTTGTGATGCCCTTCACCTATTCTCTGTGGTCTCCAACAGTATTCTGTGCCAACAAGGATCTGTTTACTTCCTGGAAATCTAGCACTTCCTTTATAGCTCTGCAAGAGGGCACTGGCTGATGTTATCGCTTCCTGTTTGGTAGTATTTAAGAAAGTTACTGTCTCCCAGACAGCGCCTTTCCCTAGAGTTGTCTAGTGTGTGTTGCAACCTTTTCCAGTTTGTCTCCTGTTCCTGCCTGTGTCTTGTTCTAGCCCTGCTCTGTGTTCCAGCCTTGTTCCCGCCCTGCTTCCTGCCTTGCTCCAGCCCTGTCTTCCAGCTCCAGCCCTGACTCCAAGTTCCAGCCCCAGCTCGTCCTGTCTTCAGTCCAGCCTTGTCCAGGTGTCTCGCCTGCCACGTCAGGGTTTAGCCAGCCCTCCGGTTGCTAGGTAACGTCAACAGCTGTAGCCTAAGGGCTCACCTTAGGTCTTGACAGATTGCAAAGGCCAGGAGCTTGGGCAAGTCACCACCTTGCAGCTCCTCCAGCTCCAGCAACTTTCTGATTCTGTTCAGGACCTAACCAGCTGCATGGACCAGTTCTAGTGTCTCCAGGACCTCACCCAGGAGGTCCAGCAGCGACGGACTCAACTTCAGCAGATTATGGAAACCCTTCAGGGGGTCTGTGCTCAGTTTGCAGCAATGCAAACCACAGCTTCTCTGTGTCCAAACCCACCTCCAGGATTTACTCCAGTGGTTTCACCTTCGGCTTACCCGGTGTCTCAGCCTCAACTCTTGGCACTACTGTGCTTTGATGGGAACCCCAATGCGTGCCGATGATTTATCAACCAGTGTTTGATGAACTTTTAACTACAGCCCTATAGCTTCCCTTCAGATCAAGTCAAGATTACTTTTATTGTTTCTCTCCTTTCTGGACAAGCACTAGCTTGGGCCTCTCCCCTGTGAGAGCAGAATGACCTACTATTGTCCAACTTGGCTGCCTTCCTCGCATGCTTCTGGCAGGTATTTGATGAGCTGGGGCATCTTTCCTCAGTAGCTTCCAAACCTCTGCGTCTATGACAAAGGGTCCTAACTATGGGTCAGTATATCATTCAATTCTGGACCCTTGTTTCTGAACTGCAATGGAATCAGGAGTCCCAGGAGGATGGCTTTTGGCAGGGCCTGAAAGGCCACATTAAGGATGATCTGGCGGGATGGAATCTCCCCACCAGTTTGGCTGACCTGGTTTCCCTATGCATCAAGGTGGACATCTGCTTTCAAGAGAGGGCTAAGGAATGTGACGGTAAATACCGCTCTACGTGGCCAATGCAGCAGTTGCAGGATCTCACAGATGCCAGCTTCTCCTGCCCCCCTGGAGAAAGAAGTCCCCATGCAAATAGGCCATTCTTGAATTTAGAGGAAGAGAAAAAGCCTCAGAGAGTGCAAATCCTCTGTCTATACTGTGCGGACCTGGGACATTATGCTAGGCATATCTCAGGAAACCGGGAACACTTCCAGACCTAGGAGCAGTGGGGGAAATGGCCCTAGGTCTTTCCTGAGCTGTTCAAACCTCCCTCTGTACTCTCCCGGTCACCCTTCTATGGGGCAACAAATGGAACATAGTCCAAGTTCTCCTTGATTCCAGTGCAGCCAGGAACTTTGTGGACGAATGGCTGATAAGCCAGTGTGAAATTTCTGTGAATCTCCTCAGAGAACCCCTTTCAATTTCCTTGGTCTACAGAGATCCTCTACCAGGGCATCAGGTGGGTTCTCAGTATCAAGAGATGATAGAGTTTCATGTACTCCCAGATCTGTCCATCAGGTCATTTTGGGGCTGCCTTGGTTGCAGAAAAACAAACCTCGTATTGACTGGCACTCTGGTGGGATCCCACCTGTTCTCAGTCTTGCTTAACATCTGTTCAACCTCAGCTAATCCTGCCCAAGTTGGATTCACCCCAAGACAAGCCTTCCATCTTGGAATCCTGACCTAACATGGAACCTGTAAATATTCTGTCTCCAAGATCATTGTATCCCTGGAGAGAACTCTGGACCCCAAGCAGTCAAGGAACCCGACCTTGCATGGGACACGCAACTTCAAATCTACAGGATACTCAGGATATTCTAGATGTCAGAAGGATAATACGTGGAAATCTATTATCAGTATTCATGTCCCTACATTTATAAGATATTCTCAACATCTTCATTCCCTCAGATCCGAACCGACAGATCCAGTGAGGGGGCTTCAGGGAGGAGGAACTGACACCACCTTCACCCGTTCTCTGTGGTCTCCAGCAGCATTCTGTGCCAAGAAGTATCTGTTTACTTCCTGGAAACCCAGCACTTCCTTTATAGCTCTGCAAGAGCGCGCTGGCTGATATAATCACTTCCTGTTTGGTAGTGTTTAAGGAAATTGCTGTCTCCCAGCCACAGCCTTTGCAACAGGTCTCCTAGAATTGTTTAGTGTGTGTTGCAGCCTTGTTCCAGTTTGTCTCCTGTTCCTGCATGTGTCTTGTTCTAGCCATGCTCCGTGTTCCAGCCTTCTTCCTGCCCTGCTTCCTGCCTTGCTCCAGCCCTGTCTAGCTCCAGCCCTGCCTTCCAGCTCCAGTCTTGAATTCAGTACAGCCTTGCCCAGGTGTCTCGCCCGCTACCAGTCAGGGCCTAGCCAGTCCTCCAGTTGGCTAGGTAGTGTCAACTCAGCTGTGGCCCAAGGGCTCACCCCAGATCATGACACCAGTGCACTGACCAATACGCTGCCTTCTCTGATCTGCAGGGATGTCTATGTGGCTATTTCTCTCAAAATGATGCAAGACAAATGTTCTTGTGCTTAATATTTTGGTGTTTTTAAGTTGGACATATCAGTTTGGAAAATGGCTCCTCCATTAGAGGTCTTCTGCGCAAATACATCCAACTTAGAGTCATTTACGAAAGGGAAACCCAGACGTTGTTCGAAAATGGCTCTAAGATGGGTGGGAGCTTTTTGAGATAATGAGCTAAACGTTCAAATTTTGACTTGGACATTTTTTCAAAAATTCCCCTCCATGTTATAGTGTCTTACTGCAGAACCATCTACTTGTTCTTCATCTTTGTGACGAAACAGTGAGTTTCTAAGCCTGAAAACTGTATTATTTCATGAAGTGTATTTCTACTAATTGGCCAGCAGATGGTGCTTGTTTTGAGTTTTATAGCTATTGCAGAACAGAAAGAGACTTTCTCTTTTCCAGTTTAAGTTTATGGGAACCCAATCTGTTGTACCATTGGGCAGCTACTTTCAAAACTGATGCCCTGGGCTCTGACTGGCAATGGATTTCAAATCTAGTCTGAAGGTACTGGATTTTCCCCAGTCTCAGCCAGGGAGCAGAGAGAGAAATATCTCTTTACTGAGGCCCTGTGAGTACCAAGGTAGTAACAAGTGTTAGATAGTTTTAATGTTGATCTTTGTTTTGGTTATCTGTTATTGCTTGCTGTACTTTTTCCATCTGGTTTTTCAAACGTTTACTGTTCAAAATTTTCATGATAATATATCAATTCAGTTTATTAGCTCTGATGTCCTGGATTGTCTAGGAATCCTGGTGTTTGTCTGCTTGGTCTGTGGGTGCTTTCTGGGAATTATGGGACCCCTAGAGTGTGGCCCACTGTCCTAGAAATCACCAGGGAATAACCTGAGAGTGGAAGACTAGCCCAGAGGCAAGTGGGACCCAGTCGGTGGGAAGATGGTGCTAGTATAGAGCACGTGACTGGATGAAGGCGGGCCTGGGGACAGACCCTCTAGGTGGCTGAAGGGTTAACCCCAGGGGCGGGTGCTAGGTGTTTCGTGAGAGTCTTCATTTTCATTTTCTCTTAAATAATGTTCCTCTGTGCTTACCCTGGGCTTCTGGGAATCCTGTAACTTTCTGTGCTTCCACTACAACCCCTGGGAGGTTGTTCAATGTATCCACCACGATATCTGTGAAAGATTTCCTTATGTTACTCTTGAATATACACTCTTTAAACCTCACACTCTTAGAAGGTGATTTTAGAATGATCACATAAATGTGTGCAACTAAAAAATGTCTAAAAAGGAAGAGTGCGAATATACTTTCCCTTCTAAAGGCACAACTTATATGTATAACCAGTGATGGCAGGCACACATGTATATTTATGCCTGCTGAAGCAAGCATAAATAAAATGTAGTTACTTACTTGTAGTACCTCAAGAGGAGATATTCAGTGGTACTTAACCTAGCAATGCCATTGAATATCTCTTCTGACTGCTGCAGCAGTCTAGGAGCAGAATCAGGGTCAAGCCAGGATTTACTCAGTTAGTGGCAAAGCGTAGATACTTACCTGTAGCAGGTATTCTACGAGGACAGCAGGGCTTATATTCTCAAGTGGGTAACGCAGGCCGAGTTGCCTGGTCTGGATCTTATGACAAGCATAAGACGAGCTTTGTGGCGCATGAGATATGCTCCACTGTGCATGTGCGAGTGCCTTCCTGCCCATTGCACAAACATGGTCACAGTTGAGTATAACAGCAAAAAAGGAAAAAAATAATAAAGGAGACAACTCCAAGGGGAGGTGGGAGGGATTGTGAGAATATAAGGCCTGCTGTCCTTGGACATTACCTGCTACAGGTAAGTATCTTCGCATTTTGCAAGGACAAGCAGGCCTATCTACTCTCACAAGTGGGGAATCCCTAGCATCCAGGCTCACCAAAAACCACAAACACTGGTCAACTGGGCCTCGCAATGGCAAGGACATAACACAGATTAACCTGAAACTATATACAATCTGAATGAGAGTGCAGCCTGGAACAGTATAAAACAGGCCTAGGAGGGTGCAGTTGGATTCTAGACCCCAAACAGATTCTGCAACAGTGTCTGCTCGAACTGACTGTCGCGTCGGGTATCCTACTCAAGGCAGTAGTGTGATGTGAATGTGTGGACTGAAAACCACGCCTCAACCTTGCAAATTTCTTCATTGGAGGCTGACCTCAAGTGGGCTACTGACGCAGCCATGGCTCTGACATTGTGAGCCATGACATGACCTTCTAGGGCCAGCCCAGCCTGGGCATAAGTGAAGGAAATGCAATCTGCCAGCCAATTAGAAATGGTGCATTTCCTGATGGCAACCCAAATCCTGTTGGGATAAAAGAAATAAAAAGTTGGGCGGACTGTCTGTAGGGCCTGGTCTGCTCCATGTAGTAGGCCAATGCTCTCTTGCAGTCCAAGGTATGCAAGCTGCTTTCTCCAGGATGGGCATGAGGTCAGGGAAAGAATGCTGGCAAGACAATCGACTGGTTCAGATGGAACTCCGACACTACTTTTGGCAGGAACTTAGGGTGCGTGCGGGGGACTACTCTGTTGTGATTAAACTTAGTATAAGTTGCATCCACCACTAAGGCCTGAAGCTCGCTGACTACGAGCTGAAGTAACAGCCACCAAGAAAGTGATCTTCCAGGTCAAGTACTTCAGATGGCATGAATTCAGTGGCTCAAAGGAGCTTTCATTAGCTGGGTCAGAATGACATTGAGATCCCATGACACAGGTGGATGTCTGACAGGGGGCTTTGACAAAAGCAAACCTCTCATGAAGCAAACAACTAGAGGTTGTCCAGAGATGGGCTTCCCTTCTACATGTTGATGGTAAGCACTAATTGCACTAAGGTGAACCCTTACGGAGTTGGTCTTGAGACCAGACTCTGAGAGGTGTAGAAGGTATTCAAGCAGGTCTGTGTAGGGCAAGCAAGGGGATCTAGGGCCTTGCTTCCACACCAGATGGCAAACCGTCTCCACCTGAAAGAATAGTACAGTCTTTCCTGGAAGCCAGCGAGACTCGGGAGACACCCTCCAAAAGACCCAAGGAAGAGAATTCTAGGCTCTCAACATCTAAGCTGTGAGAGCCAGAGACTGGAGGTTGAGATGTAGAAGAGGCTCTTCATTCTGATTAGGGTTGGAGAACACTCCAATCTCCACAGTATCTCTGATCATAGGGGAGGTAAAGTCCCACGCTGTTTGGAACAGCGCAGGGCTTTCGATCATCTGCCCATCAATGTGGGCATTGCCTGCTAGATCTTCCAAGTGTGGGGCACCTCCTCGGTGGATCTCTTTGCCACTGACATCAACCACAACATCCCTCAGTTCTGGTCCATGCTTCGGGCCCATGAAAGACTAGCATTAGATGCCTTCCTCCTCAATTGGGGGACAGGTTTTCTGTATGCGTATCTGGCCATAATGGGGAAAACTTTGTTGAAACTCAAGCAAGTCCACGGAACCATGATTCTGACTGTGCCATACTGGCCGCGGCAGATATGGTAACCTCTGCTTCTGGAGTTATCCTCTGAAGAACTGTGGAATCCTCATGTCTTCTCTGGGTCAGTTCCGACCATGGATGGTCCCAGGGGCTCTGCACAGCAGTAGGACTGTAGACAGGTGGAGACCCACTCGATGCACCACTGCTCTGTGTATGCAGGTCTAGCAGCAGCCATGCTTACCGATGCTCCCGACACTGACGAGATGCTCAACATCGATGCCGACGCCTCCAACCTTGATGCTGATATCAACCTAGAGGAACCGGACTTGGCTCCAATAAGTTTCTTGCATTGAGCCTCTCTGGAAAGCTGGGTCCTTTTCTTCATACGAAGACAAAGGATGCTGTTTGCAAGGCTGTGGTCAGGCCAGTGGCGTAGCCAGACCTGACATTTTGGGTGGGCCCAGAGCTAATATGGTGGGCACTAGGTGTGAGCAGTGTTTCTTGGGATACTCCTTAATAATGCCTTAGAGTGCACTTGATGATGGATTTCTAAGTAAACAGTCTGTGCAACAACTCTCCTGCATTAACACAAACCACTGACATTTTTAATTATAGTGATTTTATCCCATATCTTAAACTTGACCAAATATGTGTGCTATAAGGCAAACATGTCAATGGCACATATCCTTCAAACTTTGCTTTGTAACAAATGCAAATGCCTGATTAAGCTGTATTCATAAAACAGGTAAATTCTGAAACTGACATTCCCATTTAAAAAGCCAGAGAAGTCAGACTCATATAGATCCCCACACAAATTACATGCACACAGAATCTTTTACATCGGTCATATGCAGAACACAGACCACCCCTTACCAACTGCAGAATAAAAGACAAAAAATTAGAAATCGCAGAGATGCCAAGAACACAGACCACCCCTTACAAATTGCAGAATAAAACACAAAAAATTAGAAATCACAGAGATGGCAAATTACCCAGTTCCAGGCTTGAGATTTTGTGCAGTCCTGATTTAAACTTTATAACCCAAATCAGTGTGGGATTTGCAGTGCCTGATTCTGCCCATGGAAATCAGTGCTGCAAGTCCCATAACAATGGGGTGGTCAGAAATGCAGGACTGTCCCAAAATCTCCAGCCTGGAACTGTAGCCCGGCATCAACCCTGCCCTTCCCCCTCCCCCATAGTTTGGCATCAGCCACGGGAGAAAAGGCAGCGACAACGATCAAAGCAATGGCGTACCTAGGGTAGGTGACACCCGGGGCTGGTCATTTTTTAACACCCCCCTCCAAAATCCAGTACTAGGCATACCGAGAATACAAAACACTCAGGACCTATAGAGCAGTTCTACCATACCATAAGCAGTAATTTCTACAAGTCACACAAAGAAAAGGAAAGCTTCTTAAACACTACAGTGAGCACTAGAACATCAATTCACCTACTGTAAAACGAAACCAGACAGAATAGTACAGATCGTCGATCCTGCACAGTCAATGCCAACTGAAAGCCATATCTTTTTCACAAACACAGATACACCCTAATCCACTATAGAATAAGTAATCATAAACTTTCTATGTAGACAAAAATTAAACTGAACCCCCAAGATGCCAGACTCTGCATACAATGCAACACCACAAAAACAGAAAATGTCCCCTAGTACTGTGCAAAATATAAAGACAGCAGATGTAAATTTGAAAAAACTAATACCAATCACCACTTTACAAATTAACAAATAGAAATAAAACAAATACAGAAAATAAAATAATACCATTTTATTGGACTAATACATTTAGCTGTCAGAGGCCAAAAACTCCGTCCTCAGGTCAATACAGTATAGTGCTGTTACAGTATCCTATCCTGACCTGAGGAAGGGGGTTTTGTTCTCAGAAAGTTAGTCAAAATGTATTAAAATTAGTCCAATAAAAAGATTACCTTATTTACATGTTCTATTTATAAACATTTATTAACACATCTACAATATTACTTTATCCTAAAGCAAAAAAATAAAAATATATATTTTATTTACAGTTTGTTGTCTCTGGTTTCTGCTTTCCTCATCTTCTTTTCATCGTCTTCCTTCCATCCAGCATCTGTCTTCGCTCTCTCTCTCTCTACTATCCAGTGTCTGCCCTCTCTGCCATCCCTTCCATCCACTGTCTGCTCTTTCTCTCTGCCCCTTCAATCCACTATTTGCCCTCCCTCTCCCATCCATCCAGGGTCTGCCCTCCCTCTCACTGCCCCTTCTTTTCGGCCCCCAGTTCCAGCCCCATTATCCCACCTGCCCCTAGTTCCAGCCCCAGCCCACATCTCCCACCTGCCCCTCCTTTTCAGCCCCCAGTTTCAGCCCCACTATCCCACCAGTCCCCAGTTTCAGCTCCCGCCCTTTTCTCCCACCAGTCCCAAGCTTCAGCCCCAGCCACTTCTCCCTGTCCCCTTTTCAGCCCCCAGTCCGCACAGTTTCAGCCCCTGCCCCTTTTCAGCCCCCAGTTCCAGTAATAGCCCCCTTATCCCACCTACCCTCCTTTTCAGCCCCAGTTCCCTTCATCCACATGCCTTGCATTAGGGTCCCCTTTTCAGCCACAGACCCATTCTCCCACCTGCCCCCTTCTCAGACCCCAGACCCAGTCCCTGTCCCCTTCTCCCATCTGAGCCCCACCCCACCCCACTTAGTCCCCATCCCCTTCTCCCATTTGAGTCCCTCCCAGACCCAGTCCCGTTCTCCCTTCTGAGCCCCTCCCCACCCCACCCAGACCCCCATCTGAGCCCCTCCTCTCCCCACTCCACTCCACCCCACCCAGACCTCTTCTCCCATCTGAGCCCCCCTCCCCGACCCAGTCCCCACCTGCCTACCAGCTCCATCGACGGACAGACAACCCTCTTCTCCTGCCACTCGGCACCCAGCCTTAAAAAAAAATAAATTGGTGAAGCGCCTCGCGTCTGTTCTGCTGTAAAGCAAGCAAATCGCCTTGTCACGTCGGCCCTTCAATCTCTGTGTCCCGCCCTCTGATGTAACTTCCTATTTCCGCGAGGGCAGGACACAGTGATTGAAGGGCCGACGCGACGAGGCGATTTGCTTGCTTTACAGCAGAGCAGATGCAAGGCGCTTCACAGGTTTTTGTTTTTTAAGGCTGGGTGCTGGGTGGCAGGAGAGGAGGGTCATCTATCCGTCGACGGAGCTGGTACGCAGGTGGGGACTGCGGCACCAGTGGAGCACTCCCCCCCCCACCTGATGACACCCGGGGCGGGGCGGACGTTGGTTGGGCGGGCCTGGAGGGAAAGTGACTGGGCCTGGGCCCATCCAGGCCCGCCCGTGGCTACGTCCCTGGGTCAGGCCCTAAACTCTGGAGACACCAAGAATAGGTGTCTGTTCCTGAGATCGTTCGATTGCACCGGATACAGCTCTTGAAGCCACTGGGAACATTAGTGGACATGGATGGGAAAACTTTGTCGGCTAAATTAAAAGAAGCGATGGTGCTGGAAAAAGGGACGAGGCACATGAAAAATAACAGGGAGTGAACCCGGTCAAAGCCATGGCCCCAAAGTGGCCTTGGGGGGACAAAAAATTAAGGAAACTTAAAAATTTGTCAAAAAATTTACGAAAATAAAGGAAAGGGAAAAACAATGTTCAACAAATGGAAAGACCACCAATAAGAAAAACACGCCAAAGGCACAAAAGAAGCTCTTGGACTGAGCAATGTGTGGAGATAGTGAAAAAAGTACACCTTCTCCTAACCACGGTAAAAAAAACAACTGAGGTGACAGTGTTCATGTGATGGGTAGGAAGGCACTTGTGCATGTGCAGTGAAGCGTGTCTTGTGCTCCACAAAGCTCTTCTCATGCTTGTCATAAGATCCAGATTAGGCAACGTGGCCTGTTGTTACCCACTTGTGAGATAGGCTTGCTTGTCCTCAGAGAATATTCAGTCCATTAACTGGGTAAGGGGTCCTTATACCAAGCTGTGGTAAAAGGACCAGTGCATGTTGTTGACGCATGCTGAGGCCCCCTTTTACTGCAGCAGGTAAAAGGTTGTCTTTTTTGCTGGAAAAGAAATGGCTGTGTATTAAGTGAACCACTTGCTGTGCAGCCATTTCGGGGGGGGGGGGGGGGGGGGGGTACTTACCGCCACTCATTGAGGTGGCGGTAAGGGCTCCCTTGCTAACCCAGTGGTAATCGCTACTTGATTACCACCGGGAAAACACAGGCGCTACAAAAATAGCGCTCCTAATCTTTATCACTATATATGAATCTTGTTTTCTAACATTCTGCGGAATTATGATGTGCTATTCAATTTCTCATTTTGAACAGAATTTTAGTAAGTCATTTCAACAAGGCCATGCAATGATCATCTTCAAGGAAAAACCATGGGTGTATAGTTTTTTCATGATCCACAAGATTATGGAAATACTGTACTGTATTAACTTTCTCATACTCAGAAATCTGCTAAAGGATGTTACAATATTTTCTTTTACAATTATTGTTCAAAATTGTTGGCATTCAGCACATTCAGCTTGATGCAACATTCCAAAGAAATCCGTCTTATTTGCATAATCCCCAAATTTCTGCCATAGCTTAGGGATAGAATTCTATTCTATTCTATGTATTTATATCCTGTTTCATCAGTAAAGAATCTAAGTGGGTTACAATAAGATAATACTAAAATCAGAAGTTGGACATATACCTACTATATTACTTGCCTAGATATCTTCAAAAAAGATATCTTTTCAATGCTTTACAAAACTACTACTACTACTACTATTTATCATTTCTATAGCACTACAAGGCATACGCATAATACGCAGCGCTGTACACCAAACACAAAAAGACAGTCCCTGCTCAAAGAGCTTACAATCTAGATAAGACAGGTAAACAGACAGAACAATTAAGGGTAAGGGAATAATAGGTGAGGTTAAGGACAGGGCAGGTGAGAAGTGGTTAGGAGTCAAAAGCAGTGGTAAAGAGGTGGGCTTTAAGTTTGGACTTGAAAACGGCCAAAGACGGGGCCAGACGCACAGGCTCGGGACTACAGATATCTATAGATATCCTGAAAGAATTGATATTTGCTCAGGTATTGAATCCATAATTTACTAGCTTGATAAATAAAGGAGCTCTCAAAAACTTTTTTATAGCAAACTTTTTTAACCGATGGAAATCCCAATAATAAAGTAGGGTTAAAATGAGAATTCTTCTGAATAGCTGGATAGCCTATTATTTGAGTAAGAAGAGAAGAACAATTCCCCTGTAAGGTTTTAAATACTATACAGTTTTATATTCAACACGTGCATGAAATGGTAACCAGTGCAGACTTTTAAATAAAGTTATCACATGATCAAATCGAGAACATCCATAAAACATTTTAGATGCAGTGTTCTTTAAAAGCTGTAATCTGTTGGCAAGCCTTGAATTTAAACCAATATACAGAACATTACAGTAGTCTAATTGGGATAGAACAATTGCCTGCACTAATGTAATACCCCATAGGTATTACGAAAGTGATAGATTTCTCCAGAGCCCTGGGGGGAAGGAGGTCACTGCTAGAGGGCTCGAGTGTAGGGCATCCCTGGGAGGGAGGAAACCCAGCCCATGAGGAGTAGTTCTGAAATAGAATGCAGAGAAATAGTGCCCTGGTACTGAAGAGTGACGGGGGAGGAGTAGGGAAGGATATAAAGCTAAAATTATGCCCTTTAAGGGGAGTCTTTGGTTGTCTGCAGGTCTGGGGTTGCCTGTACATTCACTGCCATTGACTGTGAGGATAGAGAGGGGAGTCCTGATAATTGGAGAGATCCACTGGCTGTGAGAGGCAGGTTGTGGCTCTAATAAATTGCAACTGGGTGACAGTGTGCTACGGTTAGCTAGCCCAGTCCAGGAGCAGGGGACCGGAGCCAGGGAGACCTCATCCCAAAATCACAATGGACCAAAGGTGGGGTCACCGCTGGAGGAGGGTCAGATCAAGGGAGGCCTGAGCCCGCAAAAGTTAATCAGTGTTAAGAAGAGGAGTATAGCTCTTGGGGATAATATCTCTCTATGGGATGGGCATGGACAGGAGAAACTGTATATATGCAAATAGCCCTGAATGAGAATTCTCCTCTAGATAAACCTGAGAAGGATAATGGCAAAAGTGTTCCCTCTGGGAATAACAGAAGTTGGAAGTTAAGGTTACTTTGGAGTTTATCAAATGACTGTACTGGAAAGGAGGTTAATGTTAAAGTCTGCTTTTTGCAGAGGTTTGCAAATAAAAATGAAGTTTCATTATTAAACCTTTGGGTGCTGTGTGGTTCCTGGACTGAAGAGCTGAGTAGAAGCCTAAACTGGTGAGATAATCTGACCTCCCAAACCCCTGGATCTCTATTCCAGACCATAGACCCACTCCCAGCTCAACTTTATTTTTTAAAACATTTTTGTATTTAAATAACAATTTTTTTGTGTGATATATCCTCTAATTTTCTTTTTAGGTAAAAGAAAAAACAGACCAAAAATTATATTTTAATATTTTTAATAAGCTTACTCGGGTATCAGCAGTTATAGATATCCCTGAATCGATGCAACTGTTATCAGTTGAATTGGCAAGGTATTTTATAGATGATTTATAATTTTTATTATTTGATATATATTTATACAGATATATGATACTGATAAGTGAAATACAGCCATTAAGTATAAAGTCAGTTATTAATACAGAAAAAAAAACATTCTTCTCCTACATATTTAATATAATTTGGCTTCCTTAGACCTCAATAAAGGAGGGGGGATAGGAATTAGTGAAGTATATACACAGTTCAAACAAAATTAAATAAGAAATTATGGCGCCGTTATTCCCTTATAGCTTCTCTCTAACGTTGTTTTGCATCTAGGAAAGTCTTAAGCTGATCAGGCATATAGTATATATATTTTGTCTGATTTAACCTGATGACACATTTACAGGGGTATGCAAGGAGAAAAGAACCCCCTAATTCCAAAACCTTTGACCTCATAGACAGAAATTTTTTTCTCTTTTCTTGTGTGATTTTAGTCACATCAGGGTAGAGCCAGATTTTCTGGCCAGCAAACATACGGTTAGTTGATTTGAAGTAAAGCCTCATTATTGCATTCAAGTCCTGCTGGAAAACAAATGAAACTATCATTGTCCCTCTTTCAGTCACATCTTCAATAGATTGTTCCAAAATGGCTGTGACATTTTGTAGGTCTACTGAGTTTTCTCTTTTTTCATTGTGCTTGATATATAGTAAATTTTATTCAATGGAGGAAAGATTTCTTGGGGAAAATTCAAAGTTTCTTTCAAAAATCTACAAAACATATCATTTGGGGAGATACCCAACAATCTAGGGAAATTCAGTATGCGTAGATTTAATCTCCTATTAAAGTTCTCCATTTGTTCTATCTTCCTTCTTATCTCAATATTGTCTTTAATCACAGCCACTTTAAATTCTTCTATTTGTTTAGTCTCTGTCTGCAAGGCCTCAATCTTTGTGGAAAATTCTTGTTTCACCAAGTCCATAGAGTTCTTTACTTCCTGTACATGTAAATTCAAAATCTTTACCTTTTCTGAAGATTGTCTCAGGGTTTTTTCTATTTTTAGCAATTTCAACCAGATCTTTCCCAGGTTCACCTCTGTCTCTCCTGTAGCTTCAGATATCCCCGCTGGGTCAAACTCCCCTCTGGGCTCTTCAAAATCACCCTTTTCCGGGTTCCGAAGGAAACCCCGTTCGACTTGCGATTACTGCAGGGCAAGGAGGTGCCATAGAGCTCGGCGGGGAAAGAGATATTTCTGCGTCCAGCTGGGGAGCCGCTTCACCAGATCCACCCGCTAAGGACTCCGCTCTGCTTTCTTGGGGAACCGCGGGGAAGAAGCGCTCCAAGCCCACCCTTACCGGCGTGGACGTCCCAGAAAGTGGGGGAACTCCTTGGATCGTCCCCTTTCGTTTTGTGTGTGGCATAATTGCAGGAAAATTCTATTCGGCCATGGGAGGACAGGAGCTCGCTCCAAACACAACCGCTCATGGCGCCATCTTGACACGCCCCCTAGTCTCCCTATTTTATAGATAAGGTTAATTTTATTAGACAGTCACTTAGTGGCCCTTTTACTAAGGCATGCCTGCGCTGGTGTAGGCGCGTGTATTGGACGCATGCAGATCCATTTTTCAGCATGCCTGCAAAAAAGGCCTTTTTTTGTGGCCGAAAATGGCAAAATTAAAACGAGCACACATTCATTTTGGGCCTGAGACCTTACCGCCACCCATTGACTTAGCGGTAAGGTCTCACAAGTTAACCAGGCGGTAATCGTCAACACACGTACACTGCCGATTACCACCTAGTTAGCGCCAAGCGGTACAAAATAGAAAATATTTTCTGTTGTGTGTTTTGGATGCGCGTCAAAAATTGAATTACCACCCGGGGCATGCGGTAGCCGGGTGGTAATTCCAATTTGACGTGCGTTGGATGCACACAGGCACCTAAAAGGGCTCTTTATAGTTTTCACTAGTCATATAGTTGAAATGGGTCAATTAGTAGTTTATAATGTAGACTAGCCGTTAAGCCCGTTAAAATGGGCAAGTTTTTTAAATTTCACCTCCAAATTTCACTCTTACCACCGGCAACTCTGCTCTGTCCCCTGCCCTCCCCCCATGTCCAGCAACCCTCCTCTGTCTCCTTGTAAGCAGTTGTTAGAGCAGTTTGAAAGGCATGCTCGTTTTGCAGTCGCGTGCCAGTCTCTCCCCCCACCCCCAATACATGTTGTTGTTGTTCCGCCCCTTCTGCTGACTCACGTTGTTCAGTGAGCCAAAGGGGCGGGACAGCTATGCCTTTGCTTCAGGCAGCAAAGCAGGACTTGTGTGTGTGTGTGTGCAGCGAGTGAATGCACCTGTTTAGCTTTTGCTGTTGGCCCCACAACGTTTTTGGATCCCTGCTTGGTTTCTGGTGCTGTTCTTTGTTTTGCCTCGCCCACCTCGCCGTTCCTGCTGTGCCCTTGTACATCGTGGTTCTCTTCTCTCCTGCATTAGTTTCTCATCGCCCAGGTCTCCGCATTGGTTCCTCCCCGGATAGTAGCGCTTCTGGCGATTGGTTATGTTTGGGCAAGTCGCCGCATTTGCTCCACCCACGATCGTTGCGCCTGTGCCCATTTGGTTTTGTTGCACGACTCCTCCCTCTCCTGCTATCCTAGTTCTTGTCTACCCTCCCCCCTCCCTCCCCCCTCTGATGTCCATGCCCCCTCCTTTCCTCCCTCCTCCTCCGATTTCCATGCCCATGTCCAACAACAGACCTCCTTCCTATTGTCCGAGTTAAAGTACTACTGGTCCTGCCCTCCCTCCCTAGAGCCTCCCATTTGAGTGCGATTTACACTGCTCCTCCCCTGCGATTTCCATGGCTCCTCCCTCTCCTCCTATCCTAGTGCTTGTCCATCCTCCCTCCCTCCCCCACCGATGTCCATGCCCCCTCCTTCGCTCCCTCTCCGTCTGATTTCCACGCCTCTCTGTCCGTTTTCCACCAACTGTCCTCCCCTTTCCGAGTTCCATGCCCTCCTCCCTAGTTGCAGATTTGTGCACCTCCGATGTACATGGCTCCTTCCCTGCGAATTCCACAGCTCCGCCCCCTCTATCCTAGTTCTTGTCCACCCTCCCTCCCCCTCCGATTTCCACGCCCCCTCCTTCCCTCAATATTGGCTGCATTACGTTCGGTACATGAGCTGCTGGTGGAGGCGGGGCTTGGAGTGTTGCTCCTTGAACGTTCGGTTTTTACTGCGCATTTGCGGGTGAGTATGGTCACTTGCCATTTATATGTTTGATGGGTTACCAGTAGACCAAGTATAGTCTTCTTTTACAACAGTAAATGAGGACACAGTACATTCTATGCTGAAAAACTTTTCACATAAATAATTTTTATTAGACGTGTGTCTTTCATATTTACTGAATGACATTCCATTTGAACTGGTTATATGTCTCACTGTTTTAATTAATAATATTTTATATGAAGGGACTTTTCCTTTGGCATTAGGGCAAATTATTTTAACACCGATTCCAAAATCTCAGGGAGTTGGCTTGACGATTGTGTCAAATTTTCGGCCAGTGAGTAGCATTTCTTGGATGGCAAAATTGTTGGTTGATAGTATCATCCCAGTTTACATCTTATTTAGAACATTTTCACTGTCTGCATACTTTCCAATTTAGATTTAGGGCAATGCATAGCACAGAAACGTTGCTATTGATTTTGGTATACAAAAAAGGAGTTTTTAAGTAATGGAATTCAATCCATTTTGCTCCAATTTGACATTTGTGGTGCATTTGACATGGTAGATCATAAAATCCTACTGAGCAAATTAAGGGGCCCTTTTACTCTTGCTGCACACCAATACACAGGAGTCCGGTGATAGTTCTCATCCCCAGAGTGTGCCATTTCCTTTATTTCTGTATCGCCGGTCTGTACCCAGCAGTAATCGAGCAGTGTCGCACGCTGCCTAGTTACCGCCGGGTTAGCATTGGAGCCCTTACCTCCACCTCAATGGGTGGCGGTAAGGGCTCCCCCCCAAAACGGCTGCGTGGCAAGTGCTTCACTTGCCACACAGCCATTTCTTAAAAAAAAACGACCTACTATTTACCAGCTGCAGTAAAAGGGGGCCTCGACACGCATCAAAAGCACATGCTGATGTCAGCGCAGGCCCCCTTTTGCCGCAGTTTGGTAAAAGGGGCTCAAAGTATTTTCCATCCTTCCCTTGAGTCTATATAACAAAAATAATTTTTTTCTATCCTTGTTTTGTGTCTCTAATTTATTTTCTTTCGGAAATTTTATGAAGGCAGGATAAGAAGAAGAGAAGATCTCAGGAATGGGCAGAGGAAAACGAATTGAAGAAGCAGGGAGGAAAATGAGGGAGGATTAGAAACAGAGGAAGGAGAAAGGATCAGAGATTGGGAAGGGAGAAGGACTTGGAATGCAGGGGAAGAAGGGAAGATCAGGAATAGAGGATAAGAATAGGGGAAAAATATGAGAGAGAGGTTCTTGGATATTGGGAGATACACAGAGTTTTCCCTTTCAGAGACCCAGTCCCAGCCCTGTGTCTCCTTATATTCCCACTTTCTTTATTTCCCTCTTTCCATTCATAGTCCACTCCTGCTCTTCATCCTTTGAGTCTCTTCTTCTCCCCATCTGATCCTGTTTCTCTTTTATTCACCTCACCTTCAGCTCACTTTCTCCTGCTTCCGATCTCCATTCCAGGTGTCCTTTCTCTTACTTACCAACTAGAGAACCAATACAAACACACACAAATATTTTCTCCCTAACTCTTACCCCCTTAACTCTCCTAGGCTTCTTTTAGCTCCCCAGTGGAGGAGGTAGGAAGTAGCAGCATTTTGACTTATGTCCTCTTTTTCTGCTACCTGTGGTCCAATTGCTATGTTGAACTCCATAGGACACCCATTCTAAAGTGCAGGTCAAAATGGCTGTTAGACTCAAGGCAGCAAAGAAAGATGACATAAGCTGAGATGCTGTCACTTCTCCTCCTCCTGCTGGCTCAACCAGTGCAGGGGAGGGTGAATTGATTCTCAAAGGTGGGAGACTGTAAGGAGCTGCTTCAGTTCCCACTTTCCTATGGGAATCAGCCAATTCCTCAACAACGGTCAGATTTTGCAGCCCTACCCACAAGCACAGAACTGTGGTAAACCAAGGACTCTCCCACTCATATTTAAGAGTTACCTGTATCAGTGTCAGGCACACTACTGGTCGATTCCATATCTGTGTCAAGCACCCATGTCTCTTCATTGGTGGGTGGTGGTTTAGGTTTACAGTCTGATTCCATACCACGATCCTGGGAGAAACTTTAAATTGCAGTTCAAAATTGCTAACCAGAATACCAGAAAATTAAGCAACACAGTCAATTCTATCTTAATGCTTTCAAAATATTTGTACATTTCAAAAATATGTACACAGTTTTGATGTGAGAGAACTGAACAGTTGTTCATGGCATCCAATATATAACATAATATATAAAAGCAGTTAAATAGACAGTATCTTTGTTATTACTCTCATAAAGACAATGCCTAGTTTATATTGATGGCAGAGTGGAAAGCACTAGAACAGGTAATAAAAAAGTTAGATTATCCTGAAATATAGAAAATGATGACAGATAAAGACCATACATTCTATCCAGTCTGCCATCCATAGCAATTGCTCACCTTTACAACCCCTTCATGTCTCTCAGAGATCCGCTGTTCTTTCCCTATGCTTGCTTTAATTCAGATACTGTTCTAATCTCTACCACCTCCACTGGGGGGCGGGGGAGAGAGTGTTCCACAAATCCACTATCCATGCCCTTCATCAACTTGGAAGCAAGTACATACTGTCAAATAAAAGTATGAAGTTCTATTACCTGTTTTAGCAAAAGTGTTTTGCTGATATCTGATTCAAAGTAGGCAGGGACTATTCGATCTCTTATTGCATTTAGATACTTCTTTGTTTCATAGATCTCCTTCCTGTCATTTCACATAGAGACAGGAAAATATTAATATTGCTCAATAAGGGCACAAATAAAGCAGAATAAAGTTTTTACATGTCATCAAGTCTTGTGTGCTCTATTGTCATAAAACAGCGATACATCAGAACAAAAATGTAAGGGCCTGAGATCACGTGGAGGTGATATCAATGCTAGGTTATGTATGAGAGAACGACGTTGGATTTATTTTCTAAACACCATTATCCCTTCAGGCTTGAATCATACCACAGATATTTAGACCCCTTCAAAAACCCTTGTATAGGGCTACAAAGGTCAATTGGTCAGGATTTTGGTAGAATCAAAATTTACATTTTAACCTTTGTGGTTTGTTTTTTGCTTTTCTATAACCCAATTGCATATGCTGGCGCAGACTTAAACACATTGACATCACCATGTGACACACACTCTTTAAATGTAGTTTGGCAGTTGGTCCTGCCCTCCTGAGACTGTTCATTTTGACTGATTTGAGCCGGGACGCCGGCCGCAAGTAAGTGATGCCATATAATAATATAGGTTCTTGCTTATTGTGATGTGAAGGCATTTAGTTTTTTTGTTTTACTTCATTATTTGTTTTCTAGTGAGTGCAACTTTCAGCAGTCCCCGGAAGCAGGTCTTTTGACCGAAACGCTGTTTTCACCAAGATATCAGCATCGGGCAGTAGTAACAGTTTTGACTCAGGCCTGAAGCTACTTATGCAGGGATAAGTAGTCGCTATATATATTTTTTGTCTTTCTTTAGTTGGTGGGTTGGAGAGTTTGATACCACTTTATATTTAGCATAAGTTTACACCCACTTTTCCTCTTTTCCTTTTTAATACTTTAAGTTCTAACGGACTCAATAAAAGAAATTAATAAAGATACTTATAAAGACTGTAATATATACAGAGGTTTTGGTTCCTGATAGGCAAATGAATAATGTCATTCAGGAAGTTCAGGGGTCTGAAATAGCTAAGTGCTACAAGAGACCTGATAGCCTGTTAACTGATTTATTTCTGATGCCTCCGGTTCCTTTTCTCCTCTTTTTTCCTTCACATCACTTTTCCTTTTGTTTCTATTTATAATACTTTATGATTCACTGAGGAACATTGGTTCTTGCACATTTTTATGTGTTCCCCTTTCTTTGATTGATGAGGGCCTGATATTTACCAGGACTTATCTGGGTAGTAGTGGCTTCTTCCTAGATAAATGTCACTCACTGTGTCATACCCTGATTTTTAGTGTACTTACCTGGATATTACCACTAAAAGTCTGGTCTGACCACCTCAGCACTATCCAGACAGTGACAGGGGCAGTTTGGGAGTGAAGTATGGGCAGAGCAGGGAGTTCCCCAGGGGTTCTTTTACTAAGCTGCGGGAAAAAGGGCCCTCCAGTAGTGATGGGGGCTGTTTTGCCCATGTGCCAGGGCCCTTTTTACTGCAGCGGGTAAAAAGCCCCCCCCCCCCCAAAATGGCCATATGGTAAGATAACTCTTACTGAATGGCCATGCAGCGAGGAGCACTTACCACCACCCATTGAGGTGGCGGTAGGGGCTCCCATAGTAACTGGGCAGCTTGCAGCGATGCCCGATTACTGCTGGATTAACACTGCGCTACACAAAAATATTTTGGGGAGTGTCAGAAATGGTGAGTGCTCAACTCTAAACTACCTCCGGCGGCTGCATTGCCCTGGCAGTAGTTCAGTTTTAGCATGCAGTAAGCCTGCGTTGGGCTTACCACCATTTTTTAAAAGGACCCCCCTCCCAGTTTGCAGCAATACTTAGTCGCTAAAGGTCAGATTCTATATTTGGCATCTAAAAAATCGGCGCCTAAACATTGGTGCCAATTATAGAACATGCTTAGTTGATATTTCAGTGCCTAAATCTACATGCATCCATTTACACCAACGAAAACGTGGCGTAAATCTCAGCCAAAACTGACAGTGTGTTTTTGGTGGAAGCTGAAAATTTGTGCTTTATCCTGTTTGTCTCCCTCCTTCCCCCCTCCCCTCTGAAAAGTAATTGCGTCTTCCTCCTGATCACCTGTAGGCCTCCCTTGGGCCTATCTTATAATCCCTGGTGGTCTAGGGGTATATTCAGGGCAGGAGTGATCCTTAGTCACTCCTGCTCATGCTGGCTTTGTTCTCAATATGGCTGTCATGACCTCTAGTGACAATCTTGTGAGACTGCCACAAGAAGTCATAGCCGCCATTTTGAGAGCAGAGCTGACATGGGCAAGAAGTCTGTGGAGGGAGGGGGGTCTTTCTCTTTGCATTCTATTTTTGTGTAATGCAATTACAAGTAATGTAGTTATGATCTTGCATAGTAGTTTATATAGTTTACTAGTAAAAAAGGCCCGTTTCTGACACAAATGAAACGTGCGCTAGCAAGGTTTTCCTCGGAGTGTGTATGTTTGAGAGAATGTATGTGAGAGTGACTGTGTGCGTGTGAGAGAGAGAATGTGCGAGTGTGTGTGAGTGAGAGAGAGAGTGAGTCTGGGTGCGAGTGTGTCTGTGAGAGAGAGTGTGTGTGTGTGTGAGAATAAGAGTGTGTGCAAGTGCGTATGTGAGACACAGTGTGAGAGAGAGAGTGTGTTTCACACAGATACAGTGTGTGCGAGAGAGTGTGTGTGAGACACAGACGCTCTGTGAGACTGAGTGTATGAGAACAAGAGAGTGTGTGAGTGACTGTGTGACACATAGAGAGTGAATGTGATACAGTGTGAGACATAGAGTGTGTGAGAGACAGTGTGTGAGAGTGAGAGAGAGAAAGACATTGACTGTGAGAGAGAGAGTGTGTGTGTGAGAGAGAGAGTGTGTGTGACAGAGATACCTCCCCCCCCTCTGGTGTCAGGCCCCCCTCCCTCCCTCTCTCTGGTGTCAGGCCCCCCCCCCTCTCTCTCTGGTGTCTGAGCGTTACTGTGCAGGATGCTGAGCTCTGGCTGTGCTTGAAGGAACTGACCAATCCTATTTAATAGAATGAACCTCCAACATTCTGAAGCCGAGAAACCTCATGTGGTTGGTCACTTCTGCTTGTGACGAACCCGGAAGTACGTGATGTCAATTCAGGAGATGGATACAGAGAGCAGGAATGCCTCAGCCATGCAGTCAGCTTCAGAATGTTGGAGGTGCGTTTTATTATATAGGATATGGTAAATACAGTGCTCCAAACAAATGCTTTTGATACAAAAGATTAGAAGGAATTTAAATCTGTAAATCTGGGATAAGCTCCTTAGGAATAGTTTCAGTTTTCATTGGCTGAGGCCCATATGTGGAGGCTATTTTGCTTGGATGTAAATCATGGTCTTTCATTATTTAAATTATTATATACTAGGAAAAAAGGCCCGTTTCTGAAACCAATGAAACGGGCGCTAGCAAGGTATTGGCTTGCTGCAATTAATGTTTTGAAAGGGATTGTAAGGAGAAATGTGTTGTCATGCTAATGAATAATTTACATTGTTGTATTATGTGTAAAATCTTTTTTGTTGTTTTTCTGTTTTTTTTTCTTTGTATTGGTTGTGGGTGTGGGTGTGAGTGAGAGATGCTGATTCTGCATGTTAGAGCTTGTGTATTTATTGGGGGGGGGGGGGAGTGTGTGAGTGTGAGTGAGAGACAGAGATCTTGATTCACCATGGCAGAGTTTGTGTATGATGTTGTGCTGGTGGTGGTTGGGGGGAGTGTGTGTGTGTGTGTGTCTTAGTGTGAGAGAGAGATCTTGATTTTCCATTTTAGAGTTTGTGTATTAAGGGGGGTGGGAGGGGAGTGTGTGGGTGTGAGTGAGAGATGCTGTTTCTCCATGGCACAGTGTGTGTATGATGTTGGGGGGGGGGGGGGGGGTGGAAGGAATGTATGTCTGTGTCAGACAGAAAGATGGTGATTGTCCCTTGGAGAGTTTGTGTATAATGTGGGTGGTGGTGGTGGTGGTGGGGAGGGTGTCAGAGTTTGTGTATGATGTGGAGGGGGAGGATGGAGAGGGTAGTGGCGTCTGTGTGTGAGAGTGTTTGGAGGGGGGACAATTGCATTTCTTCCCCTGAGCATCCCTTTCCTTAACCCCGTACCGGAAGGAGGGGCCTTGGTTATTGATTTGGTTGGGTGTGTGAGTTGCATGACCAATCTGCGTTGCCATTCTTGGGAGGGGGGTGGTAGCGGTGTTCCACATCAGTGTATGTTTGTGTTTTTGGGGGGGGTTGGGGGGGCTGTGGGTGTGTATGTGTGTGAGTCAGAGAGAGATATGTTGAATTTCCTTGGTAGAGTTTGTGTATTAAGGGGGGTGGGGCTGGGAGTGTGTGTGTGTGAGTGAGATGCTGTCTCTCTATGGCAGAGTGTGTGTATGTTCTTGTGGGGGGGGGGGAGTTTGGTTGTGTGTGTGGGTGTGAGTGAGAGATGGTGATTCTCCATGGTACAGCTTGTGTATTTGGTGGGGGGGGGGGGGGCGAGTGTGTGGGTGTGAGTGAGAGACAGAGATCAAGATTCACCGTGGCAGAGTTTGTGTATGATGTTGTGGAGATGGTTGGGGGGAGTGTGTGTGTCTGAGTGAGAGATAGAGATATTGATTTTCCATTTTAGAGTTTGTGTATTAAGGGGGGGAGGGGAGGGTGTGGGTGTGAGTGACAGAGATGCTGTTTCTCCATGGCACAGTGTGTGTATGATGATTTTTGGGGGGGGGGGGAGGGTGTTTTGAAGGAATGTATGTCTGTTGATTGTCCCTTGGAGAGTTTGTGTATGATGTGGGTGGGTGGTGGTGTTGGGTGGGGAGGGTGTCAGAGTTTGTGTATGATGTGGTGGGGGGCAGTGTAGCGGCGTGTGTGTGTGAGAGTGTGGGCACTCAGCAGGATAAACTTTGCCTCCTGGCCTTGTCTCCGCGTATGACGCTCTCCTTCAGCTACAGCTGTCAGATAATACTGTCCGGCTTTCACCGCCACACCGCCTTTCTTGTTTGCCTAGTAAAAAACCAACAGATGACTATCTCAGTCCGCAAAAGGACAGCCGGTGCACTGTGTGAGACAGAGTGAGGGTAGGCGATGCGCAGGTGCGCCTGGTGCAGGCACGCAAGTGGTGCGATTCTTTGAGGCCGCACGCTTGGTGTGGGCATGTGAGTGGCGCAATTCTTTGAGGCTGATATAACTCCTCTTTTCTTTTCTTATTACCCGCCCTCGACGTCATCACGTTTTGACGCAAGGGCGGGGCAGAGAGATGGTGACACACTTGCGAACTTATGAACCCTTCACTGAAGCCATGGAGTCAGCTTCAGAACGTTGAGGGTGCTTTTTATTATAGTAGATATTTTCTGGCTTGGATACTATTTGGGTGACTCTACAAAATTTCCATGGTCTGTTGGGTATGATAAAGATGCAGCGTTTTAATCAAATTTTGAGAAATGCATTGCTTTTGATTGTAATTTTTCAGAGCATATAGTCCTCACATTCAGTAACATCAATGTGATTTTTTTTATTCTGGATTGAGCATCAGGCTGGAATAATGTCCACAGTATAGATCAGAGTTTGGATGCCTTTACTCTATTTTAGTAAGAATCTATACAATGCTTGTCCTTAATCAATTTTATAACTAAATACAAAGTGGGAAACATGTCAATACTACTTTCTCTTGTTACTTGTGCATAGTGTGGTTAAACATAAAAAGAAGGTAATCATGATTTTTTAAAAATATGTTCTCACAAAGTTCCTGTCTCAGAGGATATGTAACTTCGTCTGCATTGACTTTAAGGCATATTTTAAAAGCACTATAGAACTTTGTAAGTTTAACTGCTTTGAAAATACACCTCTTGGTAACCTAAACGTGCCATTCCTTGTCATCAAGCAGATGAATCCATTATGAATGGGTTGTGTCCACCTACCAGCAGGGGGAGATAGAGAGCACTGAAAAACCATAGTGCCTCTTGGCCAGCTAGCTCCATCTGCCTCTCAGTATTCTCTATCTCCCCAGCAGGGTTGGACGCAGCTTATTCAGCTCCTTCAGAAATCTGCCTGGGGTGGCTCCTGTGCTTTTGCCAGTTGTAGCAGGGGTGTTGTGCCTGGTGGTGCCCACTTTAAAGGCACATAGATTCGCCCTTTCCCTGCGCCCCCGATATGGATGCAGGCATATAGGTGTGCCCTATCCCTGCCTTTCCCACACTCTTCTCTGTGGATGCAGGCACATTGGTTCGTCCTTTCCCTGCCTTTCCCACTCTCCTGAACCTCCGGAGTGCCTCTGTAGCTGTTGCCTCTAACTTTCCCCACAGCGTTAAAAAAGAAAACGTGACGCGCTTTTTAGCGCTGCGATTCTGAGGCTTTCTTCTGTCTGTGCAGCGTGACCGGAGCTCTGGGACTCGGTCTGGTGAGGTAAGAGAGTCTTGTAGCTCCTCCGGGGAGGGCCCGCGATCGGGACGTTTTTTGGCGCGAATCCGCCATTTTGAATTTTCCACCATTTTCGGTGATGGCTGCGGAGGTTGTTAAGCGCTGTTCACGTTGTGGCAAGCGCAGATCCGCAGCGGGGCTCTGTAAATCGTGCTCTTCAGACATCAGAGCCGGCCCGAGCATGGTGAGGGATGTTTCTTACCGCTCGGTGGAGCTGGCAGCGGGCGCCATCTTGGATGCGCCACATGGCTCGACCCCCGCAGGTGCGGAGGGGTCTGAGGCCGGAGGGGAGCCTCGGATGGAGGCTACCAGATGAGCTGCTTACCCCGGATTGGAACCGGGAGGCCAGGGTGAGCCTTTCTCCACTGAGTTTGTGTTGCTTTTACATAAAGCGTTCATGTTAAAAAGAGCTCTGCCGCAGATGTCTGACTCTGCATTGATACTTGGTTCCCCTCCGGTGGAGACCGGCCCAGGATTGCCATCAGGCGTTTTTTTCCCCAGACAGCTGGCTGCAAGACAAGTGCAGAAGGGTCAGTTCCCGTTACTCCATTTACTTTGTGGTGCCGCGAAAAGGAGGGTTTTTTCGGCCCATTCTCGACTTAAAGGAAGTCAACAAGTCACTGAGTGCGCGGCATTTTCGCATGGAAACCCTGCACTCCATCATTGCGGCAGTACAGCCAGGAGAGTTTCTCACATCTCTGGACCTGAAAGAAGCCTACTTTCACATTCCTATTTGGCCCCCGCACCAACGGTTTCTCCAGTTTGCGGTGTTGGGAAAACATTTCCAGTTTCAGGCCTTGCCTCTTGGCCTCGCCACAGCTCCCCGAACCTTTTCCAAGGTAATGGTGGTAGTAGCTGCCTTTCTCAGGTGAGAGGGTATTCGGGTTCACCCGTACCTCGACGACTGGCTCATCAGAGCGGACTCTGCAGAAGAGAGTCATCATGTGACAGCCAGACCTCAACTTTAGCCCGACGGTACTCACCCCAATACCACTGGCGGGCCGTCCGCCCACAACCAGCGACGTAGCGAGCCATCCACCGCCCGCACGCAACCACCCCATGCCAGCAACTGGCTTCGAAGAACCCAACGATCTTAAGGGCCAGGAATCAGCTGTTACAGGATCGCACGAACCGACCCTGAACTGTCCCCTGCAGGGATCAGGAGATAGGCGATTACCTGGAGCCAAGCTCGGCTGGACGGCTTCCCCTCCGGCCGGGATCGCAGCTCTGATCTGGTCAGTGGCGCCCCCTCACAAGCTGTGAAGCGAGAGGAGCGCTAGAGGCCAGCCACCGACCACATCGGCTCAGAGGGGAGAAAAGAGGAGAGGAACACCGTTGCACACGGCTGTGCTCCGGAGGCCATCCGAGCTGAGGTGCACTCCCACACGGCGATCCCCTGGTTAACCAAGCCACGTGGCCTCTGACCGACCCGACCCGATGACCACCCGCCTCTGACCCACGCTGATCACAGTTGCTGAGGGGCCAGTTGCGATCGCTGGGCCACTGGAAGCTTGCTCCCGTCCTGCTCCGCTCCAGCTTGTTGTCGTTGCAGTCCTTCTTGTTCCAGCCTATTCCACCCACAGCCGGACAGGAACGAGGTGGCGAGGAGCTCCCGAAGTCCTCCAGCGATCATACAGAGGCACACTCAGCGGCCTTTGAGGGCGACCGCCGCAGAATCCGCTCTTGACCCCGATCTCGCTGCACCAGGGAGGCGTGGGAGATTGTGAGGACGCCGACCACCATCCGTGCAGATCGAGGAGAGGAGGTAAGAGGCGCAACACACAGACTGGCCTGATCCCCTGGGAACTCCTTGCGCTTCTCGGCCTCACCTACCTCCAACCCTGCCAACCGCCGTCAAAGACAGGAATCCTCTGGCACCGCGCACCCTCAGCCTCCTCCCGTATAGCTGCTTACCCGTCGTCCCTTCTCCAGGGCCGACGACCTGACCAGCCAGAGTGACCACGGAGGTGGAACTCAGCTGGTACAGAGCGAAGAGTGAGGTGCGAACATAAGGGGAGAGAGGTTGGGGAAACGGGCCAGAGGACGACTGCAACAGACGGCCGGTGAACTGGTGAGCCGTAGCTCGCCGTGTGATGAGACCCGAAAAACCTCCGGCAATTGGGCCCCCACGTGGACATGTCCTGACCACGTGGAACTGATCGAGTCGCCTGTTCCAGTCCTGCTCCAGCTTGTTCCAGTCTTGCTACTCCGCTTCCTTCTGCTCCAGCTTGTTCCATTCCGTCCACTCCAGCTTGCTCCAGCCTTGTTCCAGCCTGTTCCAGTCCTGCTCCAGCTTGTTCCAGTCTTGCTACTCCGCTTCCTTCTGCTCCAGCTTGTTCCAGTCCGTCCACTCCAGCTTGCTCCAGCCCATCTGCATTGCTTATCCCAGCATGTTCCAGTCCGCCTGTCCCAATCCATCTGCTCCATCTTGTTCCAGTCCGCCTGTTCCAGTCCATCTGCTCCGCCTTGTTCCAGTCCGTCCGTACCAGCTCGTTCCAGTCCATCTGCATGGCTTCTTCCAGCGTGTTCCAGACCGCCTGCGCCAGTCTGTTCCTGCTTGCTCTACTCAAGCCACTCTAGTTCTGACTGACTACTAGCCCATCAACCAACCGGCCTGCCTGCCTGCTAGCTTCTCAGCCCATTGACTTACCTGCTCAGCCCTGCCTGATTTTGCCCTCCTACCTGCCTGACTAGTAGCCCATCAACCAACCTGCCTGCCTGTCTGCCTGCTAGCTTGTCAGCCCATTGCCTTACCTGCTCGCCAGCCCATCAACTTCTTCTCAGCCCATCTACCAATCTACCTGCCTGCCTCCCTGCCTACTAGCTTGTCAGCTCATTGACTTACCTGCTCGCCAGCCCATCAACTTCTTCTCAGCCTCCCTGCCTCCCTCCCTGCTAGCTTGTCAGCCCATTGACTTACCTGCTCGCCAGCCCATCAACTTCTTCTCAGCCCATCTACCAACCTACCTGCCTCAGTCACTAATTATGGCCCCTGTACACATTCTTTTCCTTGCCCTATCCCTTCCTAACCTTTTTCCCCTTCCCCTACCGCTGTCTACCGCTGAAATTCACTACCCACCCATGTCCTCCCCAGTCCTACTCACTACTGCAATACCCTATTCACCCCGTCCCTCACCACCTCACCATCTCTCTTGTCCCCCTCCTCCTTCCTAGCTCTTAACCTTCAACACTTCCTTCCTACCATTAACCCATCTCCATTCCTCCTAAGTCCTTCCCGTCTTCGTCGCTTTTGTTGCCCTACCTCCCCCGCCCTCCTCCGCACTCTCTTGCTCCTCCTCCTGCTATCCATGGGAGACATCAATCCCAATCCAGGTTCCCCCCCCCCCCCACCTGTCCTCGTCCTATCCCTGCAAACGATTCCGGGATGTCTCCAATCTCATCTCTATTCCCCTCTTCCCTCCCCTTCCCATGTGCCCTGTGGAATGCCTGATCGGTCTGCAACAAACTTCCCTTCACCCATGATCTCTTCATCTCTCGTTCCCTTCAGCTGCTCGCCCTAACTGAGACCTGGCTCTCCCCTGATGACTCTGCCTCAATCGCGGCCCTATGCCATGGAGGTTATCTCTTCTCCCACACTCCCCGCCCAGCTGGCCGCTGTGGAGGCGTCGGGCTACTACTCTCGCCCTCCTGTAGTTTCCAACCCCTCCTCCTACCGCAATCTCACTGCTTCTCATCCTTTGAAGCCCACGCCATCCGTCTATTCTACCCGTTGCCACTCAGAGTGGCAGTCATTTACAGCCCCCCTGATAAATCTCTCTCTTCCTTCCTCACTGACTTTGATGCCTGGCTTTCTGTTTTTCTTGATCCCTCATCTCCGTCCCTCATTCTCGGAGACTTTAACATACATGCTGATGACTCTTCCAACTCTCATGCTTCTCAATTCCTCACTCTAACATCCTCCTTCAACCTCCAGCTGTGCTCCACCACCCCTACCCACAAAAATGGCCATTGTCTTGACCTCTTCCTCTCCTCTTCTGGCTCACCTTCCAATTTCCACGCCTCAGCTCTTCCTCTCTCTGATCATCACCTGATCACCTTCACACTTCTTCACCCCCCCTCAGCCCCGCCCAACATTAACCACTACTTCCAGAAATCTCCAGGCTATTGACTCTCCCACCTTATCCTCTAGTATTTCTGGTCTCCTCCCCTCCATCATGTCCTCCGAGTCTGTCGACAAGGCTGTCTCTGCTTACAATGCCACTCTCTCCTCCGCTCTGGACACCCTCGCACCATCCATCTCCCGTCCCACAAGGCGTACTAATCCCCAGCCCTGGTTGACCCCTTGCATCCGTCACCTTCGCTCCTGCGCCCGATCTGCTGAACGCCTCTGGAGGAAAACTCGCACCTATTCAGATTTCCTTCATTACAAATTCATGCTATCCTCCTTCCAGTCCTCCCTATTCCTTGCCAAACAGGACTACTACACCCAATTGACCAACTCTCAGCTCCAACCCTCGTCGTCTCTTCGCCACCCTTAACTCCCTCCTCAAAGTACCCTCTGCTCCCACCCCCCCTCACTCTCTCCTCAATCATTGGCTGACTACTTCAGCGACAAAGTGCAAAAGATCAACCTTGAGTTCACTACCAAGCCACCTCCTCCTCTTCACCTTTCAACCCTCCCCCTCAACCAACCAACCCTAGGCTCTTTCTCCTCCTTTCCTGATATCACCGAAGAGGAAACCGCCTGCCTTCTTTCCTCCTTGAAATTCACCACTTGTTCCTCTGATCCCATCCCCTCCAACTTACTTAACACCATCTCTCATACTGTTACCCCCTCCATCTGTAATATCCTCAACCTCTCTCTCTCCACTGCAACCGTCCCTGACACCTTCAAGCACACCGTAGTCACACCTCTCCTCAAAAAAACCATCACTTGACCCTACCTGTCCCTCCAACTACCGCCCATTTCCCTCCTACCCTTCCTCTCCAAAATACTTGAGAGCGCCGTTCACAGCCGCTGCCTTGATTTTCTCTCCTCTCACGCCATCCTCGATCCGCTTCAATCTGGTTTTCGCCCTCTACACTCGACAGAAACAGCACTCTCTAAAGTTTGTAATGACCTGTTCCTTGCCAAATCCAGAGGCCACTACTCCATCCTCATCCTCCTCGATCTATCCGCCGCTTTTGACAATGTCAATCATGATTTACTTCTTGCCACACTGTCCTCATTTGGGTTCCAGGGCTCCGTCCTCTCCTGGTTCTCCTCCTATCTCTCCCACCGCACCTTCAGAGTACACTCTCATGGATCTTCCTCCACCCCATCCCGCTCTCTGTTGGAGTTCCCCAGGGATCTGTCCTTGGACCCCTTCTTTTTTCAATCTACACCTCTTCCCTGGGCTCTCTGATCTCATCTCATGGTTTCCAGTATCATCTTTATGCTGATGACACCCAGCTTAATCTCTCCACACCAGACATCACCGCGGAGACCCAGGCCATAGTATCGGCCTGATTATCCGACATTGCTGCATGGATGTCCAACCGCCACCTGAAACTGAACACGGCCAAGACCGAGCTTATCGTCTTTCCACCAAAACCCACTTCTCCTCTTCCACCGCTCTCGATCTCAGTTGATAACACCCTCATCCTCCCCGTCTCATCTGCCCGCAACCTCGGAGTCATCTTCGACTCCTCCCTCTCCTTCTCTGCGCACATCCAACAGACAGCTAAGACCTGTCGCTTCTTCCTCTTTAACCTCAGCAAAATTCGCCCTTTCCTCTCTAAGCACACCACCCGTACTCTCATCCATGCTCTCATTACCTCTCGCCTTGACTACTGCAACCTACTCCTCACTGGCCTCCCACTTAACCATCTATCCCCCCTTCAATCAGTTCAGAACTCTGCTGCACGTCTTATATTCCGCCTGAACCGATATACTCATATCACCCCTCTCCTCAGGTCACTTCACTGGCTTCCGATCAGATACCGCATACAGTTCAAGCTTCTCCTTCTTACCTACAAATGCACTCAGTCTGCAGCCCCTCACTACCTCTCTACCCTCATCTCCCCTTACGTTCCCGCCCGAAACCTCCGCTCACAGGACAAATCCCTCCTCTCAGTACCCTTCTCCACCACCGCCAACTCCAGGCTCCGCTCATTCTGCCTCGCCTCACCCTATGCCTGGAATAAACTTCCTGAGCCCTTACGCCAAGCCCCCTCCCTACCCATCTTCAAATCCTTGCTCAAAGCCACCTCTTCAATGTTGCCTTCGGCACCTAACCTTTATACCTTTCAGGAAATCTAGACTGCCCCAATCTGACTGCCCCTTCTTGACTGACTGTACACTTGTCCTTTAGATTGTAAGCTCTTTGAGCAGGGACTGTCCTTCTATGTTAAACTGTACAGCGCTGTGTAACCCTAGTAGCGCTTTAGAAATGTTAAATAGTAGTAGTAGTAGTAGTAGTAGAGTGGTCTCAGTACTTCAATCTCTGGGCTGAGTCGTCAATATATCCAAACGTCACCTGACCCCCTCTCAATCTCTAGAATATTTGGGGGTCCGGTTCGACACAGCCTCGGGGTTTGTCTTTCTACCCGAGCAAAGGTGGTGCAAGCTTCAGAACCAGGTCCGTCTGCTCCTGAGGGTGCCTCGCCCGCGAGCTTGGGACATAGTCCAGCTATTGGGGTCAATGATGGCCACCTTAGAAGTGATGCCATGGGTGAGAGTGCACCTGAGACCTCTGCAGTGTTCCCTGTTTCAACGATGGTCTCCAATTTCTCAGGATTACCAGCGCAGACTCACGTGGCTCCCTGCGGCCCGACTCAGTATGGAGTGGTGGATCTCAGACAGCATGCTGCGGTAAGGAATGCCGCTAGCACTCCCCGATTGGTGCCTGGTGGTAACAGATGCCAGCCTGAAGGGCTGGGGAGCACATTGCCAGGGAAGGCATGCCCAAGTTCTCTGGACATCCGAGGAGTCGGTGTGGTCCATCAATCGCTTGGAGTTAAAAGCAATATTCCAGGCGCTTCTGGCCTTTCACACGACCCTGGCTCAGATATGCCACTTGGCCAAGCTACATCTGCAGTTTCTGTCAGCAGCTCACATTGCAGGTCAGAGCAACGTGCAAGCCAATTATCTAAGCAGGTATCAAATCGACCCTGCGGAGTGGGAACTGGCAGACAAAGAGGCATATTTTCAAAGCACTTTGGGAGGCTAAGTTCCATAGGTTTCTATGGAACTTTGGGAGGCTAAGTGCTTTGAAAATGAGCTTGAAAGTGTTCCTTCAGATCTGTGCCAAATGGGGGACGCCCGTAGTGGATCTTATGGCGTCAAGCGCAAATGCCAAAGTCCCATGCTTTTACAGCAGATGGAGAGATCCTCGCTCAGCGGGGTTGGATGCCTTGGCTCAACCCTGGCCTCAGGGCCTCCTGTATGTGTTCCCTCCTGCGGATTCGGCTTCATCAAGGAGAGGTGGTTCTCATTGCCCCGGATTGGCCCAGGCGGCCATGATATGCGGACATCCGGCGGATGCTGGTAGAGGCTCCCCTTCCTTTGCCTCTGGTACCGAACCTGTTGTCACAGGGGCAGGTAACCATGGAGGACGCCTGCCACTTTGGTCTTACGGCATGGCTATTGAGAGGGCGCAATTGAGAGACAAGGGCTATTCCAACAAGGTCATCTCCACTCTCCTTCAGGCCCGCAAGCGTTCCACTTCCGTTGCCTATGCTCGGATTTGGTGCCAGTTTGAGGCTTGGTGTGCTGCTAAAGCGATTACACCCATGCGGGCTTCTGTCTCGCCGATACTTGACTTTTTGCAGGATGGTTTACAAAAAGGCTTGGCCTATAATTCCCTGTGTGTTCAAGTGGCAGCCTTGGCATGTTTTCGGGGGAAGGTGGCTGGCCTCTCCCTGGCTGCTTATCCGGATGTGGCACGGTTTCTTAGAGGGGTGCTTTGGCTCCGTCCTCCCGTGCGGGCTCCGTGTCCGGCCTGGAACCTGGGGTTAGTTTTAAAGGTCCCTCAGTGTTCGCCCTTCGAGCCACTTAGGCGGGTTTTGGAGAAGGATGTGACCCTAAAGACGGTCTTTTTGGTGGCCATTACATCGGCGAGACGAGTGTTTGAGCTCCAGGCGCTGTCCTGTCGAGACCCATGTCTGCAATTCTCAGAGTCCAGAGTTGTGGTATGTACGGTGCCTTCCTTTCTGCCTAAGGTGGTTTCAGCATTTCACCTAAACCAGCCTATTTTCCTGCCCTCCTTTTCTAGAGAGGAGTTTCCGGAATCTTTTGGGCAATTGCACCTTCTAGATGTGCGAAGGGCTCTGTTGCAATATCTGCGCATGTCAAATGCTTTCAGGACCACTGACCACCTTTTTGTTTTGTTATCAGGTCCTCGCAGAGGGTCTCCAGCGTCTAAAGCCACTATAGCCCGCTGGCTCAAAGAAGCTATTTTTTCAGCGTATCTGCTGTCTGGCTGGCCTCCGCCTGAAGCCTTTAAGGCACATTCCACAAGAGCGATTTCCTCTTCTTGGGCTGAAACTGGAGCACTCTCTCTTCAAGAGATATGCAGTGCAGCGATATGGGCGTCTAAGCTCTCATTTGCCCGACATATCAGGCTGGATGTGGCTGCCAGGAGGGATGCGCATTTTGGCAATCTAGGGATTGCTTTGATATATCCCATTCGTAATGGATTCATCTGCTTGATGACAAGGAAGGGAAAATTAGGTTCTTACCTTGGTAATTTTCTTTCCTTTAGTCACAGCAGATGAATCCATGAGCCCTCCCTGATTGATTGATTGATTGATTGATTGTTTGATTGATTAATGCTGTTTTGGGTTCAGTTTTTCCTTTAAATATGTTTCCTCATTGGGAGAAGTTGGAAAACAGTCTTCAGGATTTCTGTTCTGTTACAGGAGGTTGAGTTCGTCCCTCCTTTGCATTACTGCTCCTGTTCTGGGGCGTTCGTTCGCTGTGAGGAAAGTTCATGTTATTCTACTTTGCGGTGTAACACTGCTTTGGAAGCTTCAAATACTGAGAGGCAGATGGAGCTAGCTGTCCAAGAGGCACTGTGGTTTTCAGTGCTCTCTATCTCCCCCTGCTGGTAGGTGGACACAACCCATTCGTAATGGATTCATCTGCTATGACTAAAGGAAAGAAAATTACCAAGGTAAGAACCTAATTTTCCCGTCTTGTTGAGAAGTCCTTGTTAAAATGGTTCTTCCAGTAGTCAGCCTGTGCTTGCAGCTCCTGGGACTGGAGGGTAAATAATCTCTTCTGGGTTTAGCAGAGGGCTGCAAACTGCAAGCTCTGACAATTCTCAGTGGGCCTCACTGGTTCACATTCACACAACCAATCTTAAGTTTTCGGTTTTGGTTTTGGCTTCAGCTGAAACCAGGGGATTATTTTCAGCCGTAGTTTTGGTTTCAGACAAAAATGTTTGCACTGTTTCGGTTTTGGCCAAAAATGAAAAACAATAAGCAGTTTTGGTTGGCCTCTACTCTGATGACAGCAAGATTAATCAGGCACACAAGTGGGTGGCATTAATCTGATTGCAATAGAAACAACAGCAATATCAAATGTTCAGTTTTCCACATGGAAAAAGTTCAACAGTGGAAAGCTCAAGGGTCTGTACTAGTGTTACGATTGTCACTGTTTTCCATGTCTGTGCTCTCCTCACCCTCTGGTGGCCAGAACTGGTGGCTGCTATAGACTGTTTTCTTGCTGTTTCCCAAGCATGTTTCAGAAGTCATTCCGGTCTTCCTGCTTGCCAAATGTGCTTGGCTTGTTTGGAACTAAGCAGCACCCTTACCTGTGACCTCACTTGTAATTGCCTTTATTATGCACCTGGCCCTTTCAGCAGGGCTTTGCAACACCAAAGGTCGAGGTTAGTTGGTGTGCTGTTAGGAGCACTTCTGCCTTGCTTTGTTTGGCTTCCCTGCTTTTCCCTTTTGGTGCTGATAGGAGCACTTCTGTCTTAGTGTGCTGTTAGGAGCACTTCTGCCTTGCTTTGTTTTGAGCTTCCCTGCTCTACCCTATTGGTGCTGATAGGAGCACTTCTGCCTTGCTATGTTTCCTGCCTGTATGCCTTGCCTTGTTCTAGTTTGGTCTGTATGCAGTTAAGCTCTTTAGCTCCTCTGCTTTTACCCTTTTGGTGCAGATCGTAGCACTTCTGCCTTGCTTTGTTTCCTGCCTGTATGTCTTGCCTCATTCTTGTTTGGTCTGTATGCAGTTAAGCTCTTATGCACTACTGCTGTTTTCCTTCTTTGTGGCTGCCTGTCAGCCTTCAGCCATTGCTCTTTTGCTTGTCTGTTTTTCCTTCTTTGTGGCTGCGTGTCAGCCTTCAGCCATTGCTATTTTGCTTGTCTGTGTATCCTTCTCTGTGGCTGCCTGTCAGCCTTCAGCCATTGCTTTATTGTTTGTCGGTGTGGCCTAGCTTTGTATCCTGCCTAGCCTGCCCTGGTTGTTCTTTTCCCCTCTGACCTTCAGTCCCTGTTCAGTCAAGCTTGTTTCAGTATCCTATACCCTGTGTGAGAATCCTGAGTCCTGTATCCTGTTTTACTCAAGCTTGTTTAGTATTTAGTGTCCGCCTCGAGAATCCTGTTGTTCCAGTCAGTCCGGTCCAGTATTTCTTGTCTACCAGTTCCGTCCTGTAAGTCCTGCAGGCTGCCCGCACCTCGGGGCTCAACCTCTGGGGAATGGTGGTCAGGGCAGATGAAGTCCGGTTACTCCAGTCCTGCTATTCCAGCCAAGTCCGGTCCAGATTCCAGCTCCATCCTTGCTTGTTTGTCTAGTCCTGGTTGAGGGATTTTGTCTGCTGCTGCCATTCCTTGACAGCAGCCCAAGGGCTCACGTTGTTCCAGTGTCCAAGAGCCTCAGACCGTGACAACTAGCACCTGTGCTGTTTAACATATTCATAAAAGATCTAAAGAAAAGAGCAATGAGTGAGGTATCAAATTTGCAGATGGCACAAAATTATTCAAATTTGTTAAATTGGCAGAAGAACTGCAGTCAGATATTGTGACACTCGGAGACTGGGGTCTTTTATTAGCATTTTTAACTTGCGCTAAAAATCAGCTGGCACTAAACGCTGAGACGCCTGCAGGAATATAATGGGCGTCTCAGCGTTTAGTGCTAGCTGATTTTTAGCGCAAGCTAAAAACGCTAATGCACCTTAGTAAAAGACCTCCTAGGCATCTAATGGCTGATGAAATTTAATGTGGACAAGTGTAAAGTGATGCACCTAGGGAAAATAATCCCTTTTACAGGTACAAAGTGTTGGATATCAAGTTGCAGGTCACTTCCTAAGAAAAAGATCTTGGAGTCAATATGGACAATATGTTACAAGTTTCAGCCCAATGGGCTACAGTTGCCAAAAAAAAAAGAAAAAGGCAACTAGAATGTGGGGGACTTGAAGGTCTGTTGTTTATGGGGCAATATATTGACTGGCATTGTTATCATTGTTTTGGAAGCTTCCATAAACTTAAGAAGCACAAAGATATTTGAGCTTGATTTAGTCTCCTGCTGTTTAGTAAAGCATATCTCCTTTGCCAACTTTTGCATGAATCTTGGATAGGAAATATCATCAAAGGGTGAGACATTCCTTGTAAGAGTTCAGAATCATTAATATGTCTAACTTGTTTGGATAGTGAGTCCCAGTCCCAAGTTTTGGTGCCTATATGAGAAGTTAGCATTATATCCTGCTTATCAACAAAGAAAGTGAAGTTCTTACCTAAAATGGAAGTATGTAGATAGCAGGATAATGCAGTCATGCAACTTCTCCCATCTTCCCTTTGAAGGTGCATTCAGCTTTGGAACCAGCTGAGCATGAAAGGCCACAGTAACAGCATGGGAACCCTCATGCATGCCAGAAAACCCCATTACATGTCATTTCATAGCTCATTGAAGACCCATTTCTTTACTTCAGTCTTTAACAAACCAATTAATTCAACCTAAATTAATGTTATTCCTGACATTTCTACCACATAATCCATTTCCTATTCACCTTTCCTTATATTACCGATTACTTCTGCATTATCAAATAGCTAATCTATCCTCAATCTAGACTCCTTTTGTGTTACTTCTATACTCCTCAAATTATTCACTCATTTCCTTTATAATGGTTCAGTTAATATGTGAATAATTTGAGGATAAAGGAAATGAGTGAATAATTTGAGGAATATAGAAGACAAAAGGAGTCTAGATTGAGGATAGATCAGCTATTTGATAATGCAGAAGTAATACTATGTAATTTTCAAATGTTATTAACATGTTAGCCAGATTGAATCTGAGTAACCCTCGAGATAATGTGGGATAGAAATGTCAAATAAAATAAAAAATAAATAAATAAATGTGCGGCCACATATGTGGAGAATACGTAGGTGATGATTGTGACCTTCTGCTTTCCTTTTCTTTTTTCCTTTTCATTTTTTAATGGGAAAAAAGCAGATGTTGGATGATTGGTGTTGGAGTCCACTATACAAAGAGATTTTGAAGTATTGTCTGCCTTCAGGCAGAATCTAGTCTGGAAGATGAATCCAGGTAGTTGGATTTTGTGATGATATGTATGTGCCTACAATATCCCTATACAGTGGTGTGCTGGAGCCGGCTTGCACCGGCTCGCAAGAGCCGGTTGTTAAATTTTCTTCCGGCTTGCGAGCCGGTTGTTGAAAATAGAAGCCGGCTCTGGCTCTCCTCCCTCCCTCCTCCCTCCCTCCGGATCCGCCTCACCGCCCGCTTGTTTTTTGAATTCTTTGGGGCAGGCAGTCTTGCCTGCCCGCTTCCAGCGCTGACTGTCCTCCTCCCTTGCCGATTTGCGCTATAAAAATGGCCGCCGAGACTTCCAGAGGCGGCCTCGCGAGACTTCGTCTGAAGTCTCGGTGGCCATTTTGAAGCACGAATTGGCAAGGGAGGACAATCAGCGCTGGAAGCGGGCAGGCAAGACTGCCTGCCCCGAAGAATTCAAAAAACAAGCGGGCGGTGAGGGACTGGATCGGGAGGGAGGGAGGGAGGGAGGGAGGAGAAGAATTCACGAAACAACTCGGGAGGGGGTGGCAGAGGGGAAAAGGGAGTCGCTGCTGGGCATGGGTGGATGGAGGGGGTCGCTGGGTATGGGGCATGCAGGGGCAGGGAAGAGGAGGGTACACTGTTGGACATGGGTGCATGCAGGGCAGGGGAAAGGAGGGTCACTGCTGGACATGGGTGCATGCAGGGGAGAGGAGGGTAACTGCTGGACATATGGGTGCATGCAGGGGAGAGGAGGGTACACTTCTGGACATGGGTGCATGCAGGGAAGAGGAGGGTACACTGCTGGACATGGGTGCATGCAGGGGAGAGGAGGGTAACTGCTGGACATCTGGGTGCATGCAGGGGAGAGGAGGGTAACTGCTGGACATCTGGGTGCATGCAGGGCAGGGCTGAGGAGGGTCGCTGGGTATGGGTGCATGCAGGGCAGGGGAGAGGAGGGTCACTGCTGGATATGGGTGCATGCAGGGCAGGGGAGAGGAGGGGAGAGAGAAGAAATGCTGGACATGGATGGAGGGCAGAGAAGAGTGAGGAAGGAAATGAGATGAGGGAAAAGGAAGAGAGGAGAAAAACTGCACATGGATGAAGAAAATAGGCAGAAGCTGAGGACCAGAAATGAAGAAGAAAGGAGGAAAGAAATAAATGGAAAGGAAACCCTGGAAACGGAGTTAAGAGGACAGATAGCAGCAGAATCGGATACTGGGCCAGCATGATCAGAAAAAACAGTCACCAGACAACAAAGGTAGAAAAAAAATCATTGTATTTTTATTATAGTGTTTGGAATATGTTCACTTTGAGAATCAGGTGCCCAACATTAAAAGTTTATATTTATTTACTTATGGCATTTCATCCCACATTAAACATGAATTAGATTGGAACCTGGGATCATTTAATTTTTTTTCCTGGAGAGAGTAATGCATTGCCCCCCCCCCCCCCCCCCCGGCTATAGCCAGCTCTGCAATTTTGGGGGGGACGCAGAGGTGGACCGGGGGGGGGGGGGGCGCAGTGGTGGATGGGCGCTGAGGTGAACCGGGGAGAGAGCCTGTTGTTAAAAATTTACCAGCACACCACTGTCCCTATAGGTGCCTACATGGTTAGTGCGCATGCTAAGTGCAGGTGCGCTAAAACCACTAATGCACCTTAGTAAACAGGGCCCTAGGTTAGCTATAGGGGTTGATTTTATTTGGAGCTCGTGTGCCTGGATGTGGTATGAAGCAGACATTTTTAGCAGAAGATGATGCAGTTAGATATCTAGATGGACAATATGGGTTTAGATTAAGCAGTGCCTAATCTGTCTGCATCAAAGGAAATGAACAGATGGAAGGATTTCTGGTGTTTTATTACAGTACAAGAGAGTTCTCCTACAATTCAAGTGTGGAAAGCTTATTCACCTAGGTAAGAGTAAGGTTTGACTGAGGTAAAATTCCAACACCCTTGCTCAGCATGGTTTTAGGTGTGACAATTGGGGCTGCATTGCTGTGAGGTGAGCCTGCTTTAGAATTTCTGGCAGCAGGTGTAATGGAGCTGGGCATTGTCAAGGAGAGGCCATAGTCATCAGCTCTGGGAAAGATGATAGGCTACATGTCATGTGCTCAGTGCAAGGAGAAAGAACCGCTCCTGTCATGTGGCTTTGTATGCTGAGGCTTCCCTGCTCTTGCGATCCTGGAAGCAGATGGCTCACGTCCAGCTGAACCCAATGGTGGCATAACATAGAACCTGGGGTCCTCAGAAGATTTCTTGATTGTTCTTTTGCCCATGGGTGATTTCTGTGAACCTATGGAGCTCTTATAGGGGGATTTTTTTTGCACTCTTATGTGCTGCTTACAAGGGTGACTCATAGAAGCTCCTTGGTTCAGCTGAAATGGCAATCTTACTTGTTTTCAAACTCTAGCTTTTTAATTTGTTTTTTATTTTTAAACATGTGAAGAAGAGCAGACGTAAAGAAAATCAATGTGCTCCAAGCAGATGTAACAGAATGAAGATGAAAGGTAACAGTGTTAATGAAGGAATACCCAAACATTCCCAGAAAACTTTTCCAGAAGTTTCTGAGCTCTGTAAGAGCAAAAGCTGATATAGATCTATCCTGATGTTGTCACCACTTGTGTGGCTGCATTTATCCTGCTTGTCATATACCCTTATTTTTATAATTTTTATACTTCAAGTTAAATAATAAGCTTCAAAACAATTTTTGCCTGATCATTTAAAAATATCTTCTTTCATTTTACAAATATAACAGGTGATAGTTATGGTGACACCGTTCCATCAACATCTATGTTTAAAAATGTGAACATTATTAAATTAAGTACTAATTTTCATCCCATGCAGTATTACCTGGTTTGTTCTAATTTCTCTGGCCAACGAGATCCCTGTTTCATTTTTTGTCTGCATGTGTAGAAGAGAGATTCAATGAAAATGAGATTAAGGCACTTTAAGGACAATTCTACAAATGGGGCGCTAACATTAACGATTACAATACTAGCACATGTGTGTATGTGCACACATATCCATGCAAGTGTTAGCAAAATGCCTAAGCATTATTCTGCGAATACACGCTTAACTTACATAGTATGTATTTGCAAGGGGGCATACAGAGGGGTGACACATGGATGGGTCATATGTGGGGCTTCAACTTACATGCATAACTTCAGAACACTGTAAGTTATGCAGACAGAGACTGCCCTGGAGTTTGGAGGTCCTATATTGTCTATGGCAGGGGCTCTCAACTCAGTCCTCGGGATACACCATGCCAGTCTAGTTTTCAAGTTACCCACAATGAACATACATGAGATAGATCTGCATACAATTTATTTATTTGTTACATTTGTATCTCACATTTTCCCACCTATTTGTAGATTCAATGTGGCTTACATAGTACCGGAGCAGCGTTTGCAGACTCCGGTGTAAACAAATACAAAGTGATGTTGTGGTAAGATAAAATTCATGTGGCACAGCCACATTAGGGAATCATACAACGGAAGTGTTGTGTTATGTCCTTTACATATTTTAGTATTAGAGTGTTGTAGAAATTGGCATTTATGTAGGGTTGGTAGGGTATGCCTTTTTAAACAGGTTAGTTTTTAGTGATTTCCGGAAGTTTAGGTGGTCGTACGTAGTTTTCAAGGCTTTTGGTAATGCGTTCCACAGTTGTGTGCTTATGTAGGAGAAATTGGATGCGTAGGTAGATTTGTATTTGATCCTTTGCAGCTTGGATAGTGCAGATTTAGGTACGTTCGTGTTGATCCGGATGTGTTTCTAGTTGGTAGGTCGATCAGGTCTGTTATCCCGGGGCTTCACAGTAGATCATTTTGTGAACCACAGTGTAGATTTTGAAGGCAATGCGTTCTTTGATTGGGAGCCAGTGTAGTTTTTTGCGGAGGTGTTTTGCGCTTTCAAATCGCATTTTTCTGAAAATAAGCCTAGCTGCCATGTTTTGAGCGGTCTGAAGTTTCTTTAGTGTTTGTTCTTTGCATCCCGTGTAGATTCCATTGCAGTAGTCCACCTGGCTTAGTACCATTGATTGTATCAGGTTGCGAAATGTTTCCCTTGGGAAGAATTGTTTTACGCGTTTGAGTTTCCACATTGAATGGAACATTTTCTTTGTTGTGGATGTCACTTGGCTCTCTAGTGTTAAGTTGCTGTCTATTGTTACGCCGAGGATTTTCAGGCTGTCTGAGATAGGGAGGGTGTAATCTGGGGTGTTGATAGTAGTGGGGTTGTCCACGCTGTGTTGGGATGAGAGGATGAGATAGTGTGTTTTTTCTTTATTGAGTTTTAGTTGAAATGCATTTGCCCAAGTTTCCATGATGATCAAGCTGTTCTTGATTTCGTTGGTGATTTCTGTCAGTTTAGATTTGTAAGGAATGTATATTGTGACATTGTCTGCATAGATGAAGGGGTTAAGGCCTTGGTTCGATAAGGACTTGGCTAGTGGGGTCATCATTAGATTGAAGAGGATTGATGATAGTGGTGATCCTTGTGGTACTCCGCAGTCTGCTTTCCATGGTGATGATATGATTGAGTTTGATTTTACTTGATATGTTCTTGTGGTTAGGAAACCCTTGATCCAGCTAAGTATGTTTCCACCAATTCTGAACTTATCTAATCTTATTAATATATTATGGTTTACCATGTCGAATGCACTAGACATGTCGAATTGGAGGAGGATGTTTTTGCCTATTGCTATTTCCTGCTTGAATTTGGTTAGGAGGGTGAGTAGTACTGTTTCTGTGCTGTGGAGGGGGCGAAAACCTGACTGTGATTCCTGTAGTATTGAGAATTTCTTTATGTAATCTGTGAGTTGTTTGGTTACCATGCTTTCCATCAGTTTGACTGACAACGGGATGGATGCTACTGGATGGTAGTTAGTGATTTCATTGGGTTTTTTTCTTGGTGTCTTTTGGTATTGGGGTGAGTAGGATATTGACATTTTCCTTAGGGAAGAGACCGTGCTGTAGCATGTAATTTAGGTGGGATGTGAGGTCTGCTATGAAGCGGTCTGGGGCGGATTTCATTAGGTAGTTGGGGCAGGTATCCAGTTTACAGTGGGTGTTTGAGAACCTATTGATCGCCTGTGCAACTGTATCGATGGTGAGGGGGGCAAAGCTTAACCAGGTTCGTTCAGCCGGGTATTCTCCATTGGTTGGGTCCAATTCATTAAGGAAGTTTTTGATGTCAGTGTTGATCTGAGGTAGCGTGTTACGTAGGTTTACATTTTTTCATTGAAATACTTAGTAAGTTTATCTGCAGATGGGATGTCTGTATTCGATGTGGTGACCAGGTTGGTGTCTAGGAGTTTGTTCACGAGTTGGTATAATTTCTTCGTGTCTTTGTAATCTGTTCCTATTTTCGTTTTATAGTAAGATCGTTTGGACTTTCTTATAGCGTATTTGTACTTTCTTTGTGATTGTTTCCATGTGTTGAGTGTTTGTTCATCTTTTGTTTTTTTTCCATGCTTGTTCCGAGTTTTCTGGATTGTGTTTTTAGCTTTTTCAGTTCATCGTTGAACCATGGTATAGAGTTATGCTTATGTGAGGTTCTTGTTCTTAAGGTTGCAATTTCATCTAGTATGCATTTGCATCTTTTATCCCATTCCATGAGGTAATATATGGAGTCTGTTTATGTTGTCCATTCATTGTTGTATATCTGTTGCCAGAATGTTTTCGAGTCTACTTGACCTCTAGTACTGTAGGATGTGTGTTCTTGTTTTTGATGTGATCCCTTCTTCTGCCAGTGTAGGGATAAGTTTAGTTTGTAGTTATCAGTCCAGGGTGCTTCTGACAATTTAATATCTGTTATTATTAAGTTCTGGTCTGTTGAGAGTTTGTGTGAGATGAGATCAAGTGTGTGCCTTTTGACGTGGGTTGGTTGCATTTGTGGCCATTTGAGATATAGAAAAAAAGTGAGGAGGACGAATGAGGATACCAAAAATTGTATTTATTCATATAAAATGACCCGACACGGCCGTGTTTCGGCCCAAAGGCCTGCCTCAGGGGTCTTTAACAATCTGGAGTAGTGTGATGTGAAACGTACACGGTGAAAATATAATATGGCGGAACTCTCTTGGGTCTCCTCTCCTCAGAAAAACATATTTTTGTGATGGCCAGAAACAAGCCTGATATACTCCTCTCCGAAAAAGCGTGTGTACCTCCTTGTTTTTGCTGTGGCCATTTGAGATCCCATAAGTAAAGGAATTCCTTGCATTCGCGTGCGTTTATTGAGTTTGGGTCTTCTAAGTGAAGGTTGATGTCTCCTATTACTAGTACATTGGAGTTGGCTACACATGTGTTTGAAATGAAGTCCATGAAGTTGGTCTGGCCTTTGTTCCAATTACCTGGAGGTCTGTAAAACAGGACACAGTTCAAATGATCGCAAAGGGTCTTGTTGTGGATTCTGACTGAGGCAATTTCAAGTTGAGGTGTCATAGATTTGGCAGTGGTTTCGGTGGTAAAGTGGGATCGATAGATTAGTGCTATGCCTCCACCTCTCATTTCCTTTCTGGTCCAGTGTGTGATTTTGTATCCTGGAGGGCACAGGTCCAAGATTATGGGGTCCTTTTGGTTATGGATCCAGGTTTCATTGATGAAGAGTAGGTCCAGTCTGTTAGTATTGCTGTTTACTGAAGATCTGGCATTGATGTTGCCCATCTGGATTATTTGGAATGGGTCTTCTGCATTGTGGAGACAACACGTGCAAATTTATCTCATGCATATTCATTGTGGGTATTCTGAAAACCTGACTGGCTTGTTGTGGCCCAAGGACTGGCTATGGTGAAGTGAAAGATTCACACCATAAGGGAACGTTTTGCCCCTGAAGCACCCTTGCCAGACAAAATATGGCAGTGTCGGGCTTGACTTTATATTTGATTCTCTAATAAAATATCTTTTATCCTCCATTAACATGTCTGCTTTGCTGCCTAAATGGTAGGCACACTGATACCGAGTTATGCTAGCATTCTATAATGGAACCTAATCGCCTAGGTTCCATTATAGCAGAGGTTTTCAACACAGTCCTTGGGGCACACCCAGCCAGTTGGGGTTTATATCCCACACAGCCTCGGGCACCAACTTATAGAACTGCTTTCTTTGAGGTTCAATATTTAAAGGATTTATGGTCCTAACTTTGAACGTTATGCTCCCAAATTAGTCTCTAAAAATTTACTAAGGCTGCGTGCCTAAATCTCTATTCAAAATTTCACTAAGCTCCAAAATTCAGGTGGGTGGCAACAGGGGCAGATTTTGAATGGGGAAATCAACTTAGGAATGTAGTACTGATTTTTTGCATTTACCTCCGGATTTTATATAGTGTGACTTGAGTTGCACGTGCAAATCTGGTCGTATTCTGGATTTGCATGTACAACTTAATTAGCTTTAACAAGCCAATCAGCGACAATAACTGAACTCAACAAGCAATGATCGATACTAATTAGCATTAATTAGAATTTACATGCACAAATGTCTAAGTGTATTCTATAAAGTGATATGTGTAAATTGTAAAACATGGATCTGAAAAGGGGGCGTGGCCATGAGCAGGTCATGGGCATTCCTAGAACTTACGTGCACTGTTATAGAATATGCCCATTCCATGCTTAATTTAGGTGTTGGCGTTTACACCAGGTTTTCATTGGCATAAATGGCTGTGACTAAATATAGTCGCAGAAAATGGGCGTTGGGCGTATTCTATAAACTATGCCTAGATCTAGGCGTATTCTATAAACAGTTTTCAAGAGCAGTTATTGTGCAGTACAAAGGACTGATCTGGTATCTCCAGATCGCCTTTACCTCTTCGAGTCCTTAGCATCTCTCTGTTTTTCAGTATGTTTTAGTCGAGGTTGTGAAAACACTGCATGTTCATATATCTCAGCAATATCAGCTGCAATTCCAAAGAAAGGTATCTCAATCACAGGCAAAAGCAAAATTAAATTCAGATTGTGGAAATTACAGTACTTAGATTAGTACAATGCTTACCAATCTTTATGTGGTTGTGACCCCGTGATTATGGCCAAATAAAATTGTGACTCCCTGAAAGTGTAGAATAATGATGTATTTATGGAGAGCTCACCCTAGTGATGGCTCCAAATGTAGGTTTTGTGACTCCAGAAGGGCCTTCAATTGGGCCACCTGGTAATCTTTTTTCACATTTGGCACCACCAACCTTCCCTCTGGCTTACTCACCTACAATGGCTCCCTTGCTACCCAGGGCCACTGGTGAGCCCAAATAAATTGAGAAAATTGCCATTGTATTTTACTGAGTACCATTTCAGGTACCTCGATGGGCAAGGTAGAGAAAAGATATAACAATTGAGGTAGCACCATCATCTTAACTACCTCTATTCTACCAAGGAAAGACATGACTTATCCCAATGGTCTAAATTCTGATTTATTTTTGTTAATAATGGGGCCATAATTGAGGTCATACAAATTAGTGCCCGAACCCCTTATATTAATCCCCAAATAGTGGATCATCACCTTTACCCACTTAAAAGGAAAGTGACCCCTAATAAGATCCACTTGATCTGGTAGAACCGATACATTTAATTTTTAAAAATATTTTATTTATATGATTTGAATAATTACATCACTTAACAATAGTGACTAAAGAAAAATAGAGCAAGTCCAAAAAAAACCAGGAAGAGCCTCCACGGAAAATCAAAGCAAAACAGCAAAAGTAGAGGCTGACAAATGTATAAACCAATAAGGAGATAATATCAAAACAGTTTATTCAGAATATTCATATCAAGGACCCGACATGGTCCGTGTTTCGGTGCCAAAGCGCCTGCCTCAGGGGTCACAAACAACTTTCTCTGAAAAGTAGCTGATTGGCTTGAATAAATCCTTAATGTATACCCATGGTTGTAAAACAGGTTAATTCATGGAGAGAAAAAAAATCAGCAAACCGATCAGCAAACAACACCTTGCTGATCGGTTTGCTGGCTTTTTGTAAAGAAAAATAGAAACAGGAACAACAATAAATTTTATAATAACTACATTAACCAAATTTGTTTGCCCACAATAAAAGGGGAAAGTTTAGAAATTGCAAAAGGTAACTAATATAAAGATAAATCATGAGACCTAACACTTCATATTGAGTCAAAAAATCATAAAGGGAAATGATATACTGCCTTTCTGTGGTTTTTGAAGTTACATTCAAAGCTGTTTACATTGTATATGTGGGTACTTATTTGTACACAGAGCAACGGAGGTTTAAGTGACTTGCCCAGAATCAGAAGGAACTGCAGTGGGTCTTGAACCCAGTTTGCCAGGATCAAAGTCTGCTATACCAACCACTAGGCTACTCCTCCAGTCAAAGCTATTTGAGTTAAAAAAAATAAAGAAAAGTATTACCTTCCAACATAACTAAGAGTAACTTCAAAAAATTGTCTCCCAAGGCTAGAACTCTTGATTTAAATGTCAAAGTTTAAGGTTTCTTTTATTTGATATACCACCTGTAAAACAAGCCATCCAGGTGTTTTACAACAGAACAATATATACAAAGAGAGAAAAAAATCCAATAAAAACAGGAAAGAAAAGAAAATGACAATTTGCCAAATGACCTACAAGTTACGGCCTCCACTGCCTTGTGACCCTCAACGCAAGCTGAGAGGGGCAAAAAGTGGCGTTCATACAGTAAAGGTTTTCCTGAATAAGTATGTTTTTAACTATAATTTAGAGTTTGAAAGGGAAGGTTCCGTTCAGACATCTAAAGGGATCCCATTCCACAATGTAGGCCCTACAACATTAAACATAGACTTACGAAATGCATCCTGAAAGATCTGGTGAAAAGAGGGGAAAACCAAAAGATTTTGATTGGACGAACAAAGAGCCAGAGAGGTAACATAAGAAATCAAATACATTGAAAGAAACAAAGAGGGGCATTTTTGAAAGAAACGTCTAAGTTGGGATTTGGATGTCTTTGTAAAACGTCCAAATCCGGAGTCAGGGAAAAGGTCATTTTCGAAAAAAGATGGACGTCCATCTTTCGTTACGAAAATACCAAGGATGTCCTTGGATTTGGACGTCCCTAGATTTGGACATCTTTGACTTTCGGCGATTTTCGAAACCAAAGACGTCTATGTCTAAAACATCCAAATGAAAGCCATTTGGATGTGGGAGGAGCCAGCATTTGTAATGCACTGGTCCCCCTGACATGCCAGGATAGCAATCGGGCACCCTAGGGAGCACTGCAGTGGACTTGATAAAATGCTCCAAGGTACACAGCTCCCTTACCTTGTGTGATGAGTCCCCCAAAACCCACTACCCCCAACTGTACACCACTACCATAGCCCTTACGGGTGAAGGGGGGGGCACCTATATGTGGGTACAGAGGGTTTGTGATGGGTTTTAGAGGGCTCGCTGTTTCCTCCACAAATGTAACAGGTAGGGGGGGTATGGGCCTGGGTCAACCTGTCTGCAATGCACTGCACCCACTAAAACTGCTCCAGGGACCTGCATGTGCTGTCATGGACCTGAGTATGACATCTGAGGCTAGCACAGAGGCTGGCATGTAATATTTTTAATGATGTTTTTTTGAGGGTGGGAGGGGGTTAGTGACCACTGGGGGAGTAACGGGAGGTCATCACCGATTCCCTCCAGTGGTCATCTGGTCATTGTGGGCACCTTTTTGTGCCTTATTCGTAATAAAAATATGTCCGGGTGAAAACGTCCAAGTTTTAGTTTAGGGCATCTCTGCCTTTTTCCACTATGGCTCAATGGCATAATGGCATCTTAGGCACGCCCAAGTCCCGCCTTCACCACGCCTCCGATACTCCCCCTTGAGATTTGGACGTCCTTGTGATGGACTTTCGCTAGAGACGTCCAAAATCGGGGTTTGATTATACCGATTTGGATGTCTCTGAGAGATGGACGTCCAAGTGCCGATTTATGTCAAAAGATGGAAGTCCATCTCTCGAAAATGAGCCTGAAAGGCAAGCCCATATGAAAAATCACATGTACCAGAAGCAAAACTTTGAACTGTAGTCTATACTGCATGGGGGGGGAGCAGAGTACAACAATAGGATAACTTTCTTACACCCATAAGCAATTTAACAGCAGCATTCTGTACTATTTGCAGCTCTCTAACTTCAGTAGTGCCCAGGCATTACAGTAATATAAGTGTGTCAAAACAAAAGAATGCAGTAGTACACACAATGCTTCTGGTTTCAAGAGATTTTAAATGGAATGCAATTGACGTAATAAAAAAAAAAAACCCTCTTCCTAACAGCATAGGAAACATGAGAGTGGAAGGTTAAAGTTGAGTCAAAAATGATTTCCAAAATTAACAGAGATATTGGTACCTGCTAACGGTATAGAGCTATGGGGAGATCCATCCTGCCCTCTAAGAAATAAAAATGCTTTAGTCTTATCTGGGTTCAGTTGCATTCTTTTGACTTACAACCAGTCGGACATAAGCTGCAAGATCAGCGAGAGCAGTAGCAGTAACGGAATCCATAACCGCGAGAATTTGAATATCATCAGTGCACACGTACAGGATAAGCGTCAATGATTCAATCACAAATGTTAAAGGACCCATATAGATGTTAAACAATAATGGTGCCAAGAGGGATCCCCGAGATACTCCACAATCAAGGAAATAGGATAGGAAAATCTCCCCTTGCCATATAAACTGATACAATCTATTAGAAAGATATGACTGAAACCAAGTCCAAGCTTTTCCCATAATACCAAGATCCTGAAGTCTGGTAAGTAGAATTTCATGATCCACAAGATCAAAAGCTGCCGAAAGATCAAGTGATAGAACAGCCCCATCCTACTAAGGCTGCTAGATAAAACTGGGATTAATGGAGTGGTTCACAGATGTTTAGAGAGATTTCTCATGTCAAAGTCATACCAAGTGAAAATGGGTAACACAATCTCACTAACCTGGAAAGCTAAAAGCGGAGTCCCACAAGGCTCTCCTATCTCACTCACCTTATTCAACACAATGATAATCCCACTAGCAAAATGACTGGCAAAACAAGGACTTCACCCATACATCTATGCCGATAATGTATCCATACATATCCCCTTCGAACAAGACCTAAGCGAAATTGCAAACATGATTAAAGAAGGGCTAAAAACAATGGAGATGTGGGCTTCAGTTTTCAAACTAAAACTAAACAGAGAAAAGACACACTACTAGTAGTAATGTCACCATATTTCAATACCACATACCCCAGCATCACCATAGAAGGAACTCCACACCTCATCATTGACCACCCTAAGGTCCTAAGAGTGATACTAGACCAAAAACTGTCTTTTGAAAAACAAGTGGATAATGTAATAACCAAAATGCTCCACACAATGTGGAAACTGAGCAGAATCAGAGGATACTTCCCAAGAAACATATTCCGCTTAATAGTTCAATCAGTGGTACTCGCTCATACAGATTACTGCAACACAGTCTACATGGGTTGCAAGGAACGATTACTAAAAAAGTTAAAGACAGCACAAAACACAGCAGCCAGGCTGATTTTCAGAGGCCCCCACTTCAAAACTGCCAGTCTACTGCTGCGTTACATGGCTCCCCATCAAGGCACAGATAATGTTCAAAGCTTCAAGCTATGCACAATGATATACCAAATCCTATTTGGCACAGCTCCAGAATACATGTGTGACCTCATCATGCCACACCAAAAATGTCCAATCTAAAGGCACAAAATTATCCAACTCTCCTCCTCCCAAACTGTCAGAAACTAGTTTACAAGTCAGTTTACTCAGCAGGATTCTCATATATTAGCACCAAATGGTGGAACTCCCTTTCAAACAACCTAAGACATATGACGAGCTATCTAGAATTTCACAAACATCTCAAGGCCTCCTTTTCAAGAAATTCTTCCCCAAGAACAGTTCTGCATAGTTGAAACTAAGAATCACCAGCTTCACACATCTGGAACACATCACACTCCCTGACATAGCATAAACAACAACAATGAAAATGTTAGTACTTAAATTTTGTTAGCCACTCTGAACCAATTCATTTTGGATAACTGTGGGATAAAAATGCTGTTATAAATAAATAAATAAAATAAATAAATAAATAAATAAATAAATAAATACCCTAAACCGAAATGAGCAGAAAGTGGTAAGCATACCCAACAAGGCCATTTCAGTATTATAGTGTTTACGAAAACCTGTCTGGTTAGCATGAAGTATGCTCTTTAACATATTTATAAATGATATAGAAATCGGAATGACAAGTGAGGTGATTAAATTTGCAGATGATACAAAACTATTCAAGTTTGTTAAAACACATGCGGACTGTGAAATACTGCAGGAAGACCTTAGGAAATAGGAAGACTGGGCATCCAAATGGCAGATGAAATTTAATGTGGACAAATGCAAGGTGATGTACATTGGAAAGAATAATCTGAATCATAGTTACCTGATGCTAGGGTCCACCTTGAGGATCAGCACTCAAGAAAAAGATCTGGGTGTTGTTGTACATAATACGCTGAAATCTTCTGCTCAGTGTGCGGCAGCGGCCAAAAATGCAAACAGGATGCTAGGAATTATTAGGAAAGGGATGGTGAATGACCAAAAATACTATAATGCCTTTGTATCGCTCTATGCTGCATCTGCACCTTGAGTACTGCATTCAGTTCTGGTCGCCATATCTCAAAAAATATATAGCGGAATTAGAAAAGGTTCAAAGAAGAGTGACCAAAATGATAAAGGGGATGGAACTCTTCTTGTATGAGGAAAAGCTAAAGAGGTTAGGGCTCTTCAGCTTGGAAAAGAGATGGATGAGGGAAGATATGACTGAGGTCTACAAAATCCTGAGTGATGTAGAACGAGTAGAAGTAAATCAATTTTTTACTAATTCCTAAAGTAGAAAGACTAGTGGACAGTCAAGGAAGTTACATAGAAATACTTTTAAAACAAATAGGAGGAAATATTTTTCACTCAATGAATAGTTAAGCTCTGAAACTCTTTGCCAGAGGAAGTGGTAACAGCAGTTCTGCTTGTTCTCACGACTGGGTTGACGTCCACGGCAGCCCCCACCAACCGGAAGAAAACTTCGCGGGCGGTCCCGCACGCAGGGCACGCCCACCGCGCATGCGCGGCCGTCTTCCCGCCCGTGCGCGACCGTTCCCGCTCAGTTTTTTTCTATTCCGCGCTGGAGAGAGACGTGTTACCCGTCTCTCTCTTTGTCAGCCCCGGAAACCGGATTGCGGCCTAGCCGCGGTTTTTTTCTTTGTTTCGTACGCGTTCACGTGTTTTTTTCTTCGAACAAAAAAAAAAAAAGGAGTTGTCCTCGTCATTCTTAGCTGCGAGGGCGCTTCATCGCGTCCTTGTGGCCGCGCGGTCGTTTCTTTTTCGGGTGTGCTTTTCACCGCCACCATAGACGACTTTGACCTCGCCGACGCGATTTTTCCGTCGATGTCCTCGAAGGTCCCGAGCGGATTCAAAAAGTGTGGTCGGTGCGGCCGGCAGATCTCGCAGACCGATACCCACGCTTGGTGCCTCCAGTGCCTCGGCCAGGAGCATAATACCAAGACGTGCACCTTGTGTCTCGGCTTAAGGAAGCGGACACAGGTGGCGAGGCAAGTTCTTTGGGACCGTCTTTTTGGAACTTGTGCCGGCCCTTCGATGTTGACCTCGACGGCATCGGTGTCGATGGCCGGGTCTTCGGTACCGGTACCGATGTCGACGAAATCGGTGCCGACTATGGCACCGACCCCAGGAGTACAGGTACCGTTGGCCTGCCGGCCTGCCGTTGACGGCGGGGGTGAACGGCCGCGCGAGCAGTCTGCCCCAGCTACTCCCTCTACCCAGGGCCATCGGGACCGAACCCTGTCGGATCCGATTCCTCGAGGCCGGGGGGGTTCCACCTCCTCCTCGTCTCTTCCACCAAGCGCCGATGACGGGCATCGAAAGAAAGCAAAGAAGCACCGTCATCGGTCGCCCACGGCGCACGGGACTGCCAGCTCCGGTACTTCGAGGGACAACTGGACGCCCAGGAAGCGGCAGTGCCGGGAGGAGCGTTCCCCCTCGGTTGAAGAGGTGTCGCTGCGTCAGTCCGGCACCGACACCCACACTGGCCCCCCTGCCTTTCCCGACAGCGGGCCTTGACGAGTGCCTCCGAGCCATCCTTCCTGGGATTCTGGAAGGGCTGATGCGCCAGGCTGTGCCGGCACCGGGGGTGCTTGCGCCCCCGGCGCCGTTGATGGAGGCGCCGGTGTGCTCTGGCCCGATGCCGAGGCCTCCGACACCGCTTGCGGCACCGGTGTCGACCGCCACGCAGGTGGAATCCCCATCGACGTCGATGGAGGGAGCTTCGTCCCCGCCAGCGCGGGAGTCCACCGCTCGACGCCATCATCGAGGACGTGGTTCCTCGCAGTCGAGACGGGCCCGGTTGAGGTCTGAGCTGAGAGAGCTCATGTCCGACACCGAGGAGGAGGCCTCGTGGGGGGAGGAGGAGGACCCCAGATATTTCTCCTCAGAGGAGTCTGTGGGTCTTCCCTCCGACCCCACTCCTTCACCTGAGAGGAAGCTCTCGCCCCCTGAGAGCCTCTCCTTTGCCTCCTTTGTCAGGGATATGTCTAGTTGCATTCCCTTTCCCGTGGTTACTGTGGATGAGCCGAGGGCGGAGATGCTCGAACTCCTCGACTATCCATCACCACCTAGAGATTCTTCCACGGTGCCGTTGCACAATGTCCTTAAAGAGACACTGCTTCGGAACTGGCTGAAGCCACTATCTAATCCCACCATTCCCAAGAAAGCGGAGTCCCAATACAGGATCCACTCAGACCCAGAGTTGATGCGGCCTCAATTGCCTCATGACTCCGCGGTCGTGGACTCTGCTCTCAAGAGAGCACGGAGTTCGAGGGATACCGCCTCGGCGCCCCCTGGGTGGGAGTCTCGCACTCTGGACTCGTTTGGGAGGAAGGCCTACCAATCTTCCATGCTTGAGACCCGCATCCAATCATACCAGCTCTACACGAGCATCCACATGCGGAACAATGTGAGGCAACTGGCGGACCTGGTCGACAAGCTCCCTCCGGAGCAGTCCAGGCCTTTTCAGGAGGTGGTCAGGCAGCTGAAGGCGTGCAGAAAGTTCCTGTCCAGGGGTATCTATGACACCTGTGATGTGGCATCTCGAGCTGCGGCCCAAGGTATAGTGATGCGCAGACTCTCATGGCTGCGTGCCTCTGACCTGGACAACCGCACCCAGCAGCGGCTGGCGGATGTCCCTTGCCGGGGGGATAACATTTTCGGCGAGAAGCTTGAGCAGTTGGTGGACCAACTACACCAGCGGGAAACTGCTCTCGACAAGCTCTCCCACCGGGCGCCTTCAGCATCCACCTCTACAGGTGGACGTTTTTCCCGGGCTCGGCAGGCTGTGCCCTACGCCTACAGCAAGCGTAGGTGCACCCAGCCGGCCCGAAGGCCTCCACAGGCACAGGGACAGTCCCAGCGCGCTCGTTCCCGTCAACAGCGTGCGCCTAAGCAGCCCCCTGCGCCTCCACAGCAAAAGCAGGGGACGGGCTTTTGACTGGATCCATGGGAACATAGCCGTCATCAAAGTATCCGTGCTGGACGACCTGCTGGTCGGGGGGAGGTTGAAAGTTTTTCACCAAAGGTGGCCTCTTATAACCTCCGACCAGTGGGTTCTCCAAATAGTATGGTACGGATACACCCTGAATTTGGTCTCCACTCCACCAAATTGCCCACCGGAGCCCAATCCTTCAGCTCCCATCACAAGCAGGTACTTGCAGAGGAACTCTCCGCCCTTCTCAGCGCCAATGCGGTCGAGCCCGTGCCACCTGGGCAGGAAGGGCAGGGATTCTATTCCAGGTACTTCCTTGTGGAAAAGAAAACAGGGGGGATGCGCCCCATCCTAGACCTGAGAGGCCTGAACAAATATCTGGTCCGAGAAAAGTTCAGGATGCTTTCCTTGGGCACCCTTCTACCCATGATTCAGAAAGACGACTGGCTATGTTCCCTGGATTTAAAGGACGCTTACACTCACATCCCGATACTGCCAGCTCACAGACAGTATCTCCGATTCCGTCTGGGGACACGGCACTTTCAGTATTGTGTGCTGCCCTTTGGGCTTGCCTCTGCACCACGGGTGTTCACGAAGTGTCTCGAGGTGGTTGTGGCGTATCTACGCAAGCTGGGGGTGCACGTGTTCCCGTACCTCGACGATTGGCTGGTCAAGAGCACCTCAGAGGCAGGAGCTCTTCGGTCCATGCAGTGCACTATTCACCTTCTGGAGCTGCTGGGGTTTGTGATGAATTACCCGAAGTCCAATCTCCAGCCAGTCCAATCTCTGGAATTCATAGGAGCTCTGCTGAATTCACAGACGGCTCAGGCCTTTCTTCCCGAAGCGAGGGCGCACAATCTCCTGTCCCTCGCTTCCCAGACCAGAGCGTCTCAGCAGGTCACAGCTTGGCAGATGTTGAGACTCCTGGGTCATATGGCCTCTACGGTTCATGTGACTCCCATGGCTCGCCTTCACATGAGACCTGCTCAATGGATCCTAGCCTCCCAGTGGTGCCAAGCCACCGGGAATCTAGAAGATGTCATCCGCCTGTCCGTCAGTTGCCGCAATTCGCTGCACTGGTGGACAATTCGGACCAATTTGACCCTGGGATGTCCATTCCAAATTCCGCAGCCCACGAAGGTGCTGACGACGGATGCATCTCGCCTGGGGTGGGGAGCTCATGTCGATGGGCTCCACACCCAGGGACTGTGGTCCCTCCAGGAACAAGATCTTCAGATCAACCTCCTGGAGCTCCGAGCGGTCTGGAATGCACTGAAGGCCTTCAGAGATCGGCTGTCCTACCAAATCATCCAAATTCGGACAGACAATCAGGTTGCAATGTATTATATCAACAAGCAGGGGGGCACCGGATCTCGCCCCCTGTGTCAGGAAGCCGTCGGGATGTGGTGTTGGGCTTGCCAGTTCGGCATGCTTCTCCAAGCCACTTACCTGGCAGGCGTAAACAACAGTCTGGCCGACAGGCTGAGCAGAGTCATGCAACCGCACGAGTGGTCGCTCCATTCCAGAGTGGTATGCAAGATCTTCCGAGAGTGGGGCACTCCCTTCGTGGACCTTTTCACCTCTCAGACCAACCACAAGCTGCCTCTGTTCTGTTCCAGACTACAGGCACATGGCAGACTGGCGTCGGATGCCTTTCTCCTCCATTGGGGGACCGGCCTCCTGTATGCTTATCCTCCCATACCTTTGGTGGGGAAGACCTTACTGAAGCTCAAGCAAGACCACTGCACCATGATTCTGATAGCGCCTTTTTGGCCCCATCAGATCTGGTTCCCTCTACTTCTGGAGTTGTCCTCCGAAGAACCGTGGAGATTGGAGTGTTTTCCGACTCTCATTTCGCAGAACGACGGAGCGCTTCTCTACCCCAACCTTCAGTCTCTGGCTCTCACGGCCTGGATGTTGAGGGCGTAGATTTTGCTTCGTTGGGTTTGTCTGAGGGTGTCTCCCGTGTCTTGCTTGCCTCTAGAAAGGATTCCACTAAAAAGAGTTACTTTTTCAAGTAGAGGAGGTTTGTCGTTTGGTGTGAGAGCAAGGCCCTAGAACCTTGTTCTTGTCCTGCACAGAACCTGCTTGAATACCTTCTGCACTTATCAGAGTCTGGTCTCAAGACCAACTCAGTAAGGAATCACCTTAGTGCGATTAGTACTTACCATCATCGTGTTGAGGGTAAAGCCATCTCTGGAGAGCCTTTAGTCGTTCGATTCATGAGAGGCTTGCTTTTGTCAAGGCCTCCTGTCAAGCCTCCTGCAGTGTCATGGGATCTCAACGTCGTCCTCACCCAGCTGATGAAACCTCCTTTTAAGCCACTGAATTCTCGCCATCTGAAGTACTTAACCTGGAAGGTCATTTTCTTGGTGTCAGTTACTTCAGCTCGTAGAGTCAGTGAGCTTCAAGCCCTGGTAGCTCATGCTCCTTATACCAAATTTCATCATAACAGAGTAGTACTCCGCACTCACCCTAAGTTCCTGCCAAAGGTGGTGTCGGAGTTCCATCTTAACTAGTCAATTGTCTTGCCAACATTCTTTCCCAGACCACATACCCGCCCTGCTGAACGTCAGTTGCACACATTGGACTGCAAGCAAGCGTTGGCCTTCTATCTGGAGCAGACACAGCCCCAAAGACAGTCCGCCCAATTGTTTATTTCTTTCGACCCCAATAGGAAGGGGGTCACTGTCGGGAAACGCACCATCTCCAATTGGCTAGCAGATTGCATTTCCTTCACTTACGCCAAGGCTGGGCTGGCTCTTGAGGGTCATGTCACAGCTCATAGTGTTAGAGCCATGGCAGCGTCAGTGGCCCACTTGAAGTCAGCCACTATTGAAGAGATTTGCAAGGCTGTGACATGATCATCTGTCCACACATTCACATCACATTACTGCCTCCAGCAGGATACCCGACGTGACAGTCGGTTCGGGCAGTCGGTGCTGCAGAATCTGTTTGGGGTTTGAATCCAATTCCACCCTCCAGGACCCGATTTTATTCTGTTCAGGCTGCACTCTCAGTTAGTTGTTCTTCGTAGGTCAATTTCTGTTATGCCCTTGCCGTTGCGAGGTTAAATTGACCGGGGTTCTTGTTTTGAGTGAGCCTGGGAGCTAGGGATACCCGAGTCGTGAGAACAAGCAGCCTGCTTGTCCTCGGAGAAAGCGAATGATACATACCTATAGCAGGTGTTCTCCGAGGACAGCAGGCTGATTGTTCTCACCTACCCTCCCTCCTCCCCTTTGAAGTTGTGTTTTTCCTCATTCCTTTGCTTGTCATTCAACTGAGCGGGAACGGTCGCGCACGGGTGGGAAGACGGCCGCGCATGCGCGGTGGGCGTGCCTTGCGTGCGGGGCTGCCCGCGAAGTTTTCTTCCGGTTGGTGGGGGCTGCCGTGGACGTCAACCCAGTCGTGAGAACAATCAGCCTGCTGTCCTTGGAGAACACCTGCTACAGGTATGTATCATTCGCTTTAATGTACCTTGGTTTAAAAAAGATTTGGACATATTCCTGGAGGAAAAGTCCATAGTTTGCTATTAAGATAGACATGGGAAGCAACTGCTTGCCCTGGGATTTGTAGTATGGAGTGTTGCCACGATTTGGGTTCCTGCCAGGTACTTGTGACCTGGCTTGGCCACTATTTGGAAAACAGGATACTGGGCTAGATGGACCATTGGTCTGACCAAGTATGGCTACTCTTATGTTCTAATTCAGAAAGATGGTCAAACAGTAAGTACTCAAATTTCTTTGAGATAAATGGGACATTCTCAACAGGATGATAATCAGCTACATCCCTGGGATTTTATATAACCGCAACCTAATTTCTACATGGATATCGAAGCATATTTTATAACAGTGTGTGTAACTTAATTGGTTAACTAGCTAATCAGCACTGTCAACTGGATATTAACAAGCAATCATCAGCACTAATTGGCATTAATTAAGATTTACACGCCCAATTCACTAACTGTATTCTGTAACGTGGTGCACTTGAATTCTAAGTCGCATAGTTGAAAATGTGGCATGACCATGGGCGGGGCATGGGCATTTCTAAAATCTATGTGCTTTTTTATTATTATTATTATTATTTATTGCATTTGTATCCCACATTTTCCCACCTTTTTGCGGGCTCAGTGTGGCTTACAATAAGATATGAATAATGGAAGTACATTTGTTACAACTTGGTTATGGATTACATTGTACAGAGTTATGCGAGACATTCGAATATCGTTAGGAATATAACAATGGGACATCAACATAGAAACATTGGAAGGAGACAATGGGAAGCTAAAAGGGCAGTGTTAGACACAAAGACATATGGTGTACATAGTTCCGTGAATAAATGTATGATTGACTGGATTACGGGATGAGGGATCAGAAGTGGATGTATGTTGCATTGATGAACAGTGAGTATGGACTCTATGTGTTTTGGCTCTTTCCGTAAGTTTTTTCAAACAGGTGAGTCTTCAGTAGTTTACGGAAGGAAGCTTGTTCGTTAATCATTCTTAGGTTGCGCGGCAGTGTATTCCAAGACTGCGTGCTCTTGTGGGAAAAGGTTGACGCGTGTAGCGTCTTGTATTTCAGGCCCTTGCAAGTAGGGAAGTGGAGGTTGAGGTGTGTTCGGGATGATCTTTTAGCGTTTCTGGGTGGTAGGTCTATTAAATCAGACATGTACGCTGGGGCTTCGCCGTAAATGATCTTATGGACTAATGTGCAAACTTTAAAAGTAACGCGTTCCTTAAGTGGAAGCCCAGCTGTAGTGACTGTTGAATCACTATGGGATCTAACTTTTTCAATGCACTCTTCGCTTCAGTTAGTCTTGAAAAAAAATGCTGCGGAGATTAAGATATTGTCGGAAGCCCTGTTAACTCAGGAGCAAATTAATGCCCAACAGTTGTCTGAAATAAAAGTATTTGACAGCAAAATTACAAATCTGGAGAATTTGAATAAAGTCACAATTAAGGACAGTAATTTCGTTAAAAGGAAGTTGGAATATCTTGAAAACCAACAGAGGAGACTTAATTTGAGACTTGTCAATTTCCCTAGATCTCCTGTTATGTCTGCGGTTGAAATGGTTAAAAGATATTTGAGAGAGGTTTTGGGGATGCCGGGTGAAGCTCTACCACCCATTACGAGAGTGATATATCTCCAGACTTCAATACCATCTAAAGCTGGAGGAGAACAGGCGGTTGTGGATGGAGGACTGAACCTAACATCCTTCTTGGAATCCTCTCTAGAAGTTGTTACACAAAGGACAACAGCGGTGGTGACTTTTGCACTTGAGATAGATAGGGAGATGGTGTTAAAGTTATTCTTTAAACATATGG